>NC_079190.1:40871043-41177293 GCF_029499605.1 Hyla sarda | reverse complement strand
CCAGCGTTGATAAGGAGGAGTCTGCTAGGAAGTTATCTGTACAGAACAGGAAGTGTCAGCTTAGTTTTAGGCCTAGTGGCCAGAATGGAAATTACAAGATTTGAGGATTATTTTAAAATATAGATATATTAAAATTGGAGGAAAATAAAAATAATTAGGAATTCTTAAAAAATATGGTTAACATAAAAATTTGATTTAAACAATGGGTAATTTTCATTTGACACATTCCCTTTAAAGGGAATCTGTAGCTATAAAGATGATGGAGAGAGAAGTACAAAAATACCTTAGTCACAGTCAAGCAGATTGTATTACAAAGTAAAACTTACAGCGATCTGGCCGCCAATAATGCAAGTGCCCTACCCAGAGTTTTCTGCACTGGCCCCTCCTCTCAGAGTGATTGCTCTAGCAGTTATCTGATTGGACGCTTATCCCTTTAGAGTAGAAAGGCAAGACTAGGGAGGGGCCACCTCCTGGACACTTGTAAAAGTAGCAGCAGGGACATAAATTTTTTTAAATTTTTTTTGCTGTAATCCAAGGCCATGTGAAAGGCCATGGATTTGCTATAGATCTTAATATACAGCCAATTTCTGCCTTAAGAACCAGGAATTTTCTTTTTAAATTTAGTTTTTTTAAGTCCAGATGTCAGACATAAGGGATGAGCACTACAGGGATGGGCAATGGATATATATATATATATATATATATATATATATATATATATATATGCAATGAGTTGTTGCTATTAGGAAATATAAATCATAAAGAAACACCCCCACTCAGGAAACTGCCCTGTTGGTCAGACTAGTGAGTTATACTGGCAGAATTACATTGTCCATGTATTACATTGCTGGAAGCAACCTCTCTTAGCTATCTCATCAGAATGCTGGCATACCATACACCAGGCCCACAGTAGTCAACTGAACCCTTAAAATTATCTAATATTATGAGATCAAATTATTGAACTATTAAAGCGGTATTTTACTTAAATTATCTTATCCCATTAACCCTGCCCTCACTGCTCCCTTTAATGTCTATGGAACCACTGCAGGCTGGTTCAATAGAACTAATTGATTCCATCATTTCATAGGCTAATTGATTTGCTTACTCCTACTGGTGGGGATTTAGGTGCAGCACTATACCCCCAAATGTCATAATTGAAGGAGTCCTAGAGTACATGCAGAGGCTGGACCTTCTGCCTCAGATCACCTTGCACTCATGAACACTGTAGCTCAGTTCAACTGCTATGGACACCTTAAAAAGCATATTTTTATTCTGTTAAGTTAACATTTATTCTGGTCATAAATCAGCCTAAAAGTTGAGAGAGGAGAAAGTCTTATAAGAAGCCCATCAGAGAATTTTCCCTTTGAGGGACTTTACTGATAACAGAAGCTGTCGAACACTAGCTAAACCTCTATGGAGATAAAGATCTATGGAGATAAAGTTTTTTTGTGCCATTATAAGTACAAAAAACAAAGTCTTTAATGATGCACAGTAACCAATTGACTTCAATAGCCCTGGCTTTGCTTTCGAGTCTTAGCCTTTTAGTTTCCATGCTCAACTGAACTTAGACAATATCAGAATGGAGTTGCTTGGGCCCACCAGAGGGAATTATTCTGATAGACCACCATCTATTACTGATCATGGATATGTCCACTTTTTATTGTATCATAATCTTTGTTTTATCATTGTACGCTCAGGACATAAAATTCATAAGAATGAATGCTGTCACCTGAGTTGCAAGTGATTATCTCAAAAGTCACAAATCTAGGGCCCAATATTATGTCATAGCCTGGGCCCACCAGATCTCTGGTACTCTAGAGGACTATTCTAACCCTGCATTGAGGCACATGAATCCAGGATAAGGGGACGACCATGGCGGGATGGGATTAGCCTTTTCTAGCCATAGGACTCCTTACTTCAGGATATGGGGGGGGGGGGGGGGTGATGTTGTTAACTCAAGAGAAACCCCTGTAGACGTTAAGATTTTTATACAGATAAATTATTTCCATCAGATAAAATATGATTTAAGAAGTTTGTCATGAGCAATTTGAAATTCATTGCTAAATTATTTTGGGTTTATGAGCCTGAAAAGAAGAAATAAAAGGAGCCAACATTGCATAATAATGGCAATTTATCTCGGCAGAAAATGGTGTTATAGTTCTGGAATATTGAATTTAGATTTGCTGAATGAAAAGCTAAGATGATGAATAATAATGTGTTCGTAGAGAGCGTTGCGATAAGTCATTATGAGAGGGTTATTTAGCAGGGAAAAAGCCATAACCGTATACAGTTTCACAGCACAATAGCAAAATGGAAATAAAACAAAAACAAAAGGTTGTGCAGAGATTAGATGTTAATAAGGAACAAAAAAATCTGATGTCCGGATGACAGTTTAGATACCCTACGTGACCGACCACAGGTATGGAACATAGAAGACCATGTAGAAGCAAACTGCAATGCAGCATCTGTCTTCATTCATTCATAATTCTTAGCAAACTAAGACAGTCCCTACTGTCTAAGCTGTGCTCCTCTGCTGGGCGTTTGCCAACTCTCTAACCAATGTTTGCTTGTTTATAATAACTTTTGACAAATGTTTCACTTCCCCAATGTCTCATTTTGTCTGCAGGATTACATAAAAAGAGAATGGTCTGAGGTCATCTCAGTTTTGCAGACAATTTAAAGCAGACACTGCCAGTCATTTGCTTACAGAGTACAAATCTGTACTGACCCCATAGCAATTGCTTCAGCAATATCTTGGATGACTCTGAATCAAAACTCAGAACAGTCAAAACTCTGAGGATATAGCCACTAAATATTGCCCCAAGAGTTTATTCAAGAAAATATGTGATTCTTCTATATATTGCAGATCACAAAGGCCACAATAGTTTGATCTGAACCAGCATTGTATGCCATAAATGTCGCATAGGTTAAGTTCCACCTCTCTGACATGGGTCCAAATTTTGCAGTCAAAGTTGATTTGCCCAGGAGAAAATATTGAGGATAGTTGGCCGTACATGTGTTTGTCTCTCCGTTATAAGTTTTGGGAATGGCAGTACAAGCCAACTCCCACCCATCAAAGACTCATACAGTCTGGTTTTCAATATGACTGTCCAGGGGTCAAGTCTTTGGGAAAAAAAAGTGTGGGAACACAAAATTTCCACTCAAGGGCTGGTCCTGAAGGACTCCTGCTAATGGGAACAGTGTCCCTGCTGTGGGAAAAGTACAGGGACTTAGTTCCCACGCATTCCTGCTGAACTTGAGCCCTAGGACTGTCCCATCAACTCAACCATAAAAAGGGCAGATAATGTAATTTTAGGGTGAATCAGGTGCGTGATTTTATGGCATGTCCTATTGATATGCCATAAATGGCCTTTGTTGGAAAATACATTTAATAGAATAATTTATACATGTGCAGGAAATGATAACCTTAGTGTAACGCCGGCACGTGCTTAGCATCAACCGGCCACTGCCTGGCATTGGGGTCCTGAAAATCTAACCAAGGCAAATAGGGAGAAGCATTTTTTGAGCGAATACAAGTAGGTATTCTACAGAACAAGATGGCATGGGGGAACAATGGATAACGTTATTAGATGAAAATTCCAAATAAAGTTGGGATTAAAATTAACAAATTTCATCATGTTAAAGTCATTGAAATCAATACTAGTGGTATAGATTTCGGTCTTTTAGTCTTTGCTGACCTTATATTGAAAAGAAAAATAATATTTTTTGATCTTTAAAAAAAAAATAAATGACTGAAGCTCCTAGACGTAATGTTGCATTAGGTTACTTTGTACATGGCCTTGACAAAAAATGTCAGGATTAGATGGAATGAATTACCTGTCTGCACATACAATGAAATGGAGGGAAGTAACATGTTCACACACAACACAAAAAGAAACTATCTCAGGTACATCAGGGAAGGTGGAATACTATAACAACACATCTTATATTGTTATACTATTCCACCCACCTTAATAGAGAATGCTTAGGCGTCGCCACTCCATAGCCTTTGGAATCCAAGTTTCCTCCAACTTTCATTGTGTCACACGGTTTTCTCTGCTCGATGTACTCATTCATTGTAGACTCTAAAAGGAAGGCGAATTTTCCTTTAGATTTCCGGACACGGGCTACTCCTTCTGCTGTTGTTTTGGTGAATACTGATGGCTCTGCTGATTTCATGTAGGTCCACATCTTTTCATAAACTGCTATTTTTGATCTCTGTAAAACACCAATGTTAATAAAGAATAAATAAAATAGTATAATAATAACAACAATAATAAAGGAATATTGTTAGCAGAAGAGTGTTTTAAGCAAATAGGGGTTGCCATGTGATACTTGGTGGTACTTTCTGGTTGAGCAGTTGTTCAGTACTTCAAGTGCTAGAATGGACTGACATTCCTCAGCTCTTCATTACAGCCCTCCAACTGTGCCTATTCCTTTCCCACTGAACTCCTGCCGGTTCCCTGCCTAGAGTTTTTGTAGAACATTGCTCTACACCAAAGACTCTCTCTCTACACAACAGTTCTGAAAAGCTGCTGTATTCATTCCTTCTGCTCCTCTGCCTTAAGTATTGCTCAGCACAAGGCAGCATGGTTTAAAAACACCTAATTCTTCCCTTAAAGCGTACCTGCCAGATCCCACAAGGGGAAGGGGTCATGTCCCTCCCTTGTGGTGGTGGGAGGTGATTGGTGTGTCTGCTCATGCAGCCTTGTCCATGAGTCATCTCTTGTCCATGACCCATCGACAAGCCTGATGCTGCTGCAGGACTGGTCAGTGTCCCAGTAGGTATAAGGACCCCTAGCGGTGGGATTATCAGGTGTCCTTTTCTGTATTAAATATAAAAAAAAAAGTTAAATAACCATGTAACAAAATGGCTTTAATTTTCATCAATTACAACATATAAAAAGTGCATCATTTAATGTCTCAATACAAATATATATGTATATGAATATATGCCAGGAAGATGATGATGTAGGCTGGAGGGGCTGGTCAGAGGGTTAGAGTTCAAGATCCAGCCAAGCCTCCAGAGACAGTAGAGGATGATGCATCTTTTCAGGAGAGAGAAAGTAGCTGGGAGCTGCTGACAAAACACCACACTGACAATGAGAGGACAACACAACTTCCAGTATTTCAAGCAAAGACATGCTGAATCCTGAAAATTTGTGATAACATTAGATCAGTATGTTTTATATATCTTGGTGTGAGTCTTATTTAAATACAATTTTCTCATACCGGAATACCCCTTTAACAGAGTATTGTATTGATGTGAGGATCTTGGCAAACTGTTACATAAAGGAGAACATCCTTTATAAATTCTTTTTTTTTTTTATTACTATTAACTAGAACACACAAACTATAGCAGGAGGAGATCCATTGAAATAACTCACTAGAACAAATTAATAGAACGAAAAATCTCACGGCCTGGCCGATAAATAACAATTCCTTGCAGGGCAGTCATTATTATTATATAATTTTCATGTAATTTTTTCCTTTCTTGCTTGGTTCAGATCCCCAAAGAATGAGGAATAATGATCTACACACAGAGACACCCTTTACCTCTTGAGCCTGGATCAATAGGTGTGATGCATATGACAAGCATGATACATGTTTGCCTGAAGCAAAGTAAACTAAAGCTCCTTCATTAATTTGTTAAATGTGCGGATACCGAAACACGAAGGTTTTACAAGTACACCGACTCTCTGTTCAGCTGCCAGTGACTCCGCTATCTCTGCCGTGCAGCAAGCGCTAATATGCAAGAGTTCCCTGAAATTTGGCTTCTGTTCAGAACCTTAGATTCACTGTACACTTTGCAAAATAAAGATTTTTTTATGGCATAACTTTTTTCTATTTTTGCATTCACTTAACCACCTTGAAATGTTTTGGCACCGTTTCAGGGAACATAAAGTTGGCATTTTATTTACATTGCTTTTGACCAAGGACGCAATACATAAAACATAATTTTTTTTAATTCCACTTACCGTTTATCATAAATAACACATTAATGTTATTGTACTAATTATGTATGTCTTTTTTTAACATATTTATATTAATTCACATTTTTTGTTTATTCCATTCTTCCCTTTTTTAATCTGTTTTTTTTTTTAAATGCATAACAATCATTGTAGCAAAATATTTTGGAAAAGTCATAAACAGGGGGGAAAAGTCACAAATGTTTGAGCAAGCACAGCTTTACGTTTTCATGTTACCCTCACTACTTTTTAGAAAGTGAATAAGATGCGGCATATAGGAGCATGGTCTCCCATGCACACCGCATTTACTATAATTTATGCAAGATCTTAGCTGAAATCTATGCATAGATGCAAATAATTTATTAGGGAACCTGTCATCAGATCTTACCATATATAATGTGTGGCAACGCATTATATATGGTAAAATTTTCTTCCTCACCATCCTTGTGGGACATTCCTGTCTGCAGGGATGGTGAGGATCTGATGTTAGAAAGCGTCTCCTCTCGGCCCCGTAAGTAGCTCCCTGGGCGGGGAGCTATGCTCTCTTAGTCCTGTCATCTCCAGCTGTAATCACGTCCTGTGCTCAGGCTGTCAATCACAATGGGGGGGTGCGTGATTACAGCCAAAGTCGATGGGACTAGGTGAGGATAGCTCCCTGCCCAGGGGACAACTTCCAGGGGGGGGGGGGGGGGACGACGACAACAATTTCAAACTGTATATCTTCACCATCTCCGCCAGCAGGAACATCTCCCAGGGATGGTGAGGAAGAAGATTTTACCATATATAACGCATTGACATGCATTATATATGGCAAAATCTGAGGGGCAAGTACTTCCTAATAAAATATCTGAGGGGCAAGGACTTCCTAATAAAATAGCAAATGATTATTCCACTGAGGATTAGGTAAAGACGAGAGTATAAATTGACAGTTTTCAGTAAATCTGTCTCAGAATTTCTGACTGCAATGTCTCATGTATTAAGTATTTTCCAGCAGTTGTCCTGCATGCTACATGGCTAATTATCATCTCAGCTCCAAAACAATCAAGTAATATATGCTATGTTGATCTCTTATGTTCTCATAAATTCAGGAGCACTGCACTTTGTGCCCCGGCCAACAATGCTGCAGGTATGCTGGTTCTAGTGAACCAAAGGACAGTTTTGAGTACAGTTCTGGGAAGCCAACATAATTCACTTCATGGATAATGTGGTGGATAAACAATAGACAGGCAGGAACCTGATATATGCATGGCACAGTATCCTATGTAAGGTTGTAGGTGGGATATTTACTTTATATGCAATCAATTGTTTTTGTGGTGAGGACTACCTAGCAGATAGGGGACATGTTTGATTTTCATCCAACATTGAATTGGAAGAGCAATATTGCAAGGTGATAGAGTGAACATCTTTCATTAAAGGGGTATTTCAGGATTTTTATTTTACTATGCTACAGGGGCTGTAAAGTTAGTGTAGTTCATAATATAGTGTCTGTACCTGTGTCTGACGGTTTTCTCACAATTCGTATGTGATTTGCACCCCAATATTTATTTTTAACAGCATACAAAATGACTGTTGTCTCAGATTTTTCCCAGATTGCAATACAGCCTAGACTTGACTCACTAGTCAACTGATGACAGGGAGCCTGTCTGCTTCAATGGGTGGAGCGATCGCTTGGTGGGAGATAGATCAATCTGCAACTAATGCAACCAACAGCTGTAGGCTCTCTGATTGAAACCACAGGTCTTTTGAATGGATGCAACTCATTTATGTTTCAATGGGTGGGGTGGCTGATGTGTGGGGGGGAGGAAAATGGAATTATGGGATTTGTAGTCAAAGAAGGAAATTGAAACAGGAAATACCAGTTCACAAAAAGCTAGCCACAGTATTATGGTAATCTCACAACATAGGCATTCAGCCCCAAGACACGCGCAGATCCTTCCTTAGCATGTCCATTACTGTCTGCCAGGTACATACTAAAATCACCTTAAGGTGAATAACCCCTTTAAGTCCTCAGATTCTACTCACTTTGAAAAACTCTTTTGTTGACCCAGCATCGAGTGTTCCATATGCAATCTCTGTCTGTTTGGCAAGGTCTTCCGCACTTTCTATCGGTGACACCATTCTCTCCACCGTTAAGAAGGCAGCCAGATTGGCCGTGTAGGATGAAATAATAATGAGGGTAAAGAACCACCACACTCCGCCAACAATGCGACCTGAGAGGGATCTAAAAAGGAATGTGTTAAGGAATTTCAGCTTCTATGCTTGTATAGTTATGGTATGGTTGTTTGAAAGTTTACCTTTGACATTATAACAATAACAAAGTATATCACAGATAATGTTTGTATTTCAACAATAAAGAAAATATTCTGTAGCTAAAAGTACAAAAGTGATTTCTTACTAATTGTTCTGTAATTACTTGAGATATAACTAGTGTGAGCCCCTTGGAAATCAGAATTTGAACTTCCGTAACTTTTATCCAGAATGGTTATAGAAGCTGTGTAATTTACTATCACTTATTTCTCATGAATAATATGTTAAAGGGGTACTCCGCTGCTCAGCGTTTGGAACAAACTGTTACGAACGCTGGAGCCGGCACCAGGAGACGGCGCCAGGAGCTTGTGACGTCATAGCCCTGCCCCCTCATGACGTGACGCCCCACCCCTTCAATGCAAGTCTATGGGAGGCGTGACAGCTGCCACGCCCCCATAGACTTGCAATGAGGGGGTGGGGCCTGACATCATGAGGGGGTGGGGCTATGCCATCACGAGCTCCCAGCGCTGGCTCCCGGTGCCGGCTCCAGCGTTCGTAACAGTTTGTTCAGCGTTAACGTATTATTCATGAGAAATAAGTGATAGTAAATTGCAACCTAAAACCATTAACCTAAAGTACATGATGTGTCTAATCTTATAGTACACAGCTTCTATAACCATTCTGGATAAAACAGTTTGTTTGAAACGTTGAGCAGTGGAGTACCCCTTTAATGACTACTGTATATGACAAGAAAAACTATACCGAGAAGGCTAGAACACAATATGACATATCACTTTTTTAATCCTTATCCAAATCTTGAGTGAATTGACATTACAGGTAGCAATCCAAAAAAAATAATCCCTCCCTTTATTCCATTTTCCCATTTATGCTTTATTCATTTTCACCCTCATTTTATTCTTACCTCTCTTTCAGTCCTTTCTTTCCAACCGTCCTTCCCTCTCGTGACCCTTTCTCCTTCCCTTCTGCCCTTTTCTTCTTTTTCTTTCCCCATGTCCTTATATTCTGTTCTTTGTTCCCTATTCCATCCTATTCTTCCTCTATTCCTTCCTTCTCTCCCGCCCATCTCTCCTTCCTCCCATCTCTCCCATTGATCCTAACTTTCTGGGTTCCCTTCCTTCTCTCCTGTCCTTCTCTTTCCCCGTGTGCTTTTCCTTCTCTCTCTCTCTATTCTAGTTCCTAACTTTTTTCTCACCCTACTTTGTTTCCTACTGCTCCATTCTTCCTTTCTCCCTCATGCCCTTTCTTATGCCCATTTCTTCTTACATCTTTTGTTCTGTTTCTTGTCCCTCCCTTCCATACTGTCTTCTACAAAGGTGTAATCTCACCAACTATTTAAAGGGGTTGTCCTATTTTCTCACTTCCTCTTCTCCGCCCCCCTTCTGCCTGTTTGCAGCAGTCAGAGGTGGTTAGGAAAGCTGAAAGATGCCGAAGCAGGGAAGTTACACAATTTGTGAAGCTCCAAATGTCTTTAACGTTAATTATCCAAATGGCGTAGCCCCACGAGTCATGCTGTTTACATAACTCCCAGACTTTTGTAAACTGAGTAGTCTGCGCAGCTATGCCATTGATACTTACACAAATTGCATAACCTTCCCACTTCAGTTGCTTTCGGCTTTCTCACCTCTGGCCGCTGCAAACAGGAGATAGCCAGAAAAGTGACAGAAAAAGAGAGGGGACAACCCTTTTAATATTATGTATTATGTAAGCATAGAACTTTGCATAGCAAGATAAAATTTAGAATATTTAAAAATAATCACTACAAATTTTATGTTTAAGTCCAAATAGATCAATTCTATCAATTGTTAAGTTTTGCATACTAACCTTGGAGATATATCACATCCTTGCTGCATGAAGGCTCCAAGGGAGAACCAAAGGCTATTAAAGATACCAAACTCATTTGGGGGTTGATCACTGGGTCCTTCCTTCCCATCTTCAGGCTCTTCCATATGCCACTCATAGGGGCTGAATCGGCTTACGAGGAAAAGGACTACACTTACTCCAATATAAGCGAAAACTATGCACATCCAGATTTCATAAGCCAATGGGTCCAAAAATGAAAAGACTCCTGGTTTTGATTTCTGTGGTTTTTTAATCATAATAGAAATCCCTAAGCTCATAAAAGGCTTTGAAAAATCGATGACTTCTTCTCGCACCAAGGTAATAGTCAATGGAGCTACGGCGATCTCTGCTTTCTGTAAAACAAGAGAGGAGACAAATTGTTTTATATGTTCAATTTAAGAGTGTTAAGTTTATAGTTATCTATATAAAGTAATATGTCAAAGCAAATTTGAGATAGGTATACATCATACATGGAGATCACTTGCACCTATAGTAGGAGCTTTCTGAGTGTACTGAGATTACTCTATGTGAAATCCTATAGGTGTTTTCTCAAGCCCAATATGGATGATAGGTGGGAGACCTATGTCAGCAACCTCAACACTTGGAGAATGGGGGTTCAACTGGAACCATTGTTTTTTTTAGATTGAATTGTGTTGAAGTTATAGAAACAGCTGAGCAAGCCTTAAAAAACTTGATATGGATACACGCCCAGCGTTTGTACCTGTAGCCAACTACTGTTAACATGTATGATGGTCATAAACCAACTTTATGTACTATAGTGAACTTCATTAACATCCTTGGCAAATTCTGAATTGTATCTCAACTTTTAAAAACACTCTGTTAATTTAAATCTCTGCTCACTTACAAAATAATAATAATTTTATTTATATAGCGCCAACAGATTCCACAGCACTTTACAATTTTGGGGTACAGATAAAGACAAGTATCAGATATAACAATATCATACACTAACTATTCAAACAGGAGGAGTGAGGGCCCTGCTTGTGAGAGCTTACAGACCACAAGGAATAGGGTTGAGACAGAAGGCATAAAGTGCTTTTATTGACACAATGGTCCAGCCATATTTCATAAATAGGAAAGGTTACTTATAGGAGAGTGAACCAGTAACTATCTTATCTCGGAATGTCTAAGGGGCATAGAGAGTAGGGGGAAGACTGTCAAATATGAAGCTTGTTGCCTGAACCACAAACCATCTGTGTGGTCTCTCCTGACGTCTGCCCACCACATCAGCCTTGATTTATAGAACTCTTCCTGTTTGGGTATAGAAAGAGCTCTATCAATCAAGGTTGGCGGGGCAGGCAGTAGCCACCAGGAACATCCCCAATGGCCCTGATGAAGTAATAACAGGTTCCCGTTAAACTATTCATTGTCATCATATTCTAGTTCACAGAGGAAGGTCTTGGGTCTTCTTTGACATCTATAAGCTCTTACAGGATATAGGTATATTAGTTATCTTTAAGAGACAACCAGCAGAAGCAAAAGAAAAACAGTAGCTTTCTTACCCCATATACAAGTTCTCCCACCATTCCATTCCAGATTTTTGTATCTGAATCCCTTGCTCCGTATTTTCCATCCGGAACAATTGCAATTTTATACTTGATACCAATATGCTTTGCAATCTCATAGGCCAGATCTACACAATATCCTTCAAACTTATCATTTCCTTCCAACAGCTCATGGTTTTTCTTGTACATTACATAAGGAGATTCCTATAATGAAAAGAAGAAAACTTAAAGGAGAAACATGCGTAACTCGCTCTTTGAAGGACCTTCAGGGCACAAGGTGTGTAGACAATGGTAGTCAAGTCATTTTTTTTTTACGCTTGAAAAGTATTGAGATTGACAATGTAATCTACAGTACAAATTACAAAAATTGTGACACAGAAGTTTTCAACCATCTGACAAATATAAATGGTGTTATCACCATTACCGGACCTTTATCCATAACCCTTATGTACTTCCAATGTATTTCTACTTTGCCGAAAAAGTAACAGAGGGCATAGGCTGGCCTTTCCTCTATTTCCTTTTTCTATATGAACATAAATGAGCTTTCTTAATCCCCCAGATATGAGGAAAAAGCAGCCACTTTGACTTATGCTTTGGGGCCTGTAGCCTAGTGGCTAATGAAATATTTCAATATGGCTTCTGTGGGTAATGGATAAAATAAAGGTTGAAATACCTTTTAAAATGCAAATTTGAAATGCATTTTAAATCATTTAAGAAAAATAAATATTCACTTTTTGTTTTTACCACAAACAGAGATGAAAAGCTAACATTATGTACACCAAAAGAATAGCAAAAAATAATATAGCAATTATACAACAGATATATTCATGATACAAGGACGATTAGGACATACAATTTAACAGCAAAGTAAAAAAAAAAACGGTTAGAAAAAAGCAGAATTCACATTTCTTATGAAACAACTTTTCCCTTCTTCCTTATAATTCCACCTTCATTTAATTTTTTGTTGTTGCTATTCCTTTGTATTATTTCTGGTTAAATTATTTTGCCTCTTATTACAGTTTCTAAAGTGGATGAAAACAGTAAGTATAGTGCCATGGGTTTTCTAAGTACAAGTGGCAGGCATTATAGACAACCAAGAAAATCCACACAATAAATAGATGCAATTACAGTAGTTTCCAATTTAGGTTACTGCATGAGAACTTTTTGACACTCCGCTGGGAAATATATGTTACTGTATGGGTATTCAAAATGTGGCACAATGCTTATTTCACTGGAAAAACTGTTTAGGTGTCAAAGACCCAGATTATCACCATTCAGTTCAGCTAAACCACATCCAAAAACATGGCAAAATTGGTAGCAACACACAGTGAAATATACAGCACAAATCTTAGCCTAGGCTTCGGATTTTACATACTGTACACTCCATTGCCATTGATGCTATAGTTATGTGAATACATTCTACTGCAAAACATGTATATTTTTTGTAAAAAATGTATAAAAATTTTCTGATTAATGTATAGAACACCTTGAGGCCAATCTATCGGTTAGAGAAGTGTGTATGTGGGGGAGGGGGTGGCTGAAAAACTTGACACAGAACCATTACAAATGAGAAAACTTTTAAAAAGTGGTTTGCCAAACTCTGGCTCTTACCGAACTAGTTCTGTCTGACCCTCTACTTCATTAATAGCCCAAATGTGTATAACTGTATAAGAGCCCTAAAAGCCCTGTATAACACTGTTAGGTCACCTAGAAATGTATCTATGGACTTCTGAGCTGTTTTTAAAGCAAAGTTAATTTCAAACGACAACATATATGGCCATAGGTAAATGGATGGTATCTGGTGGCAACTAGCAGGTTGAATAAAAACACACTTCACTAGTGGATTCTTTATGCTTTTAAAAATAATGTCCAAAAATTATCCCTTTTTGGAGGCAGGTGCCTGATGATGTTTAGTCCCCTTTCACGCTACAAAATTATTCTGTTTTAAAGATCCGTACGAAGTTCCGTCTGAATATCAACTGTAAAACGGCAGTTACAAAATCCTATACAGCCGTTCAAAAATCCCATTATAGTCTATGGGATTTTTCTAATAGCCGTTTTAACCCTTTATAGCCCGTTTTTAATAACGGCCGTTATTGCATGCACTATTTCTCCCGTTACTATCTTTCGTCACAAAATGACGGCCGTTATTAATAACGGGCTATAACGGGTTAAAACGGCTATTAGAAAAATCCCATAGACTAGAATGGGATTTTCTAACGGCCGTATAGGATTTTCAGCTGATTTTCAGATGGAACTTCGTACGGATCTTTAAAACGGAGTAATTTTGTAGTGTGAAAGAAGCCTTATATGCACACAGAGGTATCGTGAGAAGTAATGGCTTTATCCCAGAGGCCCCAAAATTATCCTTTTTGGGAGTAGCAACAGGTTTTGTGGAAGCTGTGGCATCTTAGAAAGTGTACATAAGTGAGACAAACCTATGCACAGTGTGGAAAAACCTGTCACACTTAACTTTTAATTAAACCAGATTTTACACTGCCAGAACAGATGCAGGACACATTCTCTGCTGCTTTACTACTATTAATATTTATGTGTGGTCCTACTCCTATTTTTGTTCATTGCTTAGTGTCCCTCACAGAGATCTTCACCTAACAACTGCTGAACCAAACTTTTAGCAAAATTCTTACAAAACTTGGGTTCCATTGGTTCGATTTGTTCATCTTTAAGAGCCATGGATAAGTTTGTCACTGTTTCAGTCCAATATTCTGATTAATTTACTTAGTTGCATTGTTATGGCAGCTGAGAGCATGGACTATGTAGAAGCATAATTGAAAATAAAAGTAATTTAATTATTAGAATTACTAACATTTAAAATAATGTTGCTGCTTTTAGATTTGCTCAGTGAAGTTTTAATGATTTTTTTTATATTTAACACTATTTTTCTGGTCATACCTCAGGCTTTCTTCCATACTCATAGGTTTTGGCCGACAAAGAATATATATCAACAGACAAGTAAAGAATATATAGAATTAGCTTCAGTAAATATAGAGAATTTATGCTGTCTATGTTGGTAGGGGGGATTCAGTGAATCAAGCGGCTGCCATTAAAATGGCATTTCTGAAAACTACATCTTTTCAGAGGCATTTTGGTTACCATACTAGAACACTATTTCAGAACTAATGACTTTTCAGATGAAGTACGGTACAGTAAAATGGATATGTCACCTACTGTGTTCTGACCTGACAGATTCTAGACTATAATTCACTGAAAATGTCCATGGATGAAGAGTTTGGATGATACAATATTCTGAAAGTGCAGACAATTCAGATGGCCTCCTCTAAACATCAGCACTATAAATGCAATGCCAAATGATATACACATGAGGACTCTCTTTTATTGAATGGGATGAGTGAGAAATACTGTACTGACATTATCAGGGAGCAATGCTGCCTGGGTTTAAAGAGAAAAGTGAAGGAAAAGTCTAGTGCCGAGCAGTGGTGTACATATGGGGGGGCGCGTGTACAGGCTGCCAAAGTGTATGAACATCACTGCCTGCAGTAGTCCCCACGTCAAGCACGGCCTGGGCTAGAAAGTGGGCCTTCAGGACATTTGGGGAATCTAGGACACCAGCCCTGGATCCCCAGGTAAGCTTGCACCGCCTTCAACCGAATGAGCACACGTTCCTACAGGTGAAAGCTACTGGTCAGTGTACGCAGCAGGACTTGCGGCCTACACTGAGAGAAGGTTGTGACCTTTGCCCAGACGCAATTCAGGCACAATGACGTCACTCATTGGCCCCTGCATTATGGAGGAAGAAAGACGTGGCCCGGCTTCTCTGAAGATCGTTAGATGGGACAGGAGGTAAGCATTTTTTTTTCTATCCTGGCTTCTTGGAGGGTGAGGGGTGACTAACTTCCATGCTAGCTTTCTGGCCACCTACTTACCTGGCTAATTACCTACATAGCTACCTACCTGGCTACCTACCTACATAGCTCCCTACCTGGCTACCTACCTAACTACTTACCTAATTTTCCCTGTAAAAACCCAAGCCCAGAATATAGAGTGCTGGGTAAAATCAACCAGGACAGAGGAGCTGGGTGCTTGTTTGCCTTTCCCACCTGTTTTTATGACCCTTTTGCCAATCTCATTGTTTCCTGATATTGTAGTGCCTCTGTAGAAGGGAGTCCTTAAAATATTTTCAATGCCAAACAGGATAAAGAGTGAGATCTACATCAACTAGTCTCTTTCCACAGGCCTCATATCAGCTGTATGGGATGTCTCTATCATACATAGACTGATGCTCTTGCACAAGTCACCTCATGTTTAACTGTAAGACATGACAATGAGAAACTTTACTAGAATTACCCATTTTAGTCTATGCACGGTATTTTAATGAATGTACTTAATCTGCTGGATGACACCATTACCAGCATGAAGTACATTGTTGTTCTGCCTTAATGATAAGAAACACTGTTGTAGATTTAATGAGCCTTCTCATAACCTGCTGATAAACCTAGAAATGTGTAAACCTGAGGTTTTGCCTGACATACATGTTTAAAATTCCTGTGTGAGGGGAAGTCAAAGCATGAAAGGCGCATATGTGCCTACATTACTGGAATGGCAGTATAGGGAATTAAAGCAGCAGGCATGAAGAGCTTATAATTGTTATAGTTTTAACCTTTTCACAGACACAAGAAATTGTGACCTAAGATCTGTGTATCTCCAAGGCAACAAAGAATTCCTTGTCTTTTCTCTTTCTATACGTGTCCTGTGGAATCTGGCACCGAGACATCAGCAGTATATCTTGTAAGTTGTGAGATGCGGCCTCCATGGTTCAGACTTGTTTTTCCACCAATCAAACTCAGGTTGATATTTGAGGGATTTGGAGGCCAAGTCACCACTTAAGACTCTTTGTCATGTTCTTCAATCCATTCCCAAACAATTTTTGCAGTGTAGCCAGCACATTATCCCCCTAAAGAAGGCCACTGCCATTAGGGAATACTGCTGCCATGAAGGGAGGACTTGATCTGTACAATGTTTAGGTAGGTGGAACATTTCAAAGCAAAACTCTTATAAATGGCAGGACCCAAGGCTTCCCATGTCTGAGGCAGCACACTGCCTCCGCCATCTTGTTTTCTACCCACAGTGCATCCTAGTGCCATTTCTTTTCCAGGTTCCAGTTCTGATGATTGTGGGCACTTTTGACAGGGGACAGGGGTCAATATGGGCACTTTGACCAGTCTACAGAGCAAGCATTCATTATATCAGGAACTTTTTCAGCCATCTATGCCATAGAAACTCTTTTGTGGGATTAGGTCTTCAATCCACAACGGCATCAATGTGCCTTGAGCACCCATGATCCATGTGGCTGTTTCCCCTGTTGTGCTTTCTTGAATCACTTTTACTAGTAACTAGCCACTTTATGGCAGAAACACCCCACAAGGTATCATGTCTTGGAGATACTCTCATTCATCTAGCCATCACAATTCGGCCCTTATCAATGTCATTCAGATCCCTACTTTGTCCATTAAATTTCTTACCTTGACATTAAAGTTTTTGTTAGTTGGATTTATTATAAAACTCACTGAAAAATAATAGCTCTATAGAAATTGAAGTAGATATCATTAGGCTACTTGACCCAAAGTCAAAAGTCAAAAGTCAAGATCTAAAGTCAAACTAAACCCTACAAATAAACAGATAACACCAAAGCAATGTTGCAATAATAAGAGGGTTTTTTCCATTCCTTGGAGGGCAAGACCATCAAAGGCAACATAATAAAGATATGTGAATATAGAGCATGTAATTGTCTTGAACCTCCTGCTTCTTGCTTTTAATCCCATTGTAATCAGTCTATAGAACCAAAATCACATTATATATAATGTTGCATTTCCCCCTTTTTTTTTGCAACCATTTTAGATACTGAATACATAATAGTGGTCTGTAGCCTTAAATAGCTCTAGAAATGGATATAAATTTAAGTCGATAGTTTCAGTTCTTTATAAACCCTATAATTTTTATACAACAGTGTTAGGAATTTCAGGGCCCATTCACTAGGACATATACTGTAGAAGTTATCTCAGTTACTCTATGTCAATGAGTCTAGTTAAATAGGTGGTCTTATCTGAACAACCTTAAAGGGGTACTCCAGTGGAAAACTTTTTTTTTTTTTATCAACTGGTGCCAGAAAGTTAAACAGATTTGTAAATTACTTCTATTTAAAAAAACGTAATCCTTCCAGTACTTATTAGCTGCTGAAAACTACAGAGGAAATTCTTTTCTTTTTGTAACACAGTGCTTTCTGCTGACATCATGACCACAGTGCTCTCTGCTGACATCCATTTTAGGAACTGTCCAGAGCAGCATATGTTTTCTATGGGGATTTTCTCCGACTCTGGACAGTTCTTAAAATGGACAGAGGTGTCAGCAGAGAGCCCTGTGGTAATGATGTCAGCAGAGAGCTCTGTGTTCCAAAAAGAAAAGAATTTCCTTTGTAGTATTCAGCACCTAATAAGTACTGGAAGGATTAAGATTTTTTTATAGAAGTAATTTACAAATCTGTTTACCTGTTTTCTGGCACCAGTTGATTAAAAAAAAAAAAAAAAGTTTTCCACTGGAGTACCCTTTAATCTAAATGTATTATCTCTTGTAAAAGACCGAGTCATTAGCCCTAAACAACATCATTGGTCGGCCACAGATCTCCCTGTGTAAACAGGGCATGTGAGGCCAACAATGATACAAGTGAAGTG
This sequence comes from Hyla sarda, assembly GCF_029499605.1. NCBI lineage: Eukaryota > Metazoa > Chordata > Amphibia > Anura > Hylidae > Hyla > Hyla sarda. Next base: position 41,158,984 of record NC_079190.1, on the reverse strand, counting down.
CAGATGTGTTACATCTGTATCCCACATCGGACATAGGTCTGCCCATTTAAAAGGACCCTAAATGGGGAATATCTGAAAATGAGCTGCAGCAATGTTTGTGCTTAAACCCCCAATAATACCACTGAGGAACGAAAGGGGCAGTAAAACATTTCCTTTGTGGTACACAATGTCATGATATCACACATTTCTAAAGATATCATACATTTAAAGAAATGGCTGACTAACGTAGCATCATGTTGGGTGGATTGGTCAGGAATATCCTCTGCAGCACTTCTTTGCTACGGCTAACAAAGGGCTGTGATAAATGAAGACCCTCTCAATGGTTGATATATACCCTGATGGTCAAAATGTGTCCTAATGGGACAATCTTTGTAATTAATGGCCAAAGTGTAATATTTTTTTTCTAAAGTAACATATAATGGCCCAGATTTATCAATAAGACAAAAATTGTCTTATTTGCCCATAGGAGCCAGTCACAGTTCAGTTTTCATGTTACCAGAGAAATTTGTCTCATTAAGAAATTGGGCCAATATATGTTACTTTAGAAAAGGAATATTAACAAATCTGGCCCATTGTATCAGTATTCTTGGTTACATGAGTTACATGTCATGAAAAGTTTAACCAACCATAAAGTCTTAGTTCCATGTTATCATTACCTCTAATCAGCATCAACATGAAGGAGTAGTACTATATGTCGGAAGCCTTTCTCACTTGTTTCCTTAATACATTATTTTAGGTTTATGTAGTTTCACGTCTATCTGGATTCTCCATGAAACCCAGTCCTGACAGACCCTTGGTAACTATCTTATTTGCCTACTTTGCATTATTATGTGATAAGCATTTGCTCACTTCTGATGTGGTATTGAGCTGTTCATATTATTCTCTATTGTATTTAAAGAAAGAAACAGATTTTGTGGGCACATAATGTAATGTGTATAAGTAGGCACTTCTAAGCACCCTCATGTAACTAGGGAAAAGATGAGCATACATAATGTAGAAGCATACATATAAGTAATCTATCCAATCCATGCCTAAAAGCCATCTTTGGATTTATTCACATGGGTTGAGATAGTCAGAGCAAGAACTCCTATTCAGTGGCTCTTTGCTATGACTAATGGAGTCCCATGAGGTCAGTCCCCAGGATGTGGTTATGCTTAAATATGTAACAGTACAGCTGTGATTTCATTGTAAAAATGCCCATCCCATGCACTAAAATATCCCAGCAACCAGGCAGAGGATAGAAATGATAGGGAGTGTAAATCAAACCTAACTTTTTTTTCAGACTAATTACCAATCCTTCACAATCAACAACCAATAAATCTTTAAACATTTTTTTACAGCAGTACTGTTAATGATAAACCAACAGTCAAAGTTGTAGAAATGTGCCCACACACTCCATGCATGATAGTCCTGTGTGTTTTACCACCAGTCTTCACCATTGACATACAAAAGAGAACACCTCCACTAAATGTATACATCCCAACAGATTTCTCCCATTGCAGTCTAGTCATCAGGGGAGTACAATGGGCACAGTAACTACAGCAGATCATTTTGTTTATGTGTAGTTTACAAAAACCATAAACTGGTCTAAGCATATGCGCTAAATACAGCAGAAACATCAATTGATATAGTATTTGTAGTATAGATCAGATGCATAGGTAGCCATTACAGATGGACCCTGCAGGCATTATCAGGCATAAGTGTTCAATAGTCTGTAATGAATAAAAACACAAACCACCATTAAAGTACACCCAAACTCTATGTTGAGAAGCTTAAGTGCACCAAGTAACATGTCACTTTGCGGCTACTCACTGTCCCTCTGGTCCTGGATAGTGTCTGATCCTGCAGCACCAGCACCTGTCATCATATCCTGTAAGTGGGCACTCGATAATGCCATGTTGTACATAACTGTGCTGAGTCAGTCAGAGTAAAAACTCTTATTTAGTGGCACTTTGCTATGACTAGTGGCGTTAATCTTTAGAATGTGGCTATGCTGACATTTTGCCAGTTGGAGTAGGAGGGATTGAGTATTCTTTTCCCTTATATGCAGCACAAATCTGTACAGGGGTCAATCTCTCTACAGGCCCGGCAATCTTACCAAACAATGGAATCCATGAGCCTTGCTCCCATTCTCTCTAATAAATGGTTGTGCAGCATTAAGGTGTATAGAACAATTTTCCTGAGCTAGATGTTGTCCAGTAGATGGTGTCCAGTGTATGAAGAATAGTTTTATGTGCAGCACAGAGCTTAAAGTGTCATGGCCACTGGAAGAACCAGAACTGGTTAGCTTAAGAGATCTCCACCATTAGACTCTACTATCCAGAAGCTTTATTACTCTTAATATTCTACTGTCACAAACTAGCAAAACGCATTGACAGGCTACAATTGACATTAAATCCACTGGGTGACATTAAAACCACTGGGTCTACACTGGGTGTCTATCACAAAGTCATGTTTTTTTTTTTCTAAGCTGGTCATCTCACATCACTCATCTTGGGATATCTTGAGCCAAGAGGAAAGGTATGGGAGGACACATCTGAATCATTGTACACTGTGTAGGGTATTATATAAAATAAATTAGAATATCCTCTAAGCAGTATGCAGTATATGACATAGGGAATGGTTAAAGGGCTTATCTAGTAAGATAAAAACAGAGCTAATTTCCAAAAAGAGACCACACCTGTCTGCAGGTTGTGTGTGATATTACAGCTTGGCTACATTCATTTCAATGGAACTGAGCTGCAACACCACACAACCTGATGACAGGTGTGGTGCAGTTTTTGAAATCAGCTTTGTTTTTATTGTGTTGTATAACGCCTGTAAGGGGTTCTGCAACCATAGAAACTTATTCCCTATCCATGTTTGGTTGTGGGAGTCCATCTGGTGGGACACTCTGTGATCTTGAGAACTTGCCTCCTGAATTGGAATCTAAATAGAAGGGCAGTGTGCAGTGTTGACTGCCAATCCATTCATTGTCTATGGAGGTGCTAAAGGTAACCAAGCTCCTTCTATGTATTTGTCTATAGTAGAACCAGTCCAGGTGAACTTATAGGATCTGTAGGATCCTTGTTTTAAGGAGGAAGGAGAAGGAAAATGTCATCAAAACCATATAACATGTTAATGGTAACGGGTAACGGTGCCCATCCTATTTACTCAATGCTAACTCTTGTCTAGGACAAATTTCCATCTTGTTAAATACACAGATATACAATGATGGTTCCCATTGAACAACTAGATAGAAATCTAAACTATGATAGGGAACTGATACACAAAGTATATTAGAAAATTGCTTATTATGCACTGAATAAACATTATCTGCTGAAAGCAGAATACCCTTTAAGCTCATATTTGAGCACCCGCTATCCTAGTCAACTCTTTAGGCTACTCTATGAAAATAAAGAACAATAGCCTTAGAACAATGGTTCACAGAAACACACTGCTTTAATACGTCAACATAAAGAAAAATCAATATCAACTAAGAACATAACATAAGCCAATACAGGTGATACAAGTACATTGGTACAGATCTGGAGGTCACATTCATCAACTTCAAACTGTACATGAAACACATCATTTACCTTAGTAAGCACAGAGAGAACAAATCTGCAGTGTAGTTTCAGGAACATGGCAAAGAAATAGAAAACATGATTTGATATGTCTTAAAGTGTTCAGCTTTATTATGGTACAAACCAAATATTACAAAATATGGGCTCTTTCATCAATGCCATAACACTGGTGGCAAGCTTTGCACTTATACAATGGTCCATAAGATGTAAGACTACAGTACATAAAGGAGTACTTCAGGAAAACTGTGTTATGCCTTGGCCAGGGCCTTAGGTGGAGTTTCATGACACAGGTATTTAAAGAAGAACTCCAGCCAAAATGACTTATCCCCTATCAACACGGGGGGGTCGGACCACTGGGATCCCCCACAATATTCTGAACGGGACCCAGGCTGTCAGTGAGGAGCCTGTGCAGTAGATAGCATGCTTTCCATTCACTTCTATGGGAGTGCCGAAGAGACCTAAGTACAGCACTCTGGAATCATCGACACTTCCATAGAAATTAATGTGTGTGTGTGCTGTCTACCGGTAGGTGACACCCGATCCTTACTGAGAGCTGGGGCCCCATTCCAGAGATCGTGGGGACCACCTGCAATCAGATACTTATCCCCTATTCTATGGATAGGGGATAAGTTAGTTTTTGGCTGGAGTTTTACTTTAAAGAACACTATAAATAAAAGGCATACTCAACACCTTACGCCCTGCCCAAGGCATAATGCCAGTTTTTCATAGAGTGTTGTTTTATTTAGTACAAATAATCCCAAAACAGATTGAGGCAAATCAAAGAATTACTAAAATTTACATAGAAGCAAATATCAACTATATAAAAGCATGTCTACTACATACACTGAAATAATGTATAATACACACATAGGAAATATATACTCAAAGCATACCTTTATGGTAATGGACACTCAAAAGTGCAACTTGATCCAGAATATAAAATAATTCACATAAAAAAATTAAATTAATTCAAATTAAAAGGGTCTATAGGTGACCATCATATTTTTGTCAACCATCTTCAAAGGCATGTGAAACATTGGGGTCATATTTCATAGGTTACTTACAGAAATAATCTACATAGAAAGCTAAGTACATTTGTAAGCATAATGCAATACTTAGAGTATGAACAGATCATGAGTTACCTTCTGTGTAATAGTCCAGAGCTGCATTTACAATTCTGCCAGTTTCAGAGCCTAAATCTTCAATCATATTCTTAAATATTAAACCAGGCTTTGTACTAATCCACTGTATTATAAGAGGTCAGCTAAGCTGTAACCTTTTAAAGGTACACCATGCCGGCATATAAAACAACAACCTGGACTTACCTGGCACTGCTCTTGCGGTGCCTCGGTTTCCCCGCTCCTGTCCTCTTCTCCTGGTTGCTGGGGGTCCCACTGCTAATCAGCCAATTGCTGGCTTCAGTGATATCCCACCTTGGCCAGTGACAGGCTGAGCTGCAGTGTAACATATTAGGCCCCGGCATCAGGAAGAAGACCAGTGCCGGGGCTCAAAACGTCACACTAAAGATCAGCCTATTGCTGGCTGAGGCAGGACATTGCTGAGGCCATCATGACGGGTAGATCACCAGTCACTAGTAAGAAGGTGACAAAGGAGGACTGGAGCGTTAATACCAGGGCACCGCTGGAGCTGTGGCAGGTAAGTCCAGGTGGTTTTATATGACAGCAACCTGGGGATGATGGCTCTAAAAAGTTGTACGCTTGAGTACCTAGTTCAATGACAATCAGTAAAATTGAAGCTCTCAACCCATATAAATACAGCTCTCAGCTATGATACAGGTTGTAATTTAGGATCAGTTTAAAAGGGTTATCTGGCTTTTATAAACATATCCACCAAGCAGTTGGACCCATTGCAATCAAATGCTTTTTAGGGGTACGTTCCCACCTGGCGTAGTTGCTGCGTATTTGCTGCTGCGTATTTTCCTACCCATTGACTTCAATGGGAAAATAAAATACTCAGCAGCAGCAAATACGCCAGGTGGGAACGTACCCTAGATAGGTAATCCATGTATTTACAAACCCACTCCACATTTTGTGGGCTGCCCAGAATGTGCATATGCTTTTTAAACAGGTTATCCAAACAAATATTGTGCAAAACTGCTCAGGATGATAGGAGTAAATAAAGAAAATTGTTCTTACCTGCATCTGATCCCCTGTGAATGCCTTTCCTACAGTATTAGTCCTGCTGTCAGAACCTGTTCTCCATGTGAGCATAGAGGGAATGCCAGCTCAGCCAATCACTGACTAAGGAGGGTCGCCACTGTGACCAGGGATTGGCTGAGGAGGCATATCCTATGTGTCGGGACAGAGAACAGAAAGCCAAGTCTGGCTCCATTGGAATGGCACCAGCAGGGGATCGCAGCAGGTGAGTACATGATTTTTTTTTATTACTGCCCCCTTAGATAACTTAAATTCATGCAATCATTTACAATCAATAAATTGCTATCTAAAGATGGCATTGGTCCAAGTAACTCTAGACATCTGCATGTGGACAGATTTGATTCCATATTGGGCAAGGAATATATATTATTGACTCTAACTAGTAACAATACATTTTCTAAAAATCCTGGACACTCATGACCCAATGCTAATGCCAAGGGGTCATTTGTAATAATTATTCTCCATTATATGGGGGAATAATTTTAACAAAGAGAAATTATAAAGGAATCATTGAGACTGGTCCCTTTCCATACACGTGCATCATATAGTGGCTATTAAAGTATTTACCTCCACAGTATAATTCTATATGCAAAATACTACCCAAAATGTCAGCAATTTAAAAGTAGCTGGCCACATATTTGTGAGTCCTCCCAGCCACTCAGAAGAGCAGAAAGAGGTCACATGATTTACTTTCCTGCAGCCTAAGAGGAGGTTTAGTTTCTTTCTAGTCAGGAAAAAGGAGGATAGGCCATTAAAGGGGCTAAACTGCAAAATATAAGCATGAACTCAGTAAGCTATTATTATGATAATAAGCAATAAAAAAACTTTAAAATATAATTTTAATTCAATTTTAATTTTAAAGGGGTACTCCAGTGGAAATTTTTTTTTAAAAATCAACTGGTGCCAGAAAGTTAAACAGATTTGTAAATTATTTTTATTTAAAAATCTTAATCCTTCATGTACTTATCAGCTGCTGTATGCTCCACACGAAGTACTTTTCTTTTTGAATTTCTTTTCTGTCTGACCACAGTGCTCTCTGCTGACACCTCTGTCCGTGTCAGGAACTGTCCAGAGTAGGAACAAATCCCCATAGCAAACCTCTCCTGCTATGGACAGTTCCTGACATGGATAGAGGTGTCAGCAGAGAGCACTGTGGTCAGACTGAAAATAAATTCAAAAAGAAAATAACTTCCTGTGGAGCATATAGCAGTTGATAAGTACTGGAAAGATTTAGATTTTTAAATAGAAGTAATTAACAAATCTAGAAAAAATCTCAGCTCACCTGGGACTTGCGCGGCTACCTCCAGACATCAAGAAAAAATAGGAAAAAGGCCAGCAAGTGGAAGCATAAAAAACTTGACTTTATTTAGGAATCCTCCATAAAAAACCTTCAGGTGGCAGACAAACATGGACACGTAAAAAAAATACTAAAATAGCACATATAGAAAGGGTCCCAAGCAGTAGTTGACGCGTTTCCGATCTATCGATCCTTACTCATAGCTATGAGTAAGGATCGATAGATCGGAAACGCGTCAGCTACTGCTTGGGACCCTTTCTATATGTGCTAGTTTTGTATTTTTTTTTACGTGTCCATGTTTGTCTGCCACCTGAAGGTTTTTTATGGAGGATTCCTAAATAAAGTCACGTTTTTAAATGCTTCCACTTGCTGGCCTTTTTCTTATTTTTTCTTAATTAACAAATCTATTTAACTTTCTGGCACCAGTTGATAAAAAAAAAAAAAATTCTACCTATTAGGAGTGTGAGTAAAATGTAGTGTTATACCATGTCAAGCTCTCTCTCTCTCTTTCTGAACTGTACTATATGGAAAGTAGTCATCCTAATCCCCTGGTAATCTGTGCAAGTCCCTCCCTCTGCTCTCACTAATAAAGCTGAATGGGAGTGTGTCCACCTTAGCGCACACACACACAAACACACACACACATACATATATATAAATATATATATATATATATACATATATATATATATATATATACACACACACACACACACAAGTCTTCCCTCAAGGAAACAGCACCAGTCACGAGGTCCGTATTGAAAGGGGTTATCCAACAAAAGGTGATTTTAGTACGTACCTGGCAGACAGTAATGGACATGCTTAAGAAGGATCTGCGCTTGTTTTGGGGCTAAATGGCTGTGTTGTGAGTCCCCCATAACACTGTGGCTAGCTTTTTGTGAACTTGTGTTTCCTGTTTGACTTTTCTTTTTTTTTTTTACTACAAATCCAATAATTCCATTTTCCTCCCTCCCACACATCAGCTACCCCACCCATTGACACATAAATGAGCTGCAGACCTGTGGTCTTCAATCAGGATGCCTCCAGCTGTTGCATTAGTTGCAGATTGATCCCTCCACCCATTGAAGCAGACAGGCTCCCTGTCATCAGCTGACTAGTGAGTCAGGTCTCGGCCGCATTACAAGCTGGGAAAAATCTGAGACAACAGTCATTTTGTATGCTGATAAAAATAAATAGTGGGGTGAAAATCACATAAGAATTGTGAGAAAACCGTCCCACACAGGTACAGACACTATATTATGAACTACACCAACTTCACAGCCTCTGTAGCATAGTCAAATAAAATAAAAATTCCTGGAATACCCCTTGAAAGCAGGTTAAAAGATCTTTATTGCATCAGAGCATAAGGTGCGACGTATCGAAACGTCGCACCTTATGCTCTGATGCAATAAAGATATTTTAACCTGCATTCAACCCGGACCTCGTGACTGAAGCTGTTTCCTTGAGGGAAGAGTTGTGTTTGTATCCAGCATGGCAAGCTGGGGGATACTCTGCACCGCACTGATGGTCATCTTGTACTGAAATTTCCAAACATCTCTCTCTCTCTCTCTCTCTCTCTCTCTCTCTCTCTCTCTCTCTCTCTCTCTCTCTATATATATATATATATATATATTTATATATATATATATATATATATATATATATATATATATATATATATACACTGCTCAAAAAAAATTAAGGGAACACTTAAACAACACAATGTAACTCCAATTCAATCACACTTCTGTGAAATCACACTGTCCATTCAGGAAGCAACACTAATTGACAATCAATTGCACGTGCTGTTGTGCAAATACAACAGACAACAGGTGGCAATTATAGGCAATTAGAAAGACACCCCCCAGTAAATGAGTGGTTCTGCAGGTGGGGACCACAGACCACTTCTCAGTTCCTATGCTTCCTGGCTGATGTTTTAGTCACTTTTGAATGCTGGCGGTGCTTTCACTCTAGTGGTAGCATGAGACGGAGTGTTATCAGGAGATGTGGAGGAGGCCGTAGGAGGGCAACAACCCAGCAGCAGGACCGCTACCTCCACCTTTGTGCAAGGAGGAGCAGGAGGAGCACTGCCAGATCCCTGCAAAATTACCTCCAGCAGGCCACAAATGTGCATGTGTCTACTCAAACGGTCAGAAACAGACTCCATGAGGGTGGTATGAGGGCCCGATGTCCACAGGTGGGGGTTGTGCTTACAGCCCAACACCATGCAGGACGTTTGCCAGAGAACACCAATATTGGCAAATTCGCCACTGGCGCCCTGTCCTCTTCACAGATGAAAACAGGTTCACACTGAGTACATGTGACAGAAGTGACAAAGTCTGGAGACGCCGTGGAGAACATTCTGCTGGGTCAGTAATGGTGTGGGGTGGCATTTCTTTTGGGGGGCTGCACAGCCCTCCATGTGCTTGCCAGAGGTAGTCTGACTGCCATTAGGTACCGAGATGAGATCCTCAGACCCCTTGTGAGACCATGGGCTGGTGCAGTTGGCCCTGGGTTCCTCCTAATGCAAGACAATACTAGACCTCATGTGGTTGGAATATGTCAGCAGTTCCTGCAAGAGGAAGGCATTGATGCTATGGATGCTTTAGTCCAGGTCTGGGAGGACATCTCTCAGGAGACCATCCGCCACCTCATCAGGATCATGCCCAGGCATTGTAGTAAGGTCATACGGGCACGTGGAGGCCATACACACTACTGAGCCTCATTTTGACTTGTTTTAAGGACATTACATTAAAGTTAGATCAGCCTGTAGTGTTGTTCTCCACTTTGATTTTGAGTGTGACTCCATATCCAGACCTCCATGAGTTGATAAATTTGATTTCCATTGATAATTTTTGTGTGATTTTATTGTCAGCACATTCAACTATGTAAAGACAAAGTATTTCACACAATTAGTTCATTCATTCAGATCTAGAATAGGTTATCTTAGTGTTCCCTTTATTTTTTGGAGCAATGCATATATATATATATATATATATATATATATATATATATATACACTGCTCAAAAAAATAAAGGGATTGCTTTAACAACACAATGTAACTCCAAGTCAACCACACTTCTGTGAAATCACACTGTCCACTCAGGAAACAACACTGATTGACAATCAATTTCATATGCTGTTGTGCAAATGGAACAGACAACAGGAGGACATTATAGGCAATTAGCAAGACACCCCCAATTAAGGAGTGCTTCTGCAGGTAGTGACCACAGACCACTTCTCAGTTCCTATGCTTCCTGGCTGATGTTTTGGTCACTTTTGAAAGTTGGCAGTGCTTTCACTCTAGTAGTAACATGAGACAGAGTCTACAACCCACACAAGTGGCTCAGGTAGTGCAGCTCATCCAGGATGGCACATCAATGGAAGCTGTGGCAAGAAGGTTTGCTGTGTCTGTCAACGTAGTGTCCAGAGCATGGAGGCCCTACCAGGAGACAGGCCAGTACATCAGGAGATGAAGAGGAGGCCGTAGGAGGGCAACAACCAAGCAGCAGGACCACTACCTCCACCTTTGTGCAAGGAGGAGCAGGAGGAGCACTGCCAGAGCCCTGCAAAATGACATCCAACAGGTCACAAAATGTGCATGTGTCCACTCAAACGGTCAGAAACAGACTCCACGAGGGTGGTATGAGGGCCCGACGTCCACAGGTGTGGGTTGTGCTTACAGCCCAACACCATGCAGGAAGTTAGGCATTTGCCAGAGAACACCAAGATTGGCAAATTTGCCACTGGCGCCCTGTGCTCTTCACAGATCAAAGCAGGTTCACACTGAGCACACGTGACAGACTTGACAAAGTCTGGAGACGCTGTGGAGAATGTTCTGCTGCCTGCAACATCCTCCGACATGACCAGTTTGGCGGTGGGTCTGTAATGGTGTGGGGTGGCATTTCTTTGCCCTCCATGTGCTTGCCAGAGGTAGCCTGACTGCCATTAGGTACCGAGATGTGATCCTCAGACCCCTTGTGACACCATATGCTGGTGCGGTTGGCCCTGGGTTCCTCCTAATGCAAGACAATGCTAGACCTCATGTGGCTGGAGTGTGTCAGCAGTTCCTGCAAGAGGAAGGCATTGATGCTACCTGAATCCGATTGAGCACATCTGGGACATCATTTCTCGCTCCATCCACCAACGCCACATCGCACCACAGACTGTCCAGGAGTTGACAGATGCTTTAGTCCAGGTCTGGGAGGACATCCCTCAGGAGCATGCCTAGGCATTGTAGGGAGGTCATACGGGCACTTGGAGACCACACACTACTGAGCCTCATTTTGACTTGTTTTAAGGACATTCCATCAAAGTTGGATCAGCCTGTAGTGGGGTTTTCCACTTTGATTTTGAGTCTGACTCTATATCCAGACCTCCATGGGTTGATAAATTTGATTTCCATTGATAATTTTTTCCATTGAACACATATAATATGGCATACAATGCAAAGCTTATATTGACATTTAGCATTTACTGTACAGTAAGAGCTTTAAAGCAGTTAGTTTAAATCTGTTTAGAGAGTTTTTCTCTAGCGCATGCTAAGTATGCAGGTATACAAGTGTACTAAACATTAGTCAAGCCGTAATAAGTGTAAAGAGACAGCAGTAGGGAAATCTATAGCATAAGCGGATTCATATCCATAAATAATGTTAGCAAAACGAGAGTAAATGTTTAACCATTATACATTTAATTGCAACTGTATTGTACATATTATAATTTTTGATGATTTTAAAGTCAAACTTTTATTTAGGCTTATTTAAGGCAGCCATAATATGCATTTAATATGCATACTATAACTCTCCACAAGTCTACGGAAACGCAGCGGGACTCCCGGGATCAGACATATTTTCCCTTTAATGCTGTATAGTATAGGAATAGATCACATCTACTTGCTACATGGAAACCAATGGAAAACAGGCTAGCTGCTGCTGAGAGATTTTATTATTTTATGTCTATACTTAATACTTGGATTTATTGGATTTACCATTCTTATTGGGCTGTGTGCTAAACAAAGGCTTATTTGAATTTTTATTACAGTTTTTTTTTTTATATATTTTTATCAATATGTTTGACTATTCTATACTTTTCAAGTCCTCCCCTAGGGGACTTCTATTACTATTGCAATGGGGGGAATTGATTTATATGGGAACAGCTAGCACAGTCTGCCTATGGCTGGCTGTTGAAGCAGATCATGGCCCTGATTTACTTGAGTTTTTATTACTGTTGATTGCTATTTAGACTTGCATAATTATGCTGTATTTACTATGGAGACACATAGGTTCACAGGTTGGGAAAGTTCTGACCAGCTTTCGCTTGGTGGAAATTTCCAGCTATTTATTCACAATATTTTCTATGAATTCAATAGCAAATAGGTTGGGTTGTGAAGACATGCCTCTTTTCCAGATAACCACTTCCTCTTTCCTTCTGACCATGCCCCTTTTTGGGTTTGAAGGTCTATTTTGGCACTTAGTGTCAATAAATTTGTGGAAGACTCAATTTGTGGTGCAATGCGCCAAATTGTGGCGCACTGAACCACATTTTGGTGCACAACCTGACAAAATCAGGGCCCATATGTTTTATATTTTAGCGCTGCTGCCCAAGCCATCCGAGCCCAAAACTTGTTCAAGAGTACAACGCTTAATCTACAGATTTGGCGGACGTGCTATAGACTTGCATGGGACTTATGCAAAATCCATAGAGTGAATGTGCAAGTCTTGGGCTATGGCGGCAGCAGCAGCAGCAGCCTCTGCAATCAGACATCTTATACTCTATCTTTTGGATAGGGTACAAGATGTCTATGGGCGGAATACACCTTTAAGGGGTTAAAGTGGGATATTTACTGTTTGTAAGGTTAACCTGTCAGCTGCAGTGGCTTACTTACCTTACCATAGTTTCCATGCAGCAACATTGCATAATTTCGAAAACAACCAAATTGGTAATAAAAAGCTATACAACAAAAAGGATTGTACATTTTTTTGGCTATGCTACTAATGTTAATCAAAGGAGAAGCTTCATTTGACATGATTAGATTTATTGTAGTTATGTTAATGTTTCTTTCAAAATTAGATTTTTTTTTATCTAAACAAATTAAGGTATCAAAATATTTTAAAATGATAAAAATTCAAATTAAGAAAGTAACATCTCAAATAGGTACTCTTAATAGGAGTAGTTGTCTTCAATTCATGCATAAAGGTTTATTTATAACACATACTTAAAAGAAAGCTTGAAGCTTTCTCATGTATTTTTGATTATATAACCTGGGGTGGAATGTGTACTTGGTGTCAGTACTATTCTGCTATAAGATGCTCTTATCCTAAGGCATTTTTTTTTTTTTTTACAGAAATGCAAGGGGGTGATTATAAAGCCAAGAGGATATTCATCCACATTACAGAGGAAGTAAAAAAAAAAAAAAAAACATAAAAAAATGAAAAGCAAAAAGTTTTACTATTTGGACTACAATAGTGATTTATACTTGAGCCATAGCAAGGAATGGTCGCTGGGTCTTGAAAATCTGTTCTTTCTTGATCAATTTCTTAAAATAGGATTCTTCATCAGAGGCTGAAAAGAGGAGGACTGTACTGAAGTATGATTTCCCATTACTGAATCTTTTAGGAAAAAAAATATATATATATGCACCGTACAAAAAAAAAAAAAAAAAAAAAAGCCTACAAAGTATCATGCAAATGCAATCTTAATGGAGATCTGCAGTGTTAGACAAGTATCTGATCGCGGGGCTACAAATGCTGGCCCCCGCTCTGTTGCTGCCCTCCTGTGCAGAAGGCGTGTTGGTCGCAACATGACGCTGTGACTGTTACACCCCTTCCATATATCTCTATAGGAGAGGCGGAGATACAGCATTCGTGCATCCCCGCCTCACCTATAGAGCCATATGAAGGGGGCATGTCGTCGACCTCAGTGAGGTCAATGACACACGCATTAGCCATGCAGAGCCGCAGCAATGCAGGGTCCCCATACAGGAGATCGCAAGGGGTTCCAGTGGTCGGACCTCCCGCGATCAGACACTTATCCACTACCTTGCGGATATAGGCTAAGTGTCTAACACTGCAGTACTCCTTTAACTGTTCCTGAATTGAATTGTGTCCTGTAAATATTTATTGAAATTATTTTATTTAAAAAAAATAATAATAAAATAAATGAATAAAAAATAGCTTAATCGGCTTTAGGGTCCTACTATAGTAAAAAAAAAAGTTAAAAATAATAACATAAAAAAAAAAATTCTAAACATGTAACTGCAATTGAAAATACATTTCTTATTTCATCATTTTAATGTCAAGTGTAACAGAGCGGGTGAAAAGTGCAGAGAAGTGTAGTGGAAAGTCCAGACAATAAAGGTCACCCTCCACCCGCCTTTTTTTGACAACTGATTTAAAGGGCAGAGTTGAAGGGCTGACTTTGGAAGTTGACAAATACACTGGATATAACTGCACCATAAAGAAACATGATTTATGTTCCACCAGTCTATAATGAAACATGAGGATTTTCTCAGCTTTTCTTTTGCTCTGTGTAGTCACTAAGAAGTCAATGCACTAAATTCCGAGTGTACTTCTTAACTAAAATTAATGTCTCACGTTGACAGCAATAACTACTGACAATGTGTAGAAATATCTGTTCCTGGCACTGAAAACAACAATTTATCATGAAAGGAAATTTAGAAGTGAGAGAGCTAAACAGAGAAATATAAATGATATTATGATGATAAATCTGCAATATAAAAGCTTTGTAAATCAGGAATATGCTGCACTCCTTTACTTTGTAATGTAATAAAAAAATAGACATTTTATATTGCATTCATTTGTTCAATTTTTTTTTTTTGCAACACAAATAACAAACGCAGTAGTTGACATAAAGTATAGGATGACCATTACCTACACCCCTGTGTTTGAGAATAACTTCAAATATTTTATACTTTTTTGTATTGAACACAATATTTTATGTATTCACTTAAAAAAAAAACAGAAAAAAACAAATGGTTTTCTTAAAATATCTTTCGTTTTTGATGAAGCCCTAGTTAAATAAAATACTATTAAATTATTGGCTTTTGGAGTTTAGAATTTTCCCTAAAAGCTCTTGTTTCAAAAAATAAATAAATAAATAAATGTAATAAAAACAATTACCGTAAGTTGGCAAAGTAAAATTATATAAAAATTATAAAGAATATATTATTATTATTATTATTAATAATAATAATAATAATTCTGAGTGTAATAATAATAATATTCTTTTATATTCTATATATTATCAAATATATTTTATTTAGTGAAATAAGTAAAAGTGGCAAAAAAAAAAATTTATAATAAAAAACTTTGAGCAGTTTTTGTCCTCATTTTGGTCTGTATTTTTTTTTTTTTACCAAAACCAAAAATACAACCAGCACAGAAAAAAAAAAAAAAAAAAAAAACTGGCCTTATAATGTTTTCTTTTATTATATTCTTACACATTATTTTTTATTATTTTTAGTTGGAGAATAGCCTACTAATGACTATAATCTATAGATTATATTTGTTATTTAATTCCAAATCTTCTTTTCATTTTATGAAAATAGGTCAAAAATATTGGCAATTTTTTTACTTAAACATGGATCATTTTTTCTTAAGCTCTTATTTTTAAAATGAAAACTAATTAAGGGTTGCAAATTAAAAGTGATATTAAACAAAAATTGCATAATAGTAATTGAAATAATAATAAATTAATTATTTTCCTTGGTCTAGATAAATTTAACACATCAATTTTGTGGGTGGTAATTTGCAATAAAAATATATTTGAAGCTTTTTCCACCTATTATGTAAATCCTTTGGTAACTGTGGTAACTGATGTCTGACTGCTTGGAGAAAAAAAATTTCACTCAAAAGCTATCCAATGGCAAAACCCAAGGCTGTCCCAAGGAAAACTGGGACACTCTCAGGCTTGAAGCTACATTAAAGGGGTACTCTGCTGGAATTATTATTTTTTTTATTATTATTATTTTTTTTTTTACTCAACTGATGCCAGAAAGTTAAACAGATTAATAAATTACTTCTATTTAAAAATCGTAACCCTTCCAATACTTATCAGTCGCTGTATGCTCCAGAGGAAGTTCTTTTCTTTTTAAAATTAATTTCTGTCTGACCACAGTGCTCTCTGCTGACACCTTTGTTCATTTTAGGAACTGTCCAGAGTAGGAGCAAATCCACATAGCAAACCTATCCTGCTCTGGACAGTCCCTAAAATGGACAGAGGTGTCAGCAGAGAGCACTGTGGTCAGATAGAAAGGAAATTCAAAAAAGAAAAGAACTTCCTGTGGAGCATACAACAGCTGATAAGTACTGGAAGGATTAAGATTTTAAATAGAAGTGATTTATAAATCTGTTTAACTTTCTGGCACCAGTTGATTTAAAAAAAAAAAATTCCCAGTGGAATACCCCTTTAATGCTTTATAAATTACAATTTAATTTAAACAATTCTAGAATTTTAGATTGTGGCCACATGAGAATAATCACAGATTATTTTAAAAAAAGAAGGGAATTTACCAGAATCGTGGTCACAACAACTGTCCTATTTTCAATTGCTGAATCGTTTCTGAGGGTAGGTTCGTGTTGGAGCAAAACCAGCTTATCCATATCATTCCAGTAGCCAATCTGTAAGACAAAAAATATAACAAAATGTATAAAATCACATAATAAAGTGAATCGTTTAAAAAGGATGCATGGCAGTAGAAAAATACGTCTGTTTTCTCCTAAAAACAGCACCACATCAACCCACAGGTTATGTTTGGTATTACAGTTCAGCCTCACTTCTGTGGTGTTAAGCAGCAATACCAGACACAACCCACGGACAGGTATAATGCCGTTTCTGGAACAAAGCAGCCATGTTTTCCAATCCTATGCAGCCCCCCATTATTAAAAGGGGTACTCCGCCCCTAAACATCTTAGCCCCTATCTAAAGCATAGGGGATAAGATGTCTGATTGCGGGGGTCCTGCTGCTGGGGACCCCCCACAATCTTGGCTGTGGCACCCTAGGCATCCAGTGCACAGAGGAGGCTCGTGACGTCACGGCCACGCCCCACTTGTGACGTCATGGTCACACCCCCTCAATGCAAGTCTATTGGATGGGGCGTGATGAAATAGACTTGCATTGAGGGGGCATGGCTATGATGTCACGAGCCTCCGGCACTGCCCCCAACGCTCTAAACGAATGCCGGGTGCACCAGGGAGATTGCGGGGGTCTCCATAAGATGTCTAGGGGCTGTAATGCAAATAAATAGTAGCAAAACAGGTTCAGGCTACATTCACACCACATTTTAAGCCCTAGAGGACAGAATGCATAGAATGTAGTCAAATTCTATATTCCGAATATATATATATATATATAGACAAAAGGATAAGTTAGCCAGCACTATTGATTCCATACTATTATATGGACCTGGCTTACAGGTGCAAGCTGCTGGGCTAAATATACAGCAACAGAAGAATACAGCAGCACACTGCTAGCACAAAGATATAGATAAATCATGAGTATATAGATACAACATGAAAAGCTATACAGCTATGGTGCAATAAATGGAAATATAGCTGTATAGCTTTTCATGTTGTATCTATATACTCATGTTTTATCTATATATTTGTGCTAGCAGTGTGCTGCTGTATTCTTCTGTTGCTGTATATTTTTTTATTTTTTTTTTCTATACTCTGTATATGCCATGGCAGTGTGCACCCGTGTATTAGGCTGTTGTGCTGGCTATCTTTCTTTTCTATTGTATGTACAATTCAGGGGGAAATGGCACCCTCTTTAGCTGTGCACCCCTCCCCCTTTTTCACAGGTGGAGTTTTAAATGGATCCAGCATGTCACCCAGTCAGAGGCTATATGCCCAGCAGAGGTGAGTGGATAGTTGAGCGTTAGGCTCAGAACTTGTGCTAGGGTCCCATCCTAAATGAGGCCACCTCCCCGTGGTGGATGGCGGACACGTTTTGATCATAAGGTTCGCTAAGAGCCTAAATTTTTTGACCAATGTGTGCTGCTGCAATCCTCTTTTTTTGTATACTCTGTATATGCCATGGCAGTGTGCACCCGTGTATTAGGCTGTTGTGCTGGCTATCTTTCTTTTTTCTTATATATATATATATATATATATATATATATATATATATATATATAATCCCAAAATAAAGCAGCACTACTTATCCAGTCCAACCAAAAAATTGGTGCCAGCGTCCCAAAGGACTTGATCAGAGTCCATCCAAAATAAGAACCAGATACAGGCGCAGCACTCCAACAAAATAAGTGATTTAATATCTCATGTCAGCATTACAACGTTTCAGCTCCTCCTGGAGCCTTTTTCAAGCATGAAAAAGGCTCCAGGAGGAGCTGAAACGTTGTAATGCTGACATGAGATATTAAATCACTTATTTTGTTTGAGTGCTGCGCCTGTATCTGGTTCTTATATATATACATATATATATATATATATATATATATATATATATATACTGGACTCCAAAACATGGTCGAATGTAGCCTTATACACAACATTAAAGCAATTGGATAACTTAGTAATAAATTATGCTGGAAATCACATATAAACTAAACAATTACTTTCTACTTATCTAACGCAACACTGCATACTTTAGCATTTTTACACTGATGAATGTATGTCATGTATATGAAAGCATAGAGACATAATAATAAAACATAATGTGGAGAAAAACGAATGTGGAGATCTCTCCTGCATCACCACGTGTCATCTGCTGCACGGAGCAAACTTCGCTCCGTGCCTGAGGACGGGCGATACAGGGGCCGGAGTATCGTGACGTCACGCCCCTGCCCTCTCATGACGTCACATCCTGCCCCCTCAATACAAGTCTTTGGGAGTGGGTGTGATGCCACTATGCCCCCTCCCATAGACTTGGCCCCTGTATCGCCCTCATCAGGCACGGAGCAAAGTTCGCTTCATGCAGCAGATGAAACGGGGTGCTGCAGGAGAGATCGCGGGGGTTCCCAGCAGCGGGATCCCCACAATCAGACATCTTATGCTCTATCCTTTGGATAGGGGATAAGATGTCTAGGGGAAGAGTATCCCTTTAAAGGGGTTATCCACCATAAGGTGATTTTAGTACTTATCTGCTAGAACTGCATATTTCCTGTTGGACTTTGTTCTCTAAACTACGCATCCCACAGTTCCATGCTTGAAAGTTTGAGATCACTTTCCTTCCTCCCACACATCAGCCACCCCACCCATAGAAACACAGTGTTTTCTAACCAGGGGGCCTACAGCTGTTGCAAAATTAAAGCAGGATACACTTTCCCAGGTCACCTGACTAGTGATGTCAGGTCTCCAAGCACTGAAACTTGGGAAATCCTGAGACATGAGTCATTTTGTATGCTGCTAAAAATAAATATTGGGGTGAAAATCACATAAGAATTGTGAGAAAACCGTCACACACAGGTACAGACACTATATTGTGAACTACACTAACTTTACAGCCCCTGTAGCATAGTCAAATACAAAATAAGAACATTACCTTGTCTGTTTCGATAGTGTACTGTCCCAGTACCGTATAGACTCCTGTACACTACTTAGGCCCTGTCAGGTTGAGTCCCTCATTGTCCTAGGGGCTCTCCTGCAGCGTCTCCCCCATAGTAGAAAGTCTAATGTTATGTATAGTGTTGTAAATATAGTGCATAATGTTATGTATAGGTATATAAATTATAAAGGACCTTTGGAGGCATCACCTGTTATGTTCACATGATGTGTTATGTTACCCAGAGAGCACCAGTTGATCACCTGACCTGCAGCTTGACCTATGGGCTTCTTGCTCAGCCCCCTTTATAAGAGGGGGAGCCATTACAATCTCTCTCTTTGGCTCTTTGATCATTCACTGCTCTTAGATCCTGAGGAACAGTAAAGCACAGACATGACAGATCCTGTGTCCAGTACACCTGGAGGCCATACAGCCTGCACACCAGCCACATTGACAGTAAGTCAACTCATCTATATCTGTTGTCTCTACCAAAGTCAAAACACTAGTCAAGTTAATTATAGTCAGAGTGGCTGTATTGAAGTCTGACCCAAAAGTACTGCAAGTCCCAGCAAGCTGCAATGCCCTTTCCGTGTTACTGGACGACTCTCTGGGATTCTGGCCTAGCTGTAAAGACTTTAACAACTGTCATACCTCAGTAAAGCTACCGTTAACCCATACCTGGTCTTGGACTATTATTGCCCTGCCTAACCTTGGGATAGCGGTGCTACCGTTCGAGTGGTTAAAGGAAAAAACACTCTGGCATCACAAACATTTAGGGGTTAATAACACCTTGCCCCTGGGCTACAACATCTGCCCCATCCACCTACACCCTTCACACCCCATGGTCACACCACAACTTTGGTGTCACCACAACATATACCCCTATACTGCCTCCTCCTGAAATATCGAGAGCTGCTTACTCCATTTCTGGTCTATTGTATGACACCCCTATATTGGAGTCTCATATAGACAGGGCAAATGTAATGTATCTTGTAAACACTGTTTTTGTGATTGTGATCAATGTAGAGATATGTCCACTCTTAACCCTTCAGGAATTGTGTTAAATTATAAAAATTGTCCTAATAGCATTTTTCTACATCTCAGGGCATCCAGTAAAAAAAAAGTGTGATGTGGTGGCCTCCGACATTATTGGCAATATTATAGTCCATGGTGCACTACTATTTCATTATAGGCTAGTGACTCTTGAGAGCCACTGGCCCTCTGTGCTTCTATAGTAAGGTTATTTTTTTCAGAATTAGAAAGGATTAGAAAGGACTTCTCACAAGTTACAATAGCCCATGTGAAGGAAGTCTTCATAATTATTATTATTTTTTTTTTAAGTGCGCTGTTTTTCAATGCACTGCTGTCTCTGTCTCTTGCCTGGCAAAAAAAAGATGAAGAGTGATGCATACAGTACTGTACATTCACCTTACTGTACATTCACAACACCACCTGGCCCTAGTAAAAGCACTCTGTGTTCTCTAAAGTTAGTTTTTTTCATTACTATTTGGGTCACATGTCCAACTGAAAGCTATAAGAAGCCATTCTTACCAATTTTGGATACAGAAGTTGTTCATTGCTTGTTGTGTGGCAATGGAGTGGTGAGTATTTTAGGCTTACCTCACATACAGTACAGAGCGCTGTGAGCTGGGTGTGAGAGCCGCCAGCTATCTGCGCTTCCAAAAAATGCAGCATGGTTGTACATTTATCACAGTTGGCTTATGGCTGATGGGTGGCAAGGCTATTTTTTTTTTTTGCTATTTTATGTTTAACATCTTTCACTTATGCACTGGGAGTGAAGGCTAGCCTTTCTGGTCTGATCCAACAGAAGAGTTACTAGAGAACCATATAGAACAGTGTTTCTCAAGTGTGGTCCTTAAGCACCCCCAACAGGTCATGTTTTCAGGATTTCCTTTTCACAGGTGATATAATTGTGGTGATGCCTGATCCACTGACCATAATTATATCACCTGTGAAAGACTAAGAAAATCCAGAAAACATGACCCGTTGGGGGGACTGGGGGACTGCGCTTGAGAAACACTGATGACTAGATAGGCCAGATCTTCTTATTTGCCGACACATTCTATGTTTCTATGCATCACTCATATCGGAATATGTTGGGTTTAGAAACAAGCTAAGTAAGAACACATCTGTGACAGAATATAAATATATATCGGGAAGAGGTGAGGCTTATTTTATAGGGCAGCAGTAAAAATTGGCTATTGGCTCAACTTGGGAGCAGAGTCTAAATATTCCCCGGGTTTTCACCTTTTATCCCACTCAAGGATGTGTAAGCTGGATTTCAACTGCAATGGAGCTACTGCAAGAGTGGTCCCAGTTGAGTGTCAGCCAGCCACTGAGGATGCAGGCAGAGGGGGTTTAGCTGATGCTGTAGATGTTAATAGTGTAGCAAACAGTTTGTGTTTATAGCAGAGTTGAGTAGCTCAGAAACAGCCAAGTGGTGTTAGCTTTCTCAGAATACAAAGGTGTAGTGGACAGTCCAGATCATACACCGGTACAGTAGAATCAGGCAGAGACAGAGTCAGAAAACAGGCTTAGGTCAGGAACACAGGAACAATGCAGACTAACACCTTTGATGTAGTAAACTAAAATGTTGCTCAGGCATCAGGGAATGGGTGGATCAATGTTATATAGGCGGCACCTGGCAGGGATTGAAGGAGGACCTAATCAGGGACATTCATGAACTTTTAAAGAGACGGTATGTGCACCAGATACTGTCATCCCCTGTGACAGTACAGAAGAGAAACTTTCAAGCCTATAGTAAGGAGGGAAAGCTAAGCAAGCAACTCACCAACACTGCACACAGGCTGATGCCAACAACCGACATTACCACTTTAACTGGTGACATTTAATAGAATAGCAATATGTAGAAAAATTACGGGTATCTACCCACCACATATACAAAGTCTCCCAATCAATAGAAATGTAGAAGAGTAGGGGGGAGTTAATAAAACTTAACTTTTAATATATCTCACAAAAAAAATATATATATATACATATATGTGAGCATGTTTGTGGAGCAAAACTGTTAAATTAATAAAGTATCACAGTGCGTCATTTAAAGGGGTACTCCGGCCCTGAGACATGTTATCCCCTATCCAAAGGATAGGGGATAAGATGTCTCAGTGAGGGAGTCCCGCCGCATGGGACCCCCGCAATCTTGTGTTAACCACCCACCTGTTTGAGCTGCACGTCGCGGTGCCAGCTCACAAACAGCTGGGTGGCGACCACGGGGCCGGAGTATCGTGAAGTCACGACGGCAGTCACGCCCCTCCCATAGACTTACATAGCGGAGGTGAGGGGTGACATCACACGGGGGCAGAGTTGTGACTTCACGACACTCCGGCCCTGTGGTCGCCACCTGGCTGTTTGTGAGCTGGCATTGCGGCATGCAGCTCAAACAGGTGGGTGGCAAATACAAGATTGTGGTGGTTCTTTGGATAGGGGATAAGATGTCTCAGGGCCGGAGTACCCCTTTAAGTATGCAAATTACCCCACAATATCTGACGCGTTTCGGTCACTATAAGTGGCCTCCTCAGGGGTTGAATGGGTTATCAAAACAAAATCTATCTACAGAAAAAGTTTGTTCCTGCAGAGAGAAAAAACACACTCTTAGTGCAAAAGACGGACTGGCGCTGTTTCCCCTCATCTAGGGGTATACTTAGAGTGGATACATATATGCCTTGCTTCGGATCTGGTCAACCCTGCAAAGAAAAACTATATACAACATGCCATCAGGTTGGGTTCAATGTCCGTTACCTTCCTGTAAAGCAAGCATGTGTTTTACTCATGGTTAGGCGTTTAGAATAGTCTCCTGTGTGTACCCGCAGTTGTGGGGAGCCGTGCAATCCTGCCGGCTGCTAGACGCACATGGAGAGCCGTGGGAGTGTCTGACATCATATCCGCTGCCCAGGCGGAGGGTGGTGCTAGGCTCATGATGCAACCTCTGGCCAATGGCGCAGGCCAGGGCGTGCGTCAGGTGCTCCGGATAACGGAGTGGGTGCCAGACACCTAAATCAACCCTACCACCATCGGCAAGGGAACAGGTAACAGCCACCAACAGATACATAGAGCTTTAAAGCTATGCATTACCACATCCATGCAAAAGATCGGTAATAGTTATGAAGTGTCAGCTCAAAACACAAAATAACAAAGGGGGAGGCAGTCAAATGGTCAGACAATGTATGTAAAAGTATAGTCATTTTTATAATTACTGATCAGACATTTCATGTACAGTCCAAATGAAACTGCTTAAGTGTATACTAACGCTACAGTCACCCGTGATATCCCACCAAGGTCCAATCACATGTATAAAAAAAAAACTTCATTAACTGTAGCACTAAGGCAGTTATTTACGCAGCCGACTGTTCTTGTGGCCTAAAGTATATAGGCAAAACAATGTGTGAACTCCGGAAGCAAGTATTAGAACATGTCGGTGACGTGAGAAACAAAAGGGATACCGCGATTTCAAGACATATTAATGAGCTACATGGCAGTGATACCAGACAGTTGCATTTCTATTGGATTGAGAGTATACATCCCTCAGCTCATGGTGGAGACTTAGATAGGGTGCTGTCGCAGTGTGAAACACGATGGATCTACACACTCAATACAGTGACACCTAATGGTTTAAATGAATTAATTTGTTTTACGAGTTTTATTGAGACACAATGACAGATTACTTGGTGGGATGTTGGACAGGTAGTGAGCGGGGGCTGTAGTCAACCCATGATTTACGACATCCCTTCCTCCTAGAGATTTCTAGGGCATACTAGAGTAGGCTCCTGTGCGGGACCGCCCTTTTTAGGGCAGCCACCCCACCTAGGTTTAGGGTTTAGTCTAGTGTGTATCTAGGTCCAAAGTGAGGTCCCCTAGGCCGCTGCTAATGTATCCCTGTCCCCTGTAACAGGATAGGAGGTGGCCCTAAACCCTGTTGGTGTCATGATGGTAACAATTAATAATGTTATAATAGCATCCCTATTTGGGTTTTCCCCTTTGTGTGTCCCCTGCCTGTGCCACCCTGCCTCTTATTTCTATACCTACCCGTGGGATATCACGGGTAAGTGTAGCGTTAGTATACACTTAAGCAGATTTATTTGGACTGTACATGAATTGTCTGATCTGTAATTATAAAAATTACTATACTATTACGTACATAGGGAGGCATCCCACTGACTGACCATTTGACTGCCTCCCCTTTATCATTTTATGCTTTGAGCTGACACTTCATAACTGATACCGGTATTCTGCATGGATATGGTAATGCATAGCCTTAAAGCCCTATGTATCTGTTGGTGGCTGTTACTTGCAGCCTGTTACCTGTTCCCTTGCCGGTGGTGGTAGTGTTAATTCAGGTGTCTGGCACCCGCTCTGTGATACGGAGGGGCTGGCACACCCCCTGGCCTGCGGCGTTTGCCGGAGGTTGCGTCACGAGCCTAGCACCGTCCTCCACCCGGTCGGTGGATATGATGTGAGACACAGCCGCATTTCTCCATGTGCATCTAGCAGCCAGCAGGATCACATAGCTCCCCGCAACTGCGGGTATGTGACTATGCTAGATGCCTGAACGTTATCATACCCCTAGATGAGGGGAAACAGTGGCATTGAAGTTACATATTTATGAGGGCTGGCACTGTATCGCCAGTCCCTCTCTTGCGTGTGCTTTTTTCTCTCTGCAGGAACTGACTTTTTCTGTAGATAGTGTCATGTCTGTGTTCACACACAGCCATTGGATTTGCTTATGTGTGAATAGTTTTATGTTACCTGGCCAGGGAATAGTTAAAGTCTTTGACTTGCTAGCCAATAGCTCCTAGGATGTGTCTATATAAAGTCAGCCCAGTCTAGCCTCTGGGCTGGTGATTGAGATCATTACATACTGACTTGCTAACATGCTGGACATGCTACTTTTAATCTACTATCTCTGTCCTAGCATGCACTTTGTATTTTCTGGTTTTAGCCATGGTTATGTGGCATGCTTATAGTAGATTTTAATCTGTGTTTGTATAGTCGGTTTTAGGATTTGTATATCCTTTCTGTTATGTATCTGTTCACACTGTGTTTTCTCTTGTATCCGTTTTCTGTGTTGCTGCTCCATGGGGACATTCCTGTGTCTACTGGAGGCTCTGATCTAGATATCCCTGTTACTTGTCCATGAAGACTTTGTGTCAATTGGAGGTCTTATAAGGGATTGCAATTCCTGTCTTTTATATCTATATCCTGTGTATTTAGGCATCCCTTGTCCATGGGGATTTAGAGCGTATTGTTATTCCTGCGTCTACTGGAGGTATTCTGAAGGGATTGCGATTATTCCTGTCTTGTGTTCAGTGTGAACAATGTTCTATAAATATATCCTGTGTATCTAGGTGTCCCTATCACCTGTCCATGGGGACTCTGTGTCTACTGGAGGTTTTATGTGGGATTGCAAATATTCCTGTTTAGCTATAGATCCCTGTTATCGGTCCATGGGGACTTTGTGTCTACTGAAGGTTCTGGGGGATTATGCTATATTCCTGTCTGTTCCTGGAGTCTGTTTAGATTAATCCGTTTTCCTGTCTGGTGTTTTGAACTCTATTATGGACATTTATCAACGGGTTTAGTCAGGTTTTCTTTACTATAATTGTCGCAAAATTGTCGCAACTGCGACTACGTGATTTTTCGTGCAACATTTTGACTGGAAAGCGAGAAAAGCTAGTTTTCCAAAAATGAACTACGTAGTAATAATTTTAAAATGGACTACGGGTAGTCAGGTATTTATTAACTGCGACAGTCGCAACTGCGCAAAAAAAAAAGTCGCAACAGGGTTAAAAATTGACTAAATTTACTCCAGCTCAAACATGGAGCAGAAAAAGCTACTACCAAAGTAAAAAAGGAAAAATTGCTTACGTGAAAGAAAATTATCAACAGGCTGAAACCAGTTGATAAATAAGTCACACATAAGCAAAAAAAAAGTAAGGAAAAAAAAAAAAAAAAAAAGAATACATAAGCAAACATTGATAAATGTCCCTCTATATGTTTATTAGTTCTTGATTTCAGATCTTTGGCGTTCTGTACATGACTACTGATCTATAGTGCCCTCTGTTCATGACCACTGATCTATAGTGTCCTCTGTTCACGACCACTGAGTCCTCTGTTCATGTCTGCTGATCTATAGTGTCCTCTGTTCATGACCGCTGATCCATAGTGTCCTCTGTACTAACTTTCTGATCTGTGTCCTCTGAACTTCATCTGTTATAGAGTTCTATGTTCCTGTTATGTTTCTGGTTTGTGACCGAAGGACCGAAGGATCCAGTTGTCGATCCATCGTTTAGGGTGGATGGGCAAGTAGGCAAGGAGAGATGTTTTAGGGTCAGTTTAGGGCTCACTCCCCCTGTCCCCCTGGTCAGTCCCTGATAGATAGATTTTGTTTGATATCCCATTCAATCCCTGAGGAGGCCAATTATAGTGACCGAAATGCATCAGGTATTGTGGGGTAATTTGCATACTAAAATGACACACTGTGATACTTTATTCATTTAACAGTCTGTTGTATTGCGTCTTTATAGTGGAGAGACAACACCAGTTCTGCTCCACAAACATGCTCACTTATATGTATATATTTTTTGTGAGATATATTAACCCCTTAACGACAATAGACGTAAATGTACGTCATGGTGACGTGGTACTTAATGCACCATGACGTACATTTACGTGCCGCCATGATCGCGAGCACCGGAGCGGTGCTCGCGTCATGCGCGGCAGGTCCTGGCTGCTATCAGCAGCCAGGTACCCGCCGGTAATGGCGGACATCCGCGATCGCGTGGATGTCCGCCATTAACCCCTCAGATGCCGTGATCAATACAGATCACGGCATCTGCGGCAGTGCAGTAGTTTGAATGGATGATCGGATCGACCACAGCGCTGCCGCGGGGATCCGATCATCCAGCATGGCAGCAAGAGGTCCGGGGGTCTTCTGCTTTGGTCTGAGATTGAGCAGACCAGAGCAGAAGATCACCGATAATACTGATCAGTGCTATGTCTTATACATTGCACTGGACAGTATTAGCAATCAAATGATTGCTATAGATACTCCCCTATGGGGACATAAAAAGTGTTAAAAAAAAAAGTAAAAAAAATGTTAAATAAAAAAGTAAAAAAATTTAAAAAATGTGCGTAAAAGTCTGAACTATTAAAATATATTGTTAATTATCCCGTACGGTGAACAGCGTAAACACAATTTTTTTTTTTTTTTAAAGTCAAAAATTGCTGCTTTTTTGTCACATTTTATTCTAAAAAAAATTATAAAAAATGTATAAAAAGTAAAACCTAAGCAAATGTGGTAATGATAAAAACTACAGATCATGGCGCAAAAAATTAGCTCTCATATCGCCCCATATACAGAAAAATGTGAAAGTTACAGGTGGATAAAATAGGGCAATTTGAAACATACTCATTTTGTTAAAATGGTTTGAGATTTTTTTTAAGCGGTACAATTATAGAAAAGCATATAACATGGGTATTATTTTAATCGTATTGACCCACAGAATAAAGAAAACATGTCATTTTTACCGGACAGTGTACAGCGTTAAAACAAAACCCTCCAAAATTTGCTAAATTGTGTTTTCCTTTTCAATTTTCCCACATAAATAATATTTGTTTGGTTGCGCCGTACATTTTATGGTAAAATAAGTGATGTAATTACAAAGTACAATTGACGACGCAAAAAACAAGCCCTCATATGGGTCTGTGGATAGAAATATAAGAGAGTTATGATTTTTAGAAGGCGAGGAGGAAAAAACGAAAATGCTAAAATAAAATTGATGGGCCTGGTCCTTAAGGGGTTAAAAGTTAAGTTTATTCACTCCCCCTACTCAGACATTTAATAGAAATCCGAATATGAATGAAAGATTAATTCTAGGGGATAGTATACATTACAATCTTTGCTTTTTTTTGTTTTAAACCAATTTCAATTAACATAATCCAAGGCCAATAAACCAACTAATAAGCCAATGGGCAAAACCAGTGAAGCCAATATAGCAGCACATGACCACTGTGTCTTATTTATGCTGTGCTATTGACAGAAATGGAAAGGAGCCAGCAGTAACTTGTATTAGGTTTTCAAGGTGCGAGTTACCCAAGGGTCCATATAATATTAACTAGTTAACTGTATGGAAATGTACAAGTTCGTTGTTAAAGTGATATCATTTAATGGCTTCCAGGAAAGGTTAGAAAATACATCCAGTATAGTAAAGTATAATGATACTAATCCCTCATAGTTTTCCTTTATTAGGCTGCTTGACCCCAAACCATTTACTTGACATCTAGAAGTATAGTATGCACTTAATTCCCATCATCCTCCTCTCAGATGGATTTCTTGTCATGGAAGGTTGAAATATGAGAACTACTTAAATGATCGGAGTAAAGTTATTAGTTCAGGTCTGAAAAGAAGTGGCTAGTAGGAGTGGTGGAGCTGTCATAGGCATTTTTGTCTTCTTAATCAAAAAGAATGTTGCAACATAGATGAAGCTGGAGTAAATGGTTTGTTAAGTCAATTGATTTAGATTATAAATTCTTTATGTAGTATAGTTAGTGTTGCTGTATTTTTGAGCCTTTTGGGTGCTGTTTTACAATACTTTTTGTAATTAAAAAAAAAAAAAATTTTACAAAACCACAACAATGTGAACTAAAAATGTATCAAAACCTGCATAAATATAAACTACGAAATGGATATATATGAGCCAGTGACAAAGTCATGGGCACCCAAGACTTACTCGCAGCATTGTGGCTCAATGGTTAGCAATGTTGCCTTGGTGTGCTATGGCCCTGGGTTCCAATCCCACCAAGGATAACATCTGCCATAAGTAAATATGTTCTCCCTTTGTTCGCATGGGAGTACACAATTTAGATTGTAAACCAAAGGGGACAAGAACCAATTTGAGTAAACAGCGTATTTGTGCCATATATAGAATTATTAATATATTATAGGAGTGAAGGCTAGCATGACTGGTCCAGTTCCACAGAAAAGTTACTAAAAAACAAAGAATTACAAAAAGGTAAAGTGATTATTTAAGATTTTTGAACATTTAACCTATGTGCCCCTGATGCAAATTTAGGTATGGCGTCAATTTAGTTGTGTTATCTGCATTAGGTGGATTGTGCGTTTTTTTGTATTGTTTTGACTGTTGTCTCGAGCCTTTTGCATCTTCCTTTGCAGCTCGAGACAACAGCTGGACACAGGGGGTTTGGCTACTTCTCATCTTTCCTGACAAGCCAGCCTCCTGATGACTTGTACGGCCTATACCTGCTGTGCCTACATTGAATGTGTCCCCGCTATCTGTAGACTGTGCTGAGATCACATGAAACTGTTCAATGCAGGCAAGGCAGGATGCAGAGATGGACTACACACGTCATCAGGGGGCAGTTATCAAACAATTGGATTAGGACACAAATACATGGCCTATACCCCTCACCCACTGGGCAAACACCCCAACAATGAAATATACATCAATATTAATCTAGACAGTAATTGTAAGCATATTTGGAGGTTTAGGGGTCGTGTTGACTTCCCAGTGGTGTAATAGCAGTAAGCCGATATGTTGTCATGGCAGCCCGAGGCCTTCTCTAGGCCTCCATGGCTGTTGGGATAAAACCACTATAATGTGCTATATATCAATGCAATATATATAAAGTATTGCATTCATCTGTATGAGAAAGTAAATGATTGCTTATAATAGTCCCCTAGGGAAATAAAAGTGTAAAAAAAAACATTTTTTCAAAAACTAAAAATAACGTTGGAATTACACATGGTTTTTAAAACAGTGTATCCACTGACAGCAGCTTTTCCATAGACTTTCATTGTGCACAATATTAAATTAAAAATACAGACATATTTTATTCCTGTTTATTCTTCTTATTTCATGGCATATTTTATTTTACGCTCACATTTTTGGCCGTAATCCGCAAAAAAAGGCACCCTGAAAAAATAATGCTTGCATTTTCTGCTGATCACAGCCGAAAATGTGCGCATAAAATATGGCATGAAATTGTCACAGTGCAAACATAGCATTAGAATGCAAGGAGGAAAAAACTAATATTTAAAAGCAAGTATTAGAATGGTACTCAATGGGTAAATGTAATGGCTGATATATTTATATACAAAATCCAAGAGAAGAGTCAGCACATAACTACCTCCCACCTCTGCAGTTGACCTGCCAGCTGCCCACTGATGGAAAATGATCCCACAAGATACAGGGGGTCACAATATATGCATCGTTTGTCGAATCCATCGTATGTTGAGGGATTCGTGCAATGTAAAGTATAGGAAGTTATACTCACCTGTCCTCGCTGCTCCGGACCGCGTCCTCACCGCTTCTTCGGGATCCACCGCGTCTTCTTCGGGATCCTCCGGCATTTTCGGCATCTTCTCCGGTGTCCCGGCCTCGCTTTCTGGTGACGTTATTACGTTGCGGCGCCGGGACGGCCTGCGCACGACGTAATAACGACGCCGGAAAGAGAGGCCCGGACCCCGGAGAAGATGCAGAAAACGCCGGAGGATCCCGAAGTGGACCCGGAGCAGCGGGGATAGGTAAGTTAACCTATCCAGGATGCTTAAACTGCTATCCGACAGCAGCTTAAGCATTTTGCGCTGTCGGATAGCAGTTAATGCGATGGCCCCGACATATAAAAGCATCGTATATTGATGCTGACATCGACATGCGATGGCCTCTGAGAGGCCATCGTATATCGATTTGATCATATGTTGGGGCCATCGCATGAAGGGGGGTTACTGTATATATATATGTATATATATATATATATATATATATATATATATACATATATATTTCACCCTCCGCTATAGTCTTTTCCCATTAGAATTTATTTGATTTCATATCATTTTTTTATTGTATTTATGTATTTATTGTTATATAAGGACACCTACCAATAAGGGACACATCCCAATAGAGGACAATTTTTAATTCCCCAGCAGAGTCCCATAAGATTTAATGTATTTGCACCCACCGAATAAGGCTAGGTCGACATCACATTTTCAGCTATACGGGACCGCATACGGCTGGGGGGAGCTAAAACCGGTTGCTCCCATATCCCTGCCGTATGCCGCCCATATGCAATTCATTTCAATGAGCCGACCGGAGTGAAATGCTGACTCCGGTCGGCTCATTTTTGTGGACCACGGTTTTAGGTCCGGTGGAAAACCGCATACAGAGCAAAAATGAGCCGATCAGAGTCAGCGTTTCACTCCAGTCGGCTCATTGAAATGAATTACATATGGGCGGCATACATATGTATGCAGTCCCATATGGCTGAAAACGTGATGTGGACCCAACCTAAGGGACATTCCCAATAGCGTAAGTGGACACACCTTATAGGGGACAAAACTCTACCAATAGGGGACAAAACACTCCCAATAGGGGACAACCAGGCTTATGTGCCGCCCTACATTGCACAGGGCCACCCTTAGGAGGTACAGCCAATATATCAGTAAGGGGCCCAGGCTCCCAGGGGGTCCTGGCCCCCGCTGCACCCCCCCCCTGCAGCAGTTTCAGCACAGAAGCAGAAGACCCCTGTTTAAACAGTGGTCTTCTGCTCCTGTACGTCTGCCAGCCACATCATTCGTCTGCCCCCTCCCCCCCCTGATCCCCCCGTGCCACTTTATTCCCCTGTGCCAAATCATCCCCCCTTATTACCCCCTGTGCCACATAATTTATCCTTGATCTCTGTGCCATTTAATTCCCCCTTTATTACCCTTTGTGCAAATTCATCACCCCCTCTTTACCACCCCCTTTGCCATTTTATCCCACCTGAGACCCCCCTCGGCACAGATGGGATCAAGGGGAAATTATGTGACACAGGGGGTAAGGGAGGACAATTTGGCACAAGGCACAGGGGAATAAAGGGGCACAAGGTACAAAGGGGGGATGAAATGGTACAAGGAGTTGATAAGGGCTGATTCTACTGTAATATTGCTTTTTATTGTGTTTTTTTTAGGTAATTTTAGTATTTGGTCATCTAGAAAGATTTTTGAGCCTTTTTTCCCAATAGGTGACATCTTTCAATAGTGGACACTTTTTTATTCCCCGTGAGTGTCCGCTATTGGGAGATTCTACTATATATCTTTTATTATTGTTTTTTTTTAGGTGTCTATATCCTGCATGTTTTAACTGTATCTAATATTCTACATTCATATTTTTTAATTCCTATACCTTGGAGGAGAGGGGCGTTATACCCTGTCAATAATGTCACAATACAATCATTTATGGCATCTGAGAAGCTGCTCCCAATGCAGTATATTCATTCCATACACCAAGAACAATGATATGCATTTCTGAGCAGCAGTAAACCTGGAGGAGCGCCGCTGATTACAACCCATCAGAGACCCTCCTGACAGATTCTGTGCTGTGTCTTTATAGAAACAATTCAGCTCCTGTTCACACACAAGCCATCAGCATTCTGACATTTGACCTAATTTGTCCCTACTGCAATCAGCAGCGGCGGTGGCGGCTCCCCGGGGCTCCTGGTCTCTGTGGGAAAAGTGCTCATCCATTCCGGGAAATAAAATTGGATATTTACAGCTCTCGAATATATTTGCAAAATGGAAAGCAGAGGAAAGCTGACATTATATAAAAACATCAAATCATATGCATTGAATAACGTGTCGCTCCGGAAACAGCAATAGTCCCTTGCTATGAGGCAGTGTTTTCCAAAGTGTGCCTCCAGCTGTTGCAAAACTAGAACTCCCAGCATGACTGCACAGCCAAAGGCTTGGAAAATTAAAAAAGGAGGTGACTAGAATTTTTATTATGCGTTTTTTTTATACATAAAATATATATATATTTTTTTTAATGTTTTTTTTTTACCATTGTTTGTTTACACTTTTTATGTCCCCCAAGGGGACTTCTATAAGCAATTATTTAGTGACTATTGTATTAAATTAATTTATCAGTGATCTGCTAGTCCAGCCTGCCTATGGCGTTAAGAGGGCTTTGGGCTGCCATCGAAGATCGATAAGTGCCAGCTATTAGTGGTAGGCCTCAGCGGCTGAAATCAGCCAGGGGGCACCAGGTATGGGCTCAGGGGATGCCAGGTATGGGCTCAAAGGGCGCCAGGTATGGGCTCAGAGGGCGTCAGGTATGGGCTCAGAGGGTGTATGGGCCCAGATATGCACTCAGGGGATGCCAGGTGTGGGCACATGGAGAGCCAGGTATGGGCTCAATGGGCGGCAGTAATGGGCTCAGAGGGCGCCAGGTATGGGCACATGGAGCGCCAGGTATGGGCTCAAAGGGTGCCAGGAATGGGCTCAAAGGGTGCCAGGTATGGGCTCAGAGGGCGTCAGGTATGGGCTCAGAGGGTGTATGGGCCCAGATATGCACTCAGGGGATGCCAGGTATGGGCACATGAGCGCCAGGTATGGGCTCAAAGGGTGGCAGTAATGGGCTCAGAGGGCACCAGGTATGGGCTCAGGGAGCGCCAGGTATGGACTGTTTTTGCTTTTTTCTCTTTTTTGAGGTTATCTATATACAACAAATATACCCAATTTCTATAGGTTCTGTTTTATTTAACTATTTTACCTTTTCTATAAGAAAACAATTTGAATAACACTATTCTGACTCCTATAACTTTTTTTTTCTTCCATATACAGGGCTGTATGGGTCACAGTTTTAGCACTGTGATCTGTAATTTTTATTGGTACCATTTTGTTTGGATGTCATGCACTATCTTCTTACTTTATTAACATTTCTGAGGTCGGGATGTATAGGTCCAGCTACAGGGATGTCAGTCAAGATAGGAGGGACGTGTTTAGGGTTCATCCAGTGTAACTTCGGAGCCATTCAGTCTCTACTTTATGACTTCAAGAGAATAAATGACTAGCATAGAACCAATATTGCAAAAACTGTTTAGTTTTTTGGTTTTTTTTTTTAACTTGCACTATACCTTTCTTTTTAAGGATGTGTCTTTTTATACAGTTTTTAAAGCCAAAGCCAGAAATGAATCACAAATAAATCTTCCACTATGCAGTGCTGGCCAAATCTATATCAGCTCTGAGATATGATTTATGCCAGTTCAGTGACATTATTATTCATATGAAATCTGTATAATACATTCCCTTCTTATGCTTCTCATTTTTTTTAAATGGAAGCACTGACGTCAGATATATAAAAAAAAAAGCCTGCCCAAGGTTTTGTGGGTATGTAATCCTCTCCCCTACCATGTCCTCTCACTACTTTTTGATTGAGCAGTTGCTCAGTACTAAAATTTCCCAAATTCCTTTATTACAACTCTGCAACCCTGCCTACTCCCCTCCACACACAGCAGATTATTGATCTGCAGTTAGTAAATCTGCAGCACCTGTTGTAATTATTACCTGTGTGCTCCTCTGCCTGTGTCCTAATTCTTTCTTAAATGTCCCAATAAGGATATATGTATTTGAGTATTTGACAGAGAGGTGGTGACGTAAGCTGTAGGGGCTGGTCAGAGGTGGTGACATCACTCAGGGGGTGGGGCTTGAGCTCAGAGACAAAATCCAGCTAAGCCTTGTGAGACAACAGAGGATGTACCATCATCATGGGAGGGAGGAGTCGGGGAGCTGCTTAGAAAACACCACACTGGCAATGAAAGGACTACACAACTTACTGAAAGGGATATTTGAAGCAAACACATGCTAAAGCCAGCACAACTAGTAAAACACCATATTAGTAAGTTCTACAGCTGGCTATGGATATAAAAACTGCATTAAAAAGCTAGTTTCACTCTAACATAGTACAGGAACAATTTTGTATGGCTGCAAGTCTCTGCCCAACCTGACCAAAACTAAACGCTATCAAGGTCATCAGACCTGCAGTTGAGCCTGTACTTGGGGCAAGTATAAAACTAGCCTAAGACTCCACTTAAGCAAAATTGAGAATTTACTTCACCAGTGTGTGTCACTTGTTGTGAATTAAAACCTATTGCAAATCCATATCTCCTAAAATAAAACAGTGGAGTCATAAATATAGAGATGTATTATGGTAACTGCACTGGGTTGCAACACTTTTTCCTGATTCTGCACCATGATCCGATGTAATAGTATAGTGGTTTTAGGAACGACCCGCTCACTGTAACGTACTCACCACACATTATGGGGAAGAAAAGGGGTTAAAGTATTTCAACCACCATAATCTTATCTGAGTGGGGTCTATGCTTTTTCAATAGAAGATTCTCTAATTGGTGAATGGTCGAAACATGAAGTAACCTTTTTGAGTTAACTCATAACTGAATTAAGAAAACATCACAATAACAACTACAGTAGTGTTCTTTTTGTCTACATTTTAACTTTACACATATATATATATATATATATATATATATATATATACACAGTCATGGCCATAAATGTTGGCACCTCTGATATTTTTTCAAGAAAATGAAGCGTTTCTCACAGAAAAGGATTGCAGTAACACATGTTTTGCTATACACATGTTTATTCCCTTTTTGTGTATTGGAACTAAACCAAAAAAGGGAGGAAAAAAAAGCAAATTGTTGTTACGGTCACGGCAGGTGGTGGATCCTCTGGGCCTGTGTGGATGATGATGTGAGCCATGCCAGGGAGCAGAGTCTAAGGTGCCGCTGGTTTTCACCAGAGCCCGCCCCAAAGCGGGATGGTCTTGCTACGGCAGGGGGCACCCAGGTCGCTACCCCTGGTACGACTCATCCACATAGGTAGCTGGGATGAAGCGTGGTACAGAAGGATAAGGCAAGACGTGGTCAGGATAGCTGTAGGTCAGGGCAGGCAGCAGAGTAGCAGGGTCAGGTCACGGAACAAGGATAAGGTACACGGATAATCAGGAACTCAGGAAACACAGTAGCTTTCTCTCAGGCACTAGGGCAGGAGGAGGTGCATACACTTACAGGGAAGGAACAGGTGAAGATACCAATAAGGGCACGCTGGCCCTTTAAATCACAGAGCTCCAACATGCGCGTGCCCTAGGAGGCAGGGGCACATGTGCTGGGACTGAGAACACAGAAGACCAGGGAGGTGAGTGATGGGCTGGGACTCGCATGCAGGCGCGTTCCGCAATGCAAATCCCAGCCCCGCTGTCAGCGGGGACATGAGAGGAGAGTGCTCACGGCCAGCGAGTCTGGCTGGGGCACTGACGTTACAAATGTCACACCAAACTCCAAAAATGGGCTGGACAAAATTATTGGCACTCTTAACTTAATATTTGGTTGCACACCCTTTGGAAAAAATAACTGAAATAAGTCACTTCCTATAACCATCAATAAACTTCTTACACCTCTCAGCCGGAATGTTGGACCACTCTTCCTTTGCAAACTGCTCCAGGTCTCTCTTATTGGAAGGCGCCTTTTCGCAACAGCAATTTTAGGATCTATCCACAGGTGTTCAATGGGATTTAGATCTGGACTTCTGGCAACTTCAGAACTCTCCAGCTCTCCGGTGCTTTTTGACGTATGTTTGGGGTCATTGTCCTGCTGGAAGACCCAAGATCTCGGAAGCAAACCAAGTCTTCTGACACTGGGCTGTACAGTGCGACCCAAAATCCGTTGGTAATCCTCAGATTTCATGATGCCTTGCACACATTCAAGGCACCCAGTGCCAGAGGCAGCAAAACAACCCCAAAACATCATTGAACCTCCAGCATATTTCACTATAGGTACTGTGTTCTTTTCTTTGTAGACCTCATCTCCTGCCATAGCGTTTCATTTAATTTAAATGTTGATGGATAGTTCACGCTGACACTGATGCTCCCTGAGCCTGCAGGACAGCTTGAATATCTTTGGAACTTCTTTGGGGCTGCTTATTCACCATCTGGAATATGCTGCGTTGACACCTTTCATCAATTTTTCTCTTCTGTCCACACCCAGGGAGATTAGCTGCAGTGCAATGGGTTGCAAACCTCTTGATAATGTTGCGCACTGTGCACAAAGACAAATCTAGATCTCTGGAGATGGACTTGTAAACTTGAGATTGTTGATATTTTTCCACAAGACACACAATGTAAAGACTTCTCTCCTTTTTATCTGTGTTCAGGTGTGATTTTTATATTGTACACACCTGTTACTTGCCCCAGGTGAGTTTACCCCCTTAAGGACTCAGCCCATTTTGGCCTTAAGGACCTTA
Organism: Hyla sarda; assembly: GCF_029499605.1. Taxonomy (NCBI): domain Eukaryota; kingdom Metazoa; phylum Chordata; class Amphibia; order Anura; family Hylidae; genus Hyla; species Hyla sarda. Next base: position 41,121,290 of record NC_079190.1, on the reverse strand, counting down.
ATTTTTACGTTTTCATTTTTTCCTCCTCGCCTTCTAAAAATCATAACTCTTTTATATTTTCATCCACAGACTAGTATGAGGGCTTGTTTTTTGCGCGACCAGTTGTCCTTTGTAATGACATCACTCATTATATCATAAAATGTATGGCGCAACCAAAAAACACTATTTTTGTGGGGAAATTAAAAGGAAAAACGCAATTTTGCTAATTTTGGAAGGTTTAGATTTCACGCCGTACAATTTTTGGTAAAAATGACATGTGTTCTTTATTCTGAGGGTCAATACGATTAAAATGATACCCATTATTACATACTTTTATATTATTGTTGCGCTTAAAAAAAATCACAAACTTTTTAACCAAATTAGTACGTTTATAATCCCTTTATTTTCATGACCTCTAACTTTTTTATTTTTCTGTATAAGCGGCGGTATGGGGGCTCATTTTTTGCGCCATGATCTGTACTTTTTTTTGCTACCACTTTTGCATATAAAAAACTTTTAATAAATTTTTTATAATTTTTTTTAATAAAATTTATTAAAAAAGTAGCAATTTTGGACTTTTTTTTTTTTTTAAGTTCACGCCGTTCACCGTACGGGATTATTAACATTTTATTTTAATAGTTCGGACATTCACGCATGCGGCGATACCAAATATGTCTATAAAATTAATTTTTTACGCTTTTTGGGGGTAAAATAGGAAAAAACGGACGTTTTACTTTTTTATTGGGGGAGGGGATTTTTCACTTTTTTTTTAACTTTTACTTTTACATTTTTTTACATTTTTTTTTACACTTGAATAGTCCCCATAGGGGACTATTCATAGCAATACCATGATTGCTAATACTGATCTGTTCTATGTATAGGACATAGAACAGATCAGTGTTATCGGCTATCTTCTGCTCTGGTCTGCTCGATCACAGACCAGAGGAGGAGACGCCGGGAGCCGGACGGAGGCAGGAGAGGGGACCTCCGTGCTGCGTTCTGAATGATCGGATCGCCGCAGCAGCGCTGCAGACGATCCGATCATTCATTCCAATCGCGCACTGCCGCAGATGCCGGGATCTGTATTGATCCCGGCACCTCAAGGGTTAATGGCGGACGCCCGGGATCTCGCGGGCGTCGGCCATTGCCGCCGGGTCCCTGGCTGCGATTAGCAGCCGGGATCAGCCGCGCATGACACGGGCATCGCTCCGATGCCCGCGGTTATGCACAGGACGTAAATGTACGTCCTAGTGCGTTAAGTACCACCGCACCAAGACGTACATTTACGTCCTGCGTCCTTAAGGGGTTAAAGGAGCATCACATGCTTGAAACAATCTTATTTTTCCACAATTTTGAAAGGGTGCCAATAATTTTGTCCAGCCCATTTTTGGAGTTTGGTGTGACATTATGTCCAATTTGCTTTTTTCCTCCCTTTTTTGGTTTAGTTCCAATACACAGAAAGGGAATAAACATGTGTATAGCAAAACATGTGTTACTGAAATCCTTTTCTGTGATAAATACTTCATTTCCTAGAAAATTTCAGGAGTGACTGTATATATCTTATTTATTTCTCATGTAACTTTCCCTCGGAGGATGAACACAAGCTCTGCTTACCGTATAAAATGACCTAAAAATGTCAATTGGCCAAGGTCACAGGAAGAGTCTGTGTGATATTTTACTGCTAGAAGCCGATAATCCCCGGAAGAAAGAATAGAGGACTAGAATACATAAAGTGTCGCCCCCAGCACATCCTTGTCTAACAGTTTCATTTCCATAAGGGGATGTATAAATGAAGACATGCTAGACAAAGGTGTTCTGCCTCCTGGCGCAGTTAACAAGGTAGAATTTCTTGGCCACATTTGAGCTGTTGAATTATGCATGCAATATAAATCAATGTGCAGGTGTCTGAGAAGACGGAAATGTCTCGGTAGTTAGGGGACACATATGTTCTTTCGAAGACATTGAATAGAAGAACCTCTAAAACTAGTTCAATATTCTTATGCATGAATGGTTTTAGAGAAAAAGTTACGGTGTTGAGTTTCTTGGAAAGATTGAGTTCTTCAAGAACCAGGAAAAAGGTACAAAATAGAATACGACAAACCTTGAGGAGATGTCACCTAGACTCTAGAAAGAAGCAAGTCCAACTGATGGCTCATAAGAAGTCACAATTCCTACTATAAAGTATGGCCTGCCCTTCTTAAAGGGGTACTCCGGCGCTAAGACATCTTATCCCCTATCCAAAGGAGCAGCACCCCATTATATTCAGTATCCGGAGCATGTTCGCTCCGGGTCTGATTACCGGCGATCACGGGGGCCGTAGCATTGTGACGTCAAGGCCCCGCCCCTGTGTGACGTCACGCTCCGCCAATGCAGACCTATGGGAGGGGGCGTGGCAGCTGTCACACGGGGGCGGGGCCGTGACGTCACAATGCTCCGGCCCCCGTGATCGCCAGTAATCAGACCCGGAGCGAACAAGCTCCGGGGACTGATTATAACGGGGTGCGGCATGCAAGATCACGGGGGATCCCAATGGCGGGACCCCCGCGATCAGGCATCTTATCGCCTAACCTTTGGATAGGGGATAAGATGTCTTAGCGCCGGAGTACCCATTTAAAGAAGTATTCTGGAAGTTTTATGTTTAAATAGTGCAGCTTAGACTAATATTACAGAAGAAGGTAAAGGTTCTTGTGTAGGCCTTGTGCTTAGCAGTTTTAGCTGATGTTGCAGGCATAAGATTGGGTTTATGTTGGTTGGCAATTCACTGAAGTGGTTCTGTAATGCTGCCTTAATTTCCCATTAATCCTTTGGCTAAGGGGGTGGTGTTTGTTCACTGCACCTGGCCATCTCATTAGGCTGCTGGTGCTGGAAATCACCCAGTTATACTGATTAGACTTATAAGCGTGTTGAGATCAGTTTACATACTGTGCAGTTTATATTAGTTTTTTTATTCAAAGTATGCTTTTTTTTAGAGAAATATTGCCATGAGGTGAAAGGGATTATACTTATAATCACAATCAAGGTGTTTTACAAAGGCATGTTTTTTTTAGGCTATGTTCGCACGTTGAATTTTAACTTTTATTTATGGCATGTTTGCTGTTTTTGCAGCAATTTTTCAAAATTGTGGTAAAACTAACACATCTTTATTTTGATTTTCACAACTGAGATAAAATATCAAATTTTTTTGCCATAATGTAGGGAAAACATGGCAAAACAGGAAAAAACCGCCTCAGGGGAGGCGTATAACTAATAAATATCCTGATCTCACAGAAATAGCAGCAGCAGCACACAGATTTGGGTGGGGAGGGGATCTGGTAGGTGATGATGCCATCCTGTAGTTCACAGGAAGTCAGCTGATCCAGGACTGACAACTTCCTCTGAAACACATTAAAGGGGTATTCCAGGAAAAAACGTTTTATATATATATATATAACTGGCTCCTGAAAGTTAAACAGTTTTGTAAATTTCTTCTATTAAAAAATCTTAATCCTTTCAGTACTTATGAGCTTCTGAAGTTAAGGTTGTTCTTTTCTGTCTAAGTGCTCTCTGATGACACGTGTCTCAGGAACCACCCAGTTTAGAAGAGGTTTGCTATGGGGATTTGCTTCTAAACTGGGCGGTTCCCGAGACACGTGTCATCAGAGAGCACTTAGACAGAAAAGAACAACCTTAACTTCAGAAGCTCATCAGTACTGAAAGGATTAAGATTTTTTTAATAGAAGTAATTTACAAATCTGTTTAACTTTCTGGAGCCAGTTGATATATATAAAAAAGTTTTTTCCTGGATAACCCCTTTAAGCTCAGACTAATGTTCACATGACCAAGTTATAGTTATACAACACATGAAGCTGTGCTGGATTAAAACAAAAGTGCTTTTTTAAACCAGACTTGTAAGTGCCATGGTCTCACTAAAATAATACTACCCAAAAGTTATAGGGGAGCTAGCGTCCATGCGCCAAACAACAGCCACCACATGGCAGGTGATACAAGATACATCATTATGTTTTATGACATTTTCTCCCATAATTGTTGTTTGGCTATTATACAACCTTATACCTGTTGGGAGGATGTCATCCTAGTGTTCCACTTCTTATTTATTGATATGTAATGTCATTGTGGTCATTAATTATGTCCCTGTCATATGTGGTACTGTGGTGTAGCTTATGATTACTGTACGTGTTTGTACTATGTGTCTTATATTGATAACTCGTTGTCTTTTTCTCTACTGTAATTACAGTCTGCATGCTGTTTATTTGTATGCAATTTTGTGGCAACAATAAAACATGAATTTTTAAATATACATTTTTTAGATGTGAATCCATTCTCTATGAAGGTATTTTCATTGGCTTTTTGGTAGTAGACACATATACGCCCACAGTGTGAGGAACTATATCAACTCTTAGGGGGAGATGTATCAAAACTTGTCCAGAGGAAAAATAGCTGGGTTGCCCATAGCAACCAATCAGATCGCTTCTTTCATTTTTGAAAAGGCCTCTGAAAAATGAAAGGAGTGATCTGATTGGTTGCTATGGGCAACTCAGCAACTTATCCTCTGGACAGGTTCTGATAAATCTCCCCCATTGGGAGACATTTTTCAAAACCTGTGCAAAGGAAAAGCTGACCAGTTGCCCATAGCAACCAATCAGATTTTTAAAAAGGCCTCTGAAAAATGAAGGAAGTGATCTGATTGGTTGCTATGGACAACTGGTCACCTTTTCCTCTGCACAGGTTTTAGTAAATCTTCCCCTTTGTATTTAAAGGGGTACTCCAATGGAAAACATTTTTTTTTTTAAATCAACTGGTGCCACAAAGTTAAACATATTTGTAAATGACTTCTATTTAAACATCTTAATCCTTCCAGTACTTATCAGCTGCTGTATACTCCACAGGAAGTTGTATTTCTTTCTGGAATTATTTTCTGTCTGACCACAGTGCTCTCTGCTGAAAACTCTGTCCATATCAGGAACTGTCCAGAGCAGTATAGGTTTTCTATGGGGATTTGCTTGTACTCTGGACAGTTCAAGACATGGACCAGAGAGCACTGTGGTCAGACAGAAAAGAATTCCAGAAAGAAATACAACTTCATCTGTAGCAAACAGCAGCTGTTAAGTACTGGAAGGATTAGGATTTTTAAATAGAAGTAATTTACAAATCTGTTTAACTTTCTGACAAATATGGCTGATTAATTCATCCAATGAGGCAAAGATAATTAGTATAAAATATAAATGTTACTAGAAGTGTGTTAAAACTTGGAACAAGGAGCACGATCATTGCTGTACAATAGGATACCACTACTGAATGGATCTATAGTGTGGTTCCTATAATTCCCCTTCCCTTTCCACACTTATTGCTAGATAGGGACTAGTACTATTGCAGGTAGGATTAGTTAGTATTAGTATACTCACCTGTACCCTCATCCCCCTCCTATGTAGGTCAATGTTGGACCTCATCTTTTTTCATATGTATATAATATTGTGGGCCATTACATGTGCGTTGCTTTATCATTTATGTATTAAGTTTTAACGCACTTCTAGTAAAAGTTATATTTTATACTAACTATCTTTGCCTCATTGGATGAATTAATTAGCCTTATTTGTATATTGACCTTCTCCTAGGGAATATTTATCAAGTCACTGTAGGGGGAGACAGTATATATTGGTCCTTTTCTCTTGTAATTGTTGTAACTTTTGGACACCAGTTGATTTAAAAAAAAAAAAAAAAAATTTCCCAGTAGAGTACCCCTGGAACCATCAGACTTGGCAAAAATAAAAACTGAGTTTAATATTTATTGGAAACCTTTTGCTTTGAACCTTTGACTTTGAACCTTCAAATATGGAATTCACCCATTCAAAGTATGTTTTAAAAAAAATATAAACCTCTACTACAATAATAAATATGGGAAGAAAGGGTGAAGAAAATCTGCAAGGTCTTGGTGCAATCCGTAAGGTAAAATCACAATGCGTGATGTATAAGTAAAAAGTCAATTTGTTATATACCAGAAACAGACGCGTTTTGAGGCCCAAACAGCCTCTTTATCAATGTTACAAATGGTATGTACAAACAGTAAAAACAGTGTGCTTTAAATAGACAAAACGGCGCTAAAATCAAATTGGTGCCTGGTGTCTGATGTCAGCTCTCCTGTCGGAAACGCAGGAGAGTGACATGTTGTGTAAACAGTGTCAGATTTAATTTTAATGACAGTTCAGTGCATATACAATGCAGAAACCTTAGTTAAGGTCCTGCAAGGTGTCTCAGTGTCTCCTGTAGAGTCGGCGAATAGTGACGTCTGTAGCGAGGCCAGAGTCGGGTAACTAAGGACGCTAGAGTTCACGCATGCGCTTACATGGTTATGATGTTGCTGCGAGGCAGCATTAATAGAGTATTTCAGCTTGAGCAAAGTGTGCGATCATATAGAGGAACTGCTTGTGGATTATATCTGATGAAATAGATGATATATAAGTGGTGTATCTGTCCACACTGTATGATATTATCATGGGTGGTACCAGACAATATAAATTATATATATGGTCATGCAAGTGTGTTTGTCATGGGTAGTGACAGATAGTGCAAGGTCAACAAGAACATTAGAGAGTACCAATTGGGTATGATGTATATAGCCAGGCATGTTGTTATAAATAATAGCAAATAGTATAAATCATGTATGGGGCCAAATGCATGGAATAACTGGAGGGAAAACCATATAGTACACATATAAGACAATATTGGAATCTGCTGTAAAATGATGATGAGTGGCGTGTTCGTGGTTGGTAGACAGTATATGGAGGATGTTCACTATTGTATGTTCTATGAATATTTTTTTTTTGTATGTGTTAGGATTCGGCTAGCTGGATGTGGATCCTCTGTGTCAGCGAGGGATTGGCGTGGACCGTGTCGGTGGACCGGTTCTAGGGTTGCTACTGGTTTTCACCAGAGCCCGCCGCAAAGCGGGATAGTCTTGCTGCGGTGGTAGCAACCAGGTCGTATCCACCGGCAACGGCTCAACCTCACTGACTGCTGAGAAGGCGTGGGACAGAAGGACTAGGCAGAGGCAAGGTCAGACGTAGCAGAAGGTCGGGGCAGGCGGCAAGGTTCGTAGTCAATGAGAATAGCAGGAGATCTGGAACACAGGCTTTGGACAACATTAAACGCTTTCTCTTGCACAAGGCAACAATATCCGGCAAGGAAGTGCAGGGGAAGTGAGGTAATATACACAGGGAGCAGGTGGAAGCTAATTAGACTGATTGGGCCAGGCACCAATCACTGGTGCACTGGCCCTTTAAATTTTAGAGAGCTGGCGCGCGCGCGCCCTAGAGAGCGGAGCCGCGCGCGCCAGAACATGACAGCCGGGAACCAGGACGGGTAAGTGGCTTGGGATGCGATTCGCGAGAGGGCGCATCCCGCTATGCGAATCGCATCCCCATCGCGAATGTCAGTGCAGCGCTCCCGGTCAGCGGGTCTGACCGGGGCGCTGCAGAGAGGAAAACGCCGTGAGCGCTCCGGGGAGGAGCAGGGACCCGGAGTGCTTGGCGTAACAGTACCCCCCCCTTGGGTCTCCCCCTCTTTTTGTCTCCTTGTCCCTTCAAATGAAAGGAGAACATAGGGGGCGCCTCTTGAGTTTCCTTCCGGAACAAAAAGTCCTGGGTAGCTACATCAGCGGCAGGTAGTTCAGAAGGAATGGAAATGGGGAGGGGGGGCAGAGGGTGAAGCATGTCACAGGGCAGAGTGTCACCAGGACAGGGGCTATGAGGAGGCACGGCACAGTCCTGATAGGCCTTGGGGAGACCAGGCACAGGAGGAGACACTGGGGCCCGACAGACGGGACTGGGAGCAGACGTGAGGCATTTCTTGCGGCAAGCAGGACCCCAATTCATGATCTCCCGGTGGCCAGTCAAGGGTGGGAGAATGATGCTGGAGCCATGGAAGACCGAGGAGGACTTCAGAGGTGCAGTTGGGCAGGACGAAAAATTCAATTTTCTCGTGATGAAGTCCAATGCTCATAGGCAAGGGCTCTGTGCGGTAACGCACAGTGCAGTCCAACTTCACTCCGTTGACCGAAGAAATGTAGAGCGGCTTGACTAGACGGGTCACCGGGATGCAGAACCTATGCACCAAAGAGGCCAGAATAAAATTTCCAGAAGAACCAGAGTCCAAGAAGGCCGCGGCTGAGAAGGAGGAGTTGTCAGAAGGAGAAATCCACACGGGCACAGTGAGACGTGGAGAAGCAGACTTCGTACCAAGAGACACCACACCCACGTGAGCTGGGTGCGTGCGTGCGTTTCCCAGACGTGGAGGGCGAATAGGGCAATCCACCAAGAAATGTTCGGTACTAGCGCAGTACAGACATAAATTTTTATCCCTACGGCGAGTCCTCTCTTCATGGGTCAGGCGAGACCGATCCACTTGCATAGCCTCCTCGGCGGGAGGCACAGGGGTAGATTGCAAAGGATACTGTGAGAGAGGTGCCCAGAGATCAAGGTCTTTTTCCTGGCGGAGCTCCTGGTGTCTTTCAGAAAAACGCATGTCAATGCGGGTGGCCAAATGGATAAGTTCTTGCAGGTTGGCAGGAATCTCTCGTGCAGCCAGCACATCCTTGATGTTACTGGACAGGCCTTTTTTAAAGGTCGCGCAGAGAGCCTCGTTATTCCAAGATAATTCGGAGGCGAGAGTAGGAAATTGGATGGCGTACTCGCCTACTGAAGAATTACCCTGGACCAGGTTCAGCAGGGCAGTCTCGGCAGAAGAAGCTTGGGCTGGTTCCTCGAAGACACTACGGACTTCAGCGAAGAAGGACTGGACTGTGGCAGGATCATTGCGGTCCCAGAGCGGTGTGGCCCAAGACAAGGCCTTTCCAGACAGAAGACTCACTACGAATGCCACCTTAGACCGTTCTGTAGAAAATTGGTCCGACAACATTTCCATATGTAGGGAACATTGAGACAGGAAGCCACGACAGAGTCTAGAGTCCCCATCAAATTTGTCCGGCAGGGACAAGCGGAGGCTAGGAGCGGCCACTCGCTGCGGAGGAGGTGCAGGAGTTGGCGGAGGAGATGGTTGCTGCTGTAGCAGTGGCAGAAGTTGCTGTAACGTGGCGGTCAACTGCGACAGCTGCTGTCCTTGTTGGGCAATTTGCTGCGATTGCTGGGAGACCACCGTGGGTAGGTCAGCGAGACTTGGCAGCGGCACCTCAGCGGGATCCATGGCCGGATCTACTGTTAGGATTCGGATAGCTGGATGTGGATCCTCTGTGTCAGCGAGGGATTGGCGTGGACCATGTCGGTGGACCGTTTCTAGGGCTGCTACTGGTTTTCACCAGAGCCCGCCACAAAGCGGGATGGTCTTGCTGCGGCGGTAGCAACCAGGTCGTATCCACTGGCAACGGCTCAACCTCGCTGACTGCTGAGAAGGCGTGGGACAGAAGGACTAGGCAGAGGCAAGGTCAGACGTAGCAGAAGGTCGGGGCAGGCGGCAAGGTTCGTAGTCAATGAGGATAGCAGGAAATCTGGAACACAGGCTTTGGACAACACTAAACGCTTTCTCTGGCACAAGGCAACAAGATCCGGCAAGGAAGTGCAGGGGAAGTGAGGTAATATACACAGGGAGCAGGTGGAAGCTAATTAGACTGATTGGGCCAGGCACCAATCACTGGTGCACTGGCCCTTTAAATTTTAGAGAGCTGGCGCGCGCGCGCCCTAGAGAGCGGAGCCACGCGCGCCAGAACATGACAGCCGGGGACCGGGACGGGTAAGTGGCTTGGGATGCGATTCGCGAGGGGGCGCATCCCGCTATGCGAACCACATCCCCATCGCGAATGTCAGTGCAGCGCTCCCGGTCAGCGGGTCTGACCGGGGCGCTGCAGAGAGGAGAACGCCGCGAGCGCTCCAGGGAGGAGCAGGGACCCGGAGCGCTCGGCGTAACAGTATGTTCAAAAAATGTGTTTTAGATAATGTTGTGGTATAGAAGTATGGTGATGATGTAAATACAAAGTTTCATAGGGATAAAAGTTATTATCTTTCATTCATAAGAATGAAAATCATTATCTGTGCTGAATGTCATTTGAATAATAATAAAAAAAAATACATTTTTCATTGTTCTTTTTGAAAACATAGGTGGGTGTGCAGTAGATTGGTGGGTGTACAGTACTGGATGTATACTTGGCTGTTATTAGATGTTGTCAATCTCTTCATTCGAACCTGATGGATGCAATGTGTTCATCTTAAATATCCAGTATGAGATTTTCAAAGCGGTCTTGTATATTCGTAGGTATTTGCTCCAATGCTGTCACTCTAATGGCGGTGAAATTGCTGTTGTGAACTTCCAAGGCGTGGCGTGAAACGCTATGTTAAATGAACTTGCGATTAACATTATGACGATAATTGTTCATCCGAGTCCTCAGTTGTTGCATCGTCCTCCCAATGTACTGTAATTTGCAGTCACATTCAATCAAGTAAATCACATAAGTAGATGAACAGCATAATTTGGTCTTGACATTAAAGCTCTCTCCAGTGCTGTTGCTTGCATACATGGTGGCCCCATGATTTATATTTATGCACAGTTTAAATGTTTTCAGACCGCATTTATAACAACCAGGTTTATCATCTCCATGGTCGTTTTTGCTGGTGCTACTGCCATTGTGGGTATGTATGGTTGGCTCTTTCCAATGGCTGGGTGCGGTCATGCTTTTCAAGGTTCTAGCATGCCTGTAAGTGAATCTTGGTTTCCTGGGTATTAGTTTGCCTAGGATTAAATCTAATTGTAAAACGTCCCAATGTTTTTTTATGGATTCTCTGATTTTCTGGTGTCCAGTGGAATAGTTAGTAAAAACAAGTCTTTTTCTTCTTCTTTCTGTTTTTTGGTTACCTTATTATTTATGGTTCCAGGGATGTTTTTGAGGGCCCTCTTGAAGGCGGAGTTGATAATTCCTTTTGGATAGCCCTTTTCTTCCAGCCTCTTCTTAATAATGCCGCTCTGTTGGATGTAATCCGTAGTCCTGGTGAAATTCCGCCTAATCCGGTGGAATTTCTCATAAGGGATATTCATTTTCCATTTCTTGAAATGGCAGCTCTTGTAGTCCAGTAGACTGTTACAGTCAACACTTTTGAAATGGGTTTTGGTAATGATCCTCGCACTTGTCAAACCTCGTACTTGTCAATTCAAGATCCAGGTATTCGATTACTTCTTCCGTACATTTCCCAGACAAAGACAGATTCCAGGTATTGGTATTGAGATAGTCTGTGAATAGCATAAATTCCTCTTCAGTTCCGCTTCAAATGAAAATGAGGTCGTCTATGTACCTCTTGCAGAACTTGAAACGATCTTTCCAGGGGTGTTCAGTGTATATGTATTGCTTCTCATAGCTTCCCATATAGAGGTTGGCAAACGATGGGGCAAATTTCGTCCCCATCGCTGTGCCTGTTATCTGGAGGAACATCTTTGTTTGGAAGCAGAAGTAATTATGACTAAGAATTAAGGCAATGCTGTCTATTATGAACCTTATTTGTTCGACTGGCATAGATGGGTCTGAATCAAGAATCATTGATATGTTGTTTATGCCTTTTCCATGTGGGATGTTTGAATATAAGGCGGTGACGTCTAGGGTGGCCCATCTGTATCCCTTGTATCATGTTTGATTCTTTAGAAGTTCTAATACAGTTGGAGTGTCCTTCAAGTATGATGGGAGTTGAAGTACATGTTTCTGGAGTAGAAGGTCCACATATTGCGATAGGTTGCAGGTTAGGGGGTTGACGCCCGAGAATATTGGTTGTCCCAGTGGATTGTCCTGGTCCTTGTGGACTTTAGGCAGGTGGTAAAAAATAGGTATTCTGGGATTTTTTTTTTTTAAGAATTCTCTCTCTTTTTTTAGAGAGTACTCTCTCCTCGAAAGCTCTATCCACCAAGGAGTGACATTCCTCAGTAAAGTCCTTCATAGGATCATTAGGTAGAGGTGTGTAATATATTGGATCCCCAATGATTCTCAAAGCCTCGGTGACATGTGTGTCCCTGTCCTATATAACCACTCCTCCACCTTTATCTGCATTGCGTACCACAATACCTGAGTTGGTGGCCAGAGATTTGATGGCTTTAGTTTGAGTCTTGTTTAGGTTATGTTTATATTGGTTATTCGCATTGATGGTCCTAAAATCACGGGTTACTAGGGAAAACATTTATCTAGGTGGTGCCCCCTATGGTATAGGGGATAAAATCTTGATTTTGGTTTTAAATGGATATCAATTGGGGGAGGATCCAAAGTAGTAATGTTGGTGATTGTCTCAGTAGCATTTGCAGGATTTTTGCTCAATATTTCAAAGTGCCAAGCTAAAGTGAGTTTCATCAAATAAGTGTTTAGATCGACAAAAAGATCAAACTCCTTGATCTTACCTGATGGACAAAAGGACAGTCCCTTGATGAGGACCTCCCTTTCGTTCTCCGAAAGTATATGGGATGATAGATTGAAAATCCTTAGTGGAGTTTCTTGTTTTTCTTCGGTCTCTGTGAGTTGGGCCTTTCTGTTCCTTCCTTTCCCTCTGCACCCTCTCTTGGTAGGTCTCCTTCCGGGGCCTTCCTTTTTAGATGGGATGGGCTGTAATACTCCGTGATTAACGTGGTGAGTGACTCCATCCTGAAGTGATACGTGAGGATCGGTGTCAAGGCTTGAGGTAAATCTAAAAAAGCTGGTGAGTTATGGTTGGTTGTTGTTGGTGTGGTCCTTCCATTAGTTTCTAGTAAATCATGTTGATTTTCAGAATCATCATGAACAATGATGTTGCTCAAATCAAACATGAATCTGTTGGACTCCTGGTTGGATATTGTAGGCATATCCTGATCGCACACTTTGTGCAAGTTGAAATACTTTATTAACGCTGCCTCGCAGCAACATCATACCCATGTCCACAAAAGTCTGTTTATTCCGTCCGTGCGCATGCGCGAACTCTAGCGTCCTTAGTTACCCGGCTCCTTCCTCACTACAGACGCGCGCTGACAGCTCATTCATAGTTGTCAGCTAACTCTGTGCAGAACCCATCACCTCCTTGCCCTGACATCCCCCTGCATGGCACTAGTTGCCAACTCTACTGGAGACACCTTGCAGGACCTTAAACAAGGTTTCTGCATTGTATATGTACTGAACTGTCATTAAAATAAAATCTGACACTGTTTACACAACATGTTACTCTCCTACGTTTCCGGCAGGAGAGCTGACATCAGACACCAGGCGCCAATTTGATTTTAGCGTCCTTTTGTCTATTTAAAGCACACTGTTTTTACTGTTTGTACATACCATTTGTAACATTGATAAAGAAGCTGTTTGGGCCTTGAAATACGTCTGTTTCTGGTATATAATAAATGGACTTTTTACCTATACATCACGCATTGTTATTTTACCTTACCGATTGTGCCAAGACCTCGCAGATTTTCTACACCCTATGTTTCAACGATCGGCTAAGGTTTCCTGACTACCGATACCGAGGTGGCTGCACCGTTACTACATGCTGTTACTGGTGGTTGTGTCTGGCACACAACCACAAAAGGTGAGCAAGATTGCCCCTATTGTCCCACCAGCACTTAAGAATACATCCATATTTTTAAGGACTACTATCCCATGAGAAGCTCTGCTGTTTTTTTCTCCTCTATTAGATACATAATAATAAATATGAATTACCAGTTTCCAAATAAAAAAAACATGTGGTATCGTCACATGCGGAATCGTCCAAACTATTAAATGTGCTGTTGACCCAGGAGTGTATCCAGTAGGAAGGAGAAGTAAAAGTCTAGTGGCAGCTTTAAAAAAATTACAGTGGCAGCTTTAAAAATATATATATATATATATATATATCAAGTGGATACATAGCCTTAGGGCAGGGTCACACCGGGCACATTTTCAGCGAATTTCACCCTGCGGATGCTCTGATGGTAGTCACAGAGGGACTGCAGAGTGAGCTCCCGACTGTGGCTGGGTAATGCTGTGTGTTTGCTCATAGCGGGGGATTTCTACAGTAGGAAATCCACCAATATAAGCGGACGCATAGAGCTACCGACCGTAGCTGGGGGCATGCTCTGCAGTCCCTCTCTGACTGCAGTCGGTGCACCCACAACGTGAAATACGCTGCGGATGTGCCCCATGTCACTCTGCCCTTATAGTAATTGATCTGCTTCAAGTGACCTCCAAATAGTGTGCTCTTTTACTTAAAGGGGTATTCCAGCCTTATGAAACGAAAAAGCAAGAGATGATCCAGCAATTCAAAGGAACACATGGCTTTATTAGAAATAAAAAAAATGTGCATCCACCTTACATCACATATGCCACTTGACGGGTTTTGGCAATGTTTAAATAAAAAAGCTCTGTTTTAGAAACCAGATAGTGTAGATAGTGGTGTGACATCGATAGTGATGTCCACTTGTGACCATGGCATCCTGGTGATGTCAGCCCAGAAAACAGTAGCAGCCAATCATGCAGCTTCAGTTCTATGGGCACAGTGCTGTTCTATGCGTCACTGCCATGGATAGAGTGTTACCATGCCGTACCGTGGCTGCCGGCAATTGCCAAATTACCAAGCCCTTGTAGAGAAAATAGAACAGATACCCAACATTCACCGATGATGCTAAATCATGCAGATTTATTTATCCATAGCAGGGAAAGTCACATAAAGGATGTGTTTCAGCATATTACCTTCCTCAGCATGCTGCCTAGGCAGCAAGCTGAGGAAGGCAATATTCCAAAATGCATCCTTTATGTGACTATCCCTACTATGGATCAATAAATCTGCATGGTTTAGCATCATCAGTGAGTGCTGAGTATCTGTTCTATATGCTGGTTCATTCCCACAACCATAACACCAGGAAGTGCCGACCTAACCATTACTACTCTTGTAGGGAAAATTACCAGCTTCAGCAAAAAAAATAAACATTGGATTGAGAGGGGTCTAAGGAGTGTCATAAGAAAACCCCTCTTAGTATTTCAGTAAACAGATAGTGGATAGAGATGAGCAAAGTTACAGTGATTTGATTCGTCACGAACTTTTCGATTCGGCGGTTGCTGACTTTAGCCTGCATAAATTACATACAGTAATCCTAGGACTATATTCCCCTTTTCCAGCCCACCGGAGCACCTGAAAGCTGAATTAATTTATGCAGGCTAAAGTTAGCAACTGCCGAGCCGAGAAGTTCATGACAAGTCGAATCCCTGTAACTTCGCTCATCTCTAATAGTGAATGTGATTTAGGGCTGAGAACTCCAGAGAACCTACATGGTTGGAATTCTATTTTTTTTAGGCAGACCAAGAGATTTACCATTTTTTCTCAGCTTTATTATTTAATTTATTTTTCAATATTTACCAATAATAAGAATTATGCAATTTAAAGGATTTATCATTATCTGAACTGAAAACGTATCTTGTTTCCTAATGCCGTATAGTCATCGCCCAGCCCTCAATCCCAGGCCGAGCGTCAATGCAATTTCAGCATCACTCCCTGCTCTCTCCGCCACAACTGTCAATGTACATGAGAGTATTGATGGTGACACATTCACATGCATTGCGAGTCACAGGCCTGTTCACCCCTCCCATGTCCTTCTCCCATTGATTCAGTGATGAGGATTGAATACAACAACACACAGCTTAGGGGCATGTTATAAACACATTAAAAAAGGATCAGAATTCTTGCAGATACTGGGGAAACCTGAAGCTTCTTTAGGGTAAATCTGCTAGATTACATTACAATAGGTGTGTGCAAATCTTCAAGAATGCTGTGTTAAACATACGGATGAAGAAGAGCTGAATTTGTTATTTAACTCTACTGAGCTGCATTGTGAGTTGTTTTAGCAAACCCTTTGGGGCCATATTGCTAGAATATGCTACTGAAGTTAAATTGTTGGGAACCCGTTTGCTCCTACACACCTGCTGACACCAATGGCACAAAATGCTGTACCATTTTGTTTACTGTAAGGTCACACCACTTTACTGAGGGGGAGTGGGGATGCACATGATTTGCCCATTATAGTCAATAAGCATGCCTTTCTATGAAGGACACAAGATTTGCCCATTATAGTCAATGAGCATGGATTTCTATGGAAGCTATGTAACTGACTCATTATGGGCAGAGCTTTCTACGGAGATAAAGTTGATTGGCCAATTATAGTCAATGGGCATGGCTTTCTATGGGAACTTTGTATTTGTTCTATTATATTCAATGGGCATGTCCTTTTATGGAGGCCACATGATTGGCCCGTAAGTCAATGGGCATGGCTTACTGTGGAGGCCACATAAATGGCCCATTATAGTCATCAAGCATAGCTTTCTATAGAAGCCATGCAATTGTGCCAATATAGTCAATGGGAATGAATTATTTGGAGGCCACATCATTGGCCCATTATAGTCAATGGCTATGGTTTACTATGGAGGCCACATGAATAGCCCATTATAGTGAACAAGCATGGCGTTCTATGAAGGTCTATAAATCACAGAGAAAAATAAATTTCAAATAGTGTACTCATGAAGAATAAATTACTAAAACACTAAAACTTAACATTTATTGCTTAAAAACTTTCTATGAAGGTCAAATGATTGGCCTATTATAGTAGTCAACAAGCATGGCTTTCTATGAAAGCTATGCAATTGTCCCATTATAGTTAATAGGCATGGCTTTTTATGGAGGCCACATGGATGTCACATTATAGTCAACGGGAATGACTTTCTGTGGAAGCCACGTAATTGGCCTATTGTAGTTAATAGGCATGGCTTTCTATGAAGGTAGCATGACTGACCTACTATAGTTAAAAGGGTTATCCACCAGAAGGTGACTTTAGATCTCTTGTTTGTAAGTGTGAGGTCACTTTTCTGAGCTATAATTCCATGCAGCCCTGTGGAGAATAATTTACTTCACACCAAGCATTCGCTCCACCCTTTGAAGCAGACAGGCTCCCTTTCAACACCCAACTAGTGATGTAATGTCCCAGGCTGCACTGCAACTTGGGAAAACCTGAGACGACACTCATTTTGTATGATAAAAATAAACATTGAGGCAAAAATCACAGAAGAATTGCGAGACCACGGTCAAACACAGGTACAGACACTATCTTATGAACTACACTAACTTCACAGCCCATGTAGCATAGTCAAATAAAAAAAAAAAAGCTGAAATACCCCTTAAATTAATACACAAAAAATGCCAATTGGGAATATGCTACCCAGAGGCTTCTGCAGTTGGACCCCAAACATTTTAACACTGGTGCTGTATCCTGAATATACTTCATATTGGCGCTCAGTTATGGTAATGCACCACTGTCAGTTTACTTGCTTCTAACCGTATGTGAAACCATACAATGGGGGAAGTAAAATTACAAACTCATCTTTGCTACATGTGTAACATGAGAAGATTAACAACTTTATGGTATTTCTATAATAATTAAGATATAACAAGGCAAATACTTTTTCCATAACCTTAAATAGATATAGGGATATTCTCCCAGTCCAAACAAAGCTGAGGAGTAAAAACAGTACTCCAAAACTGTGGACCTCTAGGTCCCGGCTGTCTGGCGGCCACTTAATTAAAGTGTTCCTGTCAGAACCCAAAGAGTTAACCTTCATTGAGCTTTTGTCTGGTCGGGTTGCTTGGCTACGCCTTAGCCAATCTGGCTGTGGCAGCAGTCAGGTTGAGTCACCTGTGAGCTGAACATTTAAGTCCAGCTCACTCCTTCCCTGGTTGCCAGTAAAAGAGCTTGTCTCAGAGTAACCAGCATTGTTTGACCTGTATTCCTGATATTGATATTGATCTTGGCTTGGCTTTCTGACTTCCCTTCCCGTATTGGTACCTTGAGAACTCCTGTTGCTGTTGGCTAGTTTTGACCCTGACTTGACTGTGTGTTTGTCTAGTTTTATTTCTGTTAGTTTTGTGTGCCTCCAGCTGTTTTCCGACACCTGTATTTTAATTTATTGTTTTGACTTTCCTTCACTTGTTATAAGAAGGGACTGTCTTTGTGGTTGTGGATCCGTTACCTAGGATGGGTATGCAAGTATACCGGGACAGAGGGTGTGGGAAAGTTTAGGGCTGCATTCTATCCTTGTCCGACGTGACAGTTCCATCTCAGTTCATACTCTGAGTCTAAATTTCAATGTTTATCCTAACACATAGTCCAATAATAAAATTGCCTACTGCATAATGTTTAACACAGTATGCCGTAAGCTCCCTCTAGTGGTGGCTACAAACAGACTGAATCTTATTGTTAAGCTCTATTCTGGGGATTAAAGGCTTTGTATCAGTAAAACAATACTACACCTGCTATAAAGATATATAAAAAATGTTGTCACTAAATAATTTAATAAAAAAATATCTAAATAAATATGGAGTTTTAAACTACATTTAAACTACCAATCCATCCAAACAACCTCACATACAAATAGAACTAGTTTTTAATATTGCATCACATTTATCTAAAATGTGTTCTCTCTGCACCTATTTCTGTTCAATCTTTTCACATCCTCACTTCAATGATTATTCTGATAAGGCAGCTAAATATTAACAAACCTAGAACAAGCAACTCAAACACATAGAATAAGCTATTCAGGTTATGCTGAGAAAAAACAAATAAATATATGACTGTGGATTTACGCACCTTTCTAAGGCCGGAACTTTTCAGCTCCAAAACGTCCATTGTGAAGTTTACTCTTCTTCCATAGTGATCAAATTGTACATTTCCAGTTAAACCCTGAAGTCGAACCTTTAAAGAAGTATAGATATGAATATAAGCCAAAGTAAATATAATGCTAATAAAACCTAGTCATTAGATGCATTAAAGGGGTATTCTGTTGCTAGACATCTTATCCCCTGTCCTGCGTACAGACACCCCGCGTTCTGAACATTTTGTTCAGAACTCTGGGTTTGGGAGCCGTGGATGTGACGTCATGCCACGCGACCTCTATTCATGTCTATGGGAGGGGGCGTGATGGCACAAAGGGGCATGACAGCACGACCATAGCCTCCCAAACCCGGTGTTCTGATGGATGTCTGCACAGAGATCGTGGGGGACCCAGCATCGGGACCTCCACAATCAGACATCTTATCCCCTACCCTATGTTATGCTATGGTTAGGGGATAAGATGTCTAGCAACGGAGTACCCCTTTACGAATTCATCTTACAATGCTGGACTTTCTTTTACAAGTTTAAAATATAGATTACAACTTTTATGGACTGATTTCAAAGTTTAAATACACAGACAATAAAGTAGTTATAAACATAAAGAAATATATACCTCTAGAACATGTGTCTTGCAGAGTATGCAGTGTGGCCTCCCATCCTCATTTCTCTTCCTTATATTCTATCCACATAGCCCGACCTCATTTCCGGTCCTCATTTCCCAATCTCATATCCTGTCCTCATTTCCCAACCTCATATCCCATTCCCTGCACTAACTATTCTCTGCACCTGCCGGATAGAAAGTCTGCAGAATGTTTTAAAGTCCTGAGCAATCTCTGCAGCCTGACAGTAAACTGATTGGAAAATGTACTGGAAGTCCCAAAGACTTACATGGGACTACAGAGAAAAACCCCACCCTTGCATAGGAGGGTGGGTTAGGGTTGATTTAACTGTACTATAATAAGTAACATGTACCAAGTTTAATCAAAAAATCACCAGCCATTTGGAAGATATGCTAGTTCTAGGCTTAGGAATCCAGTGGGCAGTCCTACTGACTACTACTGAGAATTTCCAGCAATGATTGATCCACTGGGGGTTGACATAGTATCAACCCCCTGTGGAGCACATGAACTTGCACTGCACTTTACCAGCATTTGGTGGGGTCCAAGCAACTGGAACTCTGCTGATCCAGTATGTATGCCACCAATGTCCCACAATTTGCATGAAGAAAGTAGACTTAGTGACAGTCTGTCACTTCAGTTTAATACTCTGTAGCTGCTTCATTAGATCATCTATACACAAATTAGTCCTTTCTAAACTTATCTCTAAACTTTAGGAGATGGTCTTCACAGGCTTACAATGGAGCGCCTCTCCTGCAGTGACTCTAGAGATTAGGCTGGGTTCACATATATCAGGCGTCAGGCATAGTTTACCTTCGGCTTGCACCGGAGGGAAACTGATGCTAGAACGGATCCTATTTATTTGAATGGGGCAGTTCACAATCATCCAGTGTCCCAATATTTACGCCGGATGGTTGGACAGACCAGAGAGCACCGGACAGGGGAACGCAACTTGCAGCATTCTGCTGTCGAGTGCCAGAAACAATGGAGGCTGGATGCCATACAACTGATGACAACTGATGCATGTTGTCATCAGTTATGGCATTGTTTGCGTTGAGATGCCGGATACTATCCTTAGTGGGAGAACACCCAGACCCTGACTGATGTTTTTCCAAATGACAGGGACAAGTCGAAAAAGTAAAGCCCATATATATATATATATATATATATATTCTATAAAATGATTCAGTATATATCCGTTTACCTGGTGGACATCTTGAGGGAGCTGTGGTCACAAAGAGTGTAACCATAGTACCTATCATTTCTCCGAATAACCTTGTGCAAGCGATATGTAAAATGAACAATTACTAGTTCACGCACCAGAACAAACCAAACACCTTAGGATCTGGCAGGACCGGTCTATCTTCATTATCACTGACAGCTTCATTAATAAGAATTAATAGTTCTGCTCGCACATGTTTTCCTGCTGGAGAGTTCATTTCGGAACTTAGCACTGAGATCAAGCTCTGTATTAGGTATGTAATGGTTTCTAAGGCAAGTGACAGTATATGCTGCTATTTTGGTATTGCCATATTGCCCCCTCCCATAGATATGAATGGAGGGGGCATGGCGTGACATCACAAGGGGGTGTGGTGTGACATCACGTCTCCAGTCCCGGAAACAAACGGTGCAACCCCCCGCGATCAGACATCTTATCCCCTAGGGGATAAGATGTCTTTGGCCGGATAACCCCTTTTAAGTTACAGGTCACCTGTATTTATAAGGGGGTGCTCCTTGTGCCTGTTCTCATCTTGCCCCACCAGAAGCAGTCCATCAGTCACTGAAAAGTGGGGCAGTGGAGTGCTTTTATGATGAATGCAGCAGATTGACTACCAAAAGAGTTTCTCTATATCAGGACCTGCCCCTCATGCCATTTTATTGCAGGTGTCCCTCCCCCCCCCCCCCCCACAGTGTTTGCAGATGAATGATCCGGATAGGATAAGTGAATATTTGAAACATTATCCATAGCCCACTGTGCTCTTAGGAGCGTTTATTGTGGCGGAACATTTTTTGTACCCTTTTTGAGATATGTGTCTCTGCATAATCCTGTCTATGAGTTCTACTGGCAGTTCTTTCCATCTCATTGCTCATTGAATTTTTTTTCTGATGTGCATTGTCAGCTGTGAGACCTCATATAGAAAGGGCTTTGTCTTTACCAATCCTGTCCAATCATCTGAATCTATCACAGGTGACGGTAACCAAGGTGTAGAAACCTCTTAAAGATTATCAAGAAAAATGGGAGGAGCCAGAGCTAAATTTCAAGTGTCAAAGCAAAGGGGCTGATATTTTAGCTTTATTGTCAAAAATTGTTCTTAAAAAAATCATTTCCAATAATCAGTAATGTAGAAAATATAGTAAGTAGCAGGATTTACCTGTTTTAAAGTTCTTTCCATGTCAATTCCTTGCCCCCAGGGAGCAGCTGGATTGGCAAGACAATCGCCTGCATTTCCTCTTCTTGAAAGATCAACCTTTTGTCGTCGCAAGTTATGGAAGGCTTCAGCCATCACCAGAACGCCATCATAAGTCAGTGCGGAGGTATACTGCAATAGATGGAAATAACAGTTTTACTTGGACTCAAGTTATGGATCAGACAAAGAATATATTATCAATGGCAGAGTTTTATAGAGTTTTTATAGACTAATTCCATCTATGGCTGCATTCACACCATGTTTTTGCAATACAGTTCCTGTATCAGGTTTTGGATGAAAAACGGATTCCTCAAAACCGAACTACACTGTATCCGGTTAAAAAAAAAAAAAAAAATATACGATTTGAAAAATGATGTCCAGTTGCATCTGTTTTTTAAGAAATAAAATGCATATGTTTTAACTTTTCACTCCATTTTGAATAAAGTTTCACTTGTTTTACTGAAATTCTAAGAGAAAAACTGTGCAAAGTAAAAAAACATATGGTGCAAACCGGAAGGAACCGTACGCGCATATGGTTTTCTACGGTTCCCATTGACTCCCATGTTAAAAAAACGTATAGGGTTTTTCTACCCAGACCAAAAACCGTGGTAGGCTACGGTTTTGGGTACAGGAAAAAACGGACAAAACCGTACAAGACGCAAAACAGATGCACCCTGATGCATCGTTTGGCATACGGTTTTCAATGGAGAGTCAATGCATACGGTTTTCAATACGGTTCCATACGGTTTTCAAATTGAAAACTTATACGGGAACTGTATAGCAAAAACGTGGTGTGAATGCACCTTACTTTAGATATTTGCAAACATTTTTACCCTGGTTCCCGTGCCGTCCAGGATCCCAAGTTACCTTTCACATTTAAAGGGGTATGCCGGGCAAAAACATTTTATCCCCTATGCAAAGGACCCCTGGGACACCTCTATATTTGCGGGACTGGAGACGTGACATAATGCCACACCCCTCCATTCATGTCTATGGGAGGGGGCGTGATGGCCATCACGCCCCCTCCCACAGACATGAATGGAGGGGGCGTGGCATGACGTTGTGTCCCCAGTCCCGAAAACCCGGAGCTTTCCGAAACTGGAGATGCAGCCATAGAATGTGGGGGCTGCAGGGAGATCCCGGGGGGTCCCAGCAGCGGGCCCCCGGCGATCAGACATCTTATCCCCTATCCTTTGGATAGTGGATAAGATGTTTTTGCCCTGAATACCCCTTCAGGGGTGTCTCTTTAAACGGTAATAACTTTAGAACTTTTTTTCTGAGTGGAGCAATTCTGAGAATTTTTTACTGTGACATATTGTACTATATAAGTGGTGCATTTTTGTTGACACATGCAGCATTTTTTTGTGAAAAACTCCAAAATATTGTAAAAAGCGGAAAATTTCTGGCGTTTTTTAAAATTATTTTTTTATGGTGTTCACTGTGTGGTAAAAATGATGTTATATTTATTCTGTAGGTCAGTACCATTATTGTGATACCCATTTTATATAGCTTTTTATGTTCTTTTTCCTTTTCTGAGCAAAACTCTTTTTTTCCCCTTTTTGGTGTTATCATATTCTGACAGCCATAACTTTTTTATTTTTCGTCCGACACCATTGAGGGCTTATTGTTTGCAGGAAAAGCTGTACTTTTTATTGGTATCATTTTTGCGATACATGCTATCTTTTGATCTTTTTTATTCCGCTATTTGCACCAAAATTGACGAATTTTGTGCTTTTTCGCTGTTGTTTTTTTTACGGCATTCACCGTGCTGGATAATTTACATAATTTTTTTTATAGTACACGTCATTACGGACATGGCAATACCAAGTATGTATATGATTTGTGTTTATTTTTTATTTTTTATGATAATACAGGGCTTTCATTGGGAAAGGGGCATTTATAATTTTTTTTTTTTTACACTTTATACATTTTTTTTTTTCACTTATTATAGGTTATAATATACAGCAATACATTTGTACTGCAGCACAGTATGACCTGATGAGCTGCGATCCAGCCTCTGGCTGGTTTTCACAGGCTTCCGTAGCAGGTAGACAGGAGGTCATGATCTGGCCTCCTGCTGCCATAGCAACCAACGGCGACCCGCGATATCTTCATTGGTTAACAGGGGGAGCACCCTCCTCCTGTCAACACCATAGATGCCTTGATCAGGATTGATCACGGCATCTATGGGGTCAAAGCCGGGTCCCGCCGCCGATCTACTGAACTGCGCGCAGCAGAGCAGGAGATGGTCAGGACGTATGCTTACGTCCCAGTGCACGAACATGTCAGGTTCTGGGACATATGCATACGTCCTGTAGCGGGAAGGGGTTAATGTGATTGAAAAAACAGCCACTATGTGGCTCTGTTCTGTTCCCTGCACAAGTCAAACAGAAGACCAAATTCAGGAAGTGCGTGTGGGGCATGGCGGGGCACAGCTCTCGCAGGCTTCAGTGACGTTGCACCTGCTGGGGAACGCCCACTTTCTCCTGCTGGGAGCTCACACAATGTAAGCAAGGGGAAAGGTATGAAAGGTATAATAAAGGGGAAAGGTATAATAAAAATATAAGGGCAGGTGGGTTGTTAGGAGTAGTTAGGGAATATAATCTGAGTTTAGAAAATATGGCATGATGACAGGTACTCTTTAAACAACGTTCTCATTGGTTGACTGGCACTTGTTTATGTAAGATATCCACATATTAGATTCCTTTGAGGACAGTGTTGGGTTCATATTATTTCTAAGCTTCATTAATAAGCAAATTATTCTATCAATATGTATGTGGAGTGCAGAAGAAAACCGGAGAACCTGGAAGAAACACAAGTACCACAAGGTAGGTGGTGACAAGTGACTCTGTTTTGTATTGTGGCCCAGAAGCTTTAAAGCAAACCTGTCATTTCAGGTGTGTGTACCTGAGGAGTAGTCCTATTTCTGCCCATTAGAAAAGTTGTATCTTTCTTCAGATTTCTACTCTGCAGACTTAATTTTCAGTTGTTGCTGAGCTGGAAGGTGGAGATCTGCCTCTATAATGGCTCTCATAGTGCACATAAAAAGCAGCAGAAGCAGCATGGAAAACATTACAGAGCAGTAATAAGTAATGTAACTGTAAAATCAAACCCTGGAGTGAGATCTAATACTCACAGCACGCTTTTGGGTAGTCTGTGTGTCTTTCTCTCAGGCTCTGCTCTCTTCTCATACTCCCCCTCCCATCTGCATGGACTTGAATGAGCAGCATGTAACCTGATCTCTTATTGAGCCCCATTTTGTTCACAAAGGACATAATTAAGCTGTGTTTCTGAGTGAATGAATGTTTAGGAGAGGGAGGAGTGAAGAAGTCTGATGAGAGGGGCATTGAAGCATTTTTCTCTGATATGATATATTTTTATAAAGTTTCTCATATTTTCTTGTACAAAGTTAAGAAAGTGACCATATACAGAGTACCTGTCACCAAACTAAACTTTTAATATATTGTTCCATTTGTAATTATAAGACACTTTGCTATTTACTTGCTGTTAAAATTCTCAAACTTTATATTTTTTTAATGGGATTGAAAAAAATGGCCACCAGGTGGCTCTGTTCTGTTCCCTTCCACAAGTCCAAAAGTAAGCTTGGTCTCCTCCCGGCCTGGTAGGAGACCAAACTCAGGAATTGAGTGCGAGGCATGGCGATGCACAGCTCTCTCAGGTTTCAGTGATGTCGCGCCTGCAGGGGAACGCCCACTTTCTCCTGTCAGGAGCTCACACAACGGGAACAAGGGGAAAGATATGATACACAGCTTTTTAAAACTCGGAAAAAAAATTTAAAGGCAGGAGGGGTGTTAGGAATAGTTAGGGAATATAATCTGAGTTAGTTTAGAAAATATGGTTTGATGACAGGTGTTCTTTAAGTTTCACCTACTGCATAAACATAGTCATACAGTAAAGGTTAGGTTACTAATTGCTACAGGCCCATATTTTATCTATTTTTTTCTGAATCTAGATGGCATGATAATCTATTAAAGGGGTACTTTTTTTTTTCAATTAACTGGTGCCAGAAAGATTTGTAAATTACTTCTATTAAAAAATCTTAATCCTTCCAGTACTTATTAGCTGCTGAATACTAAAGCAGAAATTATTTTCTTTTTGAAACACAGAGCTGTCTGCTGACATCATAAGCACAGTGCTCTCTGCTGACATCTCTGTGCTCTCTGAGCATTTTAGGAACTGCCCAGAGCAGCATATGTTTTCTATGGGGATTTTCTCCTACTCTGGACAGTTCCTAAAATGGACAGAGATGTCAGCAGAGAGCACTGTGCTCATGATGTCAGCAGACAGCTCTGTGTTTCAAACGGAAAAGAATTTCCACTGTAGTATTCAGCAGCTAATAAGTACTGGAAGGATTAAGATTTTTTAATAGAAGTAATTTACAAATCTATTTGGCACCAGTTGATTTAAAAAAAAAAAAAAAGTTATTCACTGGAGTACCCCTTTAAATTATTATAATTTTTTTTAAAATAAAAAATGGTGTCTTGAGATTTGTTTGCTCAGAACAAGCCAGAAAAGAGGTGGAAAAACTCCACTGTATTTCTTCATATAATGCAGGACATGATGAACTAGACTCGGCTGAAGTCAACCTCTGGGCTGTATGCTGTAATTTTACCAATTTCTCTCAGTAAGGCGATAAAATACATCCAGCTGCTCCCACAGCTCGGAGGTCAGGACTGTAACTGAATATCTGAACTAGGTCAACAATGAATGAGTTGATAATACCAGAGCGTGGAGTGCGGCTTACGACTAACGTATTCCTGGTCATGAAGCACTTGTGGAGGTTTTCTAATAAATAATCAATGTCTAAGTCAAGCTCAATTCATGACCTTTTGATTTAAAAACTGGGAACCAGCGATGGGGGGATTATAGGCAGCAATAGGAATTTCAAGCACCACATAAGATGTGAAAGAAAATAAGGATGGAAAACAAAAATAAGAACCCACAATTGCAGTTAGGCGAGTAAACTGAGATGTTCACACGGTGTAAAGGGAACCATAGTTTCTGTTTTTACAAAAATCTGTCCGTAAAATGGAGATAAACTTACAGATGTATTATTGCTAAATAATGAGGTGTATAAAAAGTCTTTGGAAAAGCGTCCATCTTTATGCACGTTGGGGGAGATTCATCAAAACCTGTGTAGAGGAAAAGTTGCCCAGTTGTCCATAGCAACCAATCAGATCGCTTCTTTCATTTTTCATAGGCCTCTTTAAAAATGAAAGAAGCAATCTGATTGGTTGCTAAGGGCAAACAGGGAATCTTTTTCTCTTCTCAGGTTTTGATAAATCTCCCCCATTATTTGAAAAAAATGGCTGATCATGGCATTTAAAGGAGTATTCCAGTGAAAAACTCTATTTTTATTAAATCAACTTGTGCCAGAAATTTAAACAGATTTGTTAATTACTTCTATTTAAAAATCTTAATCCTTCCAGTACTTATCAGCTGCTGAATGCTACACAGGAAGTTCTTTTCTTTTTTAATCTATTTTCTGTCTGACCACAGTGCTCTCTGTTTACACCTCTGTCTATGTCCGGAACTGTCCAGAGCATAAGCAAATCCCCATAACAAACCTATACTGCTCTGGACAGTTCCTGAAATGGACATGGGTGTCAGCAGAGAGCACTGTGGTCAGACAGAAAAGAAATTCAAAAAGAAAAGAACTTCTTGTGGAGCATACAGAAGCTAATAAGTACTGTAAGGATTGAGATTTTTAAATAGAAGTAATTTATAAATCTGTTGAACTTTCTGGCACCAGTTGATTTAAAAAAAAAATTCCACTGGACTATCCCTTTAAGAGGTTCTGTGTGATGAGAGTGGCACCTGTCACCTGTCCGATCGACATTGCAATTGATCAATGCTATGCAAAAGCATAGAATTGATCAGTATAAGCAATCTGATGATTGCTTATAAAAGTCCCCTAGAGGGACTTAAAAAGTGTGAAAAAAAATTTTTTATATGAAAAAGTCCCGACTTTAAACCCTTAAGGACCAAGCCCATTTTGGTCTTAAGAACCAGTACCCCTTTAAGAGGTTCTGTGTGACGGGAGTGGCACCTGTCACCTGTCCGATCGACATTGCAATTGATCAATGCTATGCAATAGCATAGAATTAATCAGTATAAGCAATCTGATGATTGCTTATAAAAGTCCCCTAGAGGGACTTAAAAAGTGTGAAAAAGTAAAAAAAAATTTATATGAAAAAGCCCCCACTTTGACCCCTTAAGGACCAAGCCCATTTTGGCCTTAAAGGGGTACTCCGCCCCTAGACATCTTATCCCCTATCCAAAGGATAGGGGATAAGATGTCAGATCGCCATGGTCCCGCTGCTGGGGAGCCCCCAGATCCCCGCTGCGGCACTGCGCTATCATTACAGCACAGTGCGAGTTCGCTCTGCACGTAATGACGAGCAATACAGGGGCCGGACCATCGTTACGTCATGGCTCCACCCCTCGTGACGTCACGGCCCACCCCTTTCAATACAAGTCTATGGGAGGGGGCCTGGTGGTCGTCACGCCCCCTGCCATAGACTTGGATTAAGGGGACGGGCCGTGATGTCATGAGGGGCGGAGCCATGACGCCACACTGCTCTGTCCCCTGTATCGCCCGTCATTACGCACAGAGCGAACTCGCTCTGTGCTGTAATGATAGCGCAGTGCCGCAGCGGGGATCCTGGGGCTCCCCAGCAGCGGCACCGCAGCGATCTGACATCTTATCCTCTATCCTTTGGATAGGGGATAAAATGTCTAGGGGCAGAGTAACAGTTTAAGAACCAGGCCAATTTTATTTTTTTATTTTTGTTTTTTCCTCCTTACCATCTAAAAATCATTTAGAAAAACTCTTGTATTTTCATCCACAGACCCATATGAGGGCTTGTTTTTGCGTCACCAATTTTAATTTGTAATGACATCGCTCATTTTACCTTAAAATGTATGGCACAAGCAAAAAATACTATTTATGTGGGGAAATTGAAAAGAAAACCGCAATTTAGCAAATTTTGGACTTTTTTTTTTTTTTTTTACGTTTAGGCCATTCACCATACGGGATATTTAACATTATATTTTGATAGTTTGGACATTTAGGCATGTGGCGATACAAAATATGTTTATTAATTTTTTTTTACGCTTTTTGGGAGTAAAATGGGAAAAAAAGGAAGTTTTTCATTTTTATTGGGGGAGGGAATTTTTCAATTTTTTTTATTTTTTATTTTATTTTATTTTTTACACTTTTTATATCTCCATAGGGGACTATTTATAGCAATCATTTAATTGCTTATACAGTAGTGTTCAGTGCTTGGCATCAGCTATCTTCTGCTTCTTATCGGCTATCTTCTGCTCTGGTCTGCTCGATCTCAGACCAGAGCAGAAGACCCCTGGAGATGGTCGGAGGCAGGTGAGAGGACCTCCGACCATCATGCTGGACGATCCGATCCCTGTGGCAGCGCTATGGGCGATACGATCATCCATTTTAAGTGAAGCACTGCCTCAGATGCTGTGATCTGTATTGATCATGGCATCTGAGGGGTTAATGGCAAACATCAGTGCGATCGCTGATGTCCACCTTTACCGGCGGATCTGCCATGCATGACACGAGCACCGGTCCGGTGCTTGCGGTCATGTACATGACGTAAATGTACGTCATGGTGCACTAAGTACTACTGCACCATAAAGTACATTTACGTCTGATGTTGTTAAGGGGTTAATAAAAGTTTCCCCATTTAAAAAAAAAAAAAGTATCCGATGATGTGAATGGCGTAAACAAAAAATAAAAATAAAAATAGGATTGCTAGTTTTTGGTCAGATCATGAATCTGAATCATAAAAAAATAAAAAAAAAAAGTCAAATGTAAACCAAAATGGTACCAATAAAAAGATCATAGTTCAAAAGAATTATCCCTAAAACAGCCCTATATATGGAAAAATAGGGGAATTTTAAGCATGTTTATTATGCTAGAAAAAGATAGACTTTTTTAAAAGTAGTACAATAATACAGACCCTTTATAAATTATTGTAATAATATGGACCCACAGAATAAAGATAACGGCCCTTATTTACTAAGCTAAAACTGACTAGTTTTTGTTGGGTTATTCCAAGTTATTTTGGCGCATAGTATCTGTAAAATGTCTGCGCCAGTGTGCAGCACAAAAATCATACAAATCCAACATTGCCTTGTTAAAAGCTGGAAAGGGGGCGTGGTCTATAGCAGAGGAAGTGTGGTCGGTCCAAAAAGGGGCGTGGTTTCAAATCCCACCCATTTACTATTGAATTCACAGAAAATCCTGTGAAAAAATAGTTGGAAATTTCGACCTAAAATAGCTGGTCATAAAATTTTCCTGACTTTTCTGTGAATCCCCATAGTAAATAGAGAGGAATCCTGCAAGTCTGAAACAACAATTCACACTGGTAAAAACCCAACACTCTCAGTAAATGAGGGCCAACATATTAGTTGTACCGGTGCACTGCATAAAAAGAAAACTTTCCAAAAGTTGCAAAATGAGTTTCCCCCCACAAATATATATTTTATATATTTTTTATTTCGCTGTACTTTTTATGTTAAAAAGAAAAACTTTATGAAATGTTAAGGTAAGTTTTAAAGGAAATCTGTCACCAGTGTCACCTGCACTAACCTGTCGGAACAGACAGGTAGTACAGGAAAAACTGATGAAAACGGTACTTACCTTGTCCCGTTCTGTGCAGGGGATCACTGGTAATCTTCTCCGTTAGCTCCAGCTCCGGGCACTGCCGGAGCTTAGTGATGTCCCCGCTGCTGCTCTCTGCTGGGTCCCAGGTCCTGGGAACAGCAGCGGTGATGTCACTAAGCTCCGCCCGTGCCCCAAGCCAAGTGCCCGGAGCTGAAGCTAATGGCGGAGATTACCCGAGATCCCCTGTACGGAATGGGACAATGAAAGTACCGTTGTCATCAGTGTCACCTGCACTATCTGTCAATACCGACAGGTTAGTGCAGGTGACACTGGTGACAGATATCCTTTAATTTTATGGAGCTGGTTTTTGTGTGACAACAAAATACAAGATTCCTGATCCTTGATTTTATCAGACAGCAGGCATCGACAAACATTATACATGTAACGGGACATGGCAGGTGGTGGATCCTCTGGGCCTGTGTGGATGGTGGCGTGAGCTGTGCTAGGGAACGGAGTCTAAGGTACCGTTGGTTTTCACCAGAGCCTGCCGCAAAGCGGGACGGTCTTGCTGCGGCAGGCGGCACCCAAGTCGCTACCCCTGGCATGACTCGTCCACACAGGTAGCTGGGAGGTGGCGTGGCACTCGGGGTGTGAATCGCCAAGAATTTGGTGATACGATTCGAATCGCGATACCAGTGTGGCGATTCGATATATCCCGATATATTGCGATTCAGTCTATGTGACGATACATCGCGATATATCCCGATTCTGTCTAAAAAACAATGTCTTTTACACTTTTATTAAAACTTTATTTTTATTTTTTATACACTTTATTAGTCTTTTAGCAATCATTAGATTCCTCAGACAGATGAATAGAGTTCTATTGAACTCCATTGATCTGCGATCCATTGATAGAGCCTGGTCCAGCCAGGCTCTATTAATGACAGAGCCACGGAGAGCAGGGAAGCAGAGGTAAGCCCTCCGGCTACCTCCACAGTGGATCGCCCGCCCGCTATCGCGCTGCGGGGGGGGGGGGGGGCGATCCACCCCACTAGCCCACCAGGGAGCATCCACAGATCCCTTTAGACGCCGCTGTCAGCTTTGACAGCGGCGATCTAAAGGGTTAATAGCCAGCCGCGGCGATCGCCGAATGCCGGCTATTAGCGGCGGCCCCCGGGGGCTGCAGAGTATGGAGTGGGCACAAGTCGGGAGCCCGCTCCATACACACTGCAGAGCACCGCATGCTGGATATTAGCAGCGGTGATGCATTAGTGGCCCCCGGCTACTGAAATCAGCCGGGGGCCGCAGAGTATGGAGCGGGCACAAGTCGGAGCACGCTCCATACACCCAGAGTGACACCGCGTCAGATCCGGCTGACAAAATGTGGAACTTGTATCTCCTGATGCCCGGGACATGCTGGTCTGGGCGTCAGGAGATACAAATTCCACATCACTAAAAGAATCGATTAAAAAATATTTTAAATCGATTCAGTATCGGCAAGTGAAAAATCGCGATAATCGCGCAAATCGATTTTTTCTTATGTCCCTACGTGGCACAGAAGGAGACTGGCAGGATGTGGCAAAATGGCAGAAGGACAGGGCAGGAAACACAAGTGCAGGGTAGGTAAGGTACCAAGGAACAGGTACACGATAACAGGGACACAGGACTTTCACTATTGCACAAGGTAACCAAAGATCAGGCAGGGAACCAAGGGAGGAGCTGATATTTAAGGACAGGGGACAGGTGTAGACACTTGATTAATTGAGCACTGGCCCTTTAAGTGAAAAAGCTCTGGCGCGTGCCCTACGAAGCGGGGGCACGCACGCCGGGGCTGCGAAGACATGGAGAGGCGGAAGAAGAGGGAGGTGAGTCCCGCGATGCAAATCCTAGCCCCGCCGACAGCGGGGACTGAAACAGAGAGCGCTCATGGCCGGTGTGTCCAGCTGGAGCGCAGGTGTTACAATACACAGACAAGATTTGGCAACAATTGTTTATTACAGGCATACTTGCCCTAGGACTGACCCAAAAACACAGTGAACACCCAACATTTTTGGGGGATTTGCCTACCCCTTCAGTGATCTGGTACACAATTCGTCCCACCAAATTAGGATCTGTTGACAAGAATACATGAACTTGGGTATTTCTCTCAACCAATGGTTATGGATTAATAGTTGGCTTCAAAGAAGAAAACGAGTTCTACCTATTGCCCTAAAATGAGGGACGGTCACCTAGTTGGCTTAAAATGTCATGGCATAAACCGACGGTACCATTAGTATTTTATGGGAATATTGGGGGAGATTTATCAAAACCTGTGCAGAGGAAAATTTGCCCAGTTGCCCATAGCAACCAATCAGATCGCTTCTTTCATTTCTAACGAGGCCTCTGCAAAATGAAAGAAGCAATCTGATTGGTTGCTATGGGCAACTGGGCATCTTTTCCTCTGCACATGTTTTGATAAATCTCCCCCATTATGTACAATAATCTTAACTACCTTAGGTGGGGTTTCTGATCCTGGATATTCCCGCTGGTCCAACGTCTTCCATCGCTGCATTAATTCGGTTACTATTGGAGTATTGAAATCCACCAGCTGAAATCCTGTTACATTGGCGCCACCATGCATAAACCTGTCGAGCGAAATGTCCTTAATTCCCTAAGGAGAAAACAAAGATTACAGTTATGTTCATTATTTTCTATTTTCTTCATTTTGTGCCAATACTAAAAATGTGAATGGCAAAACTACAGAAGGCGCAATCTGCTCAACTAAAATTCCAAGCTCTGCATAAACCTACATAAAGAAATATAAAGCTCACTGTAGAGATGGTCAACGGAGACATAGCTTTAATGGGTGCAAGTACAACCTGACCCTAGGGTCTAAGGCGGCCAAGAAGACACTAGTATTATAAATGGGACAGGGACCTGTTACAGATTTTGCATTGGGGCCCAGGAGCTTTAAAGGGGTACTCCTGTGGAAAACCTTTTTTTTTAAATCAACTAGTTCCAGAAAGTTGAACAGATTTGGCCATTACTTTTATCAAAAAAAATCTTAATTCTTCCAGTACTTATCAGCTGCTGTATACTACAAAGGAAGTTGAGTTGTTCTTTTCTGTCTGACCACAGTGCTCTCTGCTGACACCTCTGTGCATGTCAGGAACCGTCCAGAGCAGGAGAGGTTTGCTATGGTGATTTTCTCCAACTCTGGACAGTTCCTGACATGGAAAGAAGTGTCAGCAAAGAGCACTGTGTTCAGACAGAAAAAAACTTCCTCTGGAGCATACAGCAGCTGATAAGTACTGGAAGGATTAAGATTTTCATATAGAAGTAATTTACAAATCTGTTTAACTTTCTGGCACCAGTTGATATAAGAAAAAAAAAATTCAGACGGAGTACCCCTTTACGTTATGTCTCTGCTATATACATTCCATTTTAGATCTACATTTCCATCTAAAAAAAAAACAACATAACGATAGATAACCAGTAAGGCCGGGTTCACACTTGCAAAGTGAAAAACTGCCACACTGGCTACAATTCCTGTATGGCGAATATGTCTTGTACATTTCTAAACAATAAAGGATAACTAAAAGTTATGCAATATATTATTTTCTCTAGGTTATCATGATCCCTGCTTGCATTAGAAACCCTCATTGTTTATCTCCCGGAGATAAAAAAAATTGGTCCCAGTCATGGGACAGACATATTGGTGCTAATCTCCTTAGAAAGACACAGCCCTTATAAGTGTCTCATTTCATGTTTCTATTACCGTGTGAAAAAACCTTTCCAGAGGAAAAGTTGCTGAGTTGCCCATAGTAACCAATCAGATCGCTTCTTTCATTTTTAACAAGGCCCCTGCAAAATGAAAGAAGCAATCGGATTGGTTGCTATGGGCAACTCGGCAACTTTTCCTTTGCAAAAAAGCCTGTTGGAGAGGCTCTTGTCAGGCTAGCCAACCTATAGACCCGAGCTACCCAAATGACACCTATACCCACGGTGTCGGACAAAAGGCTAAGTAGAAAAATAAATTGGGGCTCAGGGTTGTGAATACAATAACCCCCCCGACCTACGATGGCCCCGGCATACGATCATTTCAACAAACGATGGCCTCTCAGAGGCCATCGCATGTTGAAGGCAGCATCAACATACGATGCTTTTGTATGTCGGCACCATCGCATAAACGGCTATCAGGCAGCTCAGACTGCTTCAGCTGCCACTGGATAGGCGTTTACAGTGCCCCATGTGGTCCGCTGACGATCACTTACCTGTCCTCGGGGCTCCGGCGCATCCTCTTCGGGATCCCCTGCATTGTCGGCGCTCTCCATTGTCGTCATCACGTCGCTGCGCACGCCGTCCCGTCATCCAATAGGAGTGGCGTGCGTAGCGACATGATGGCGGCGACGGAGAGCGAGGATGACGGGGAAGCAGAGACCTTGCCGGAGCATCGGGGACACCCCGGGGACGCGGCGACAGCGTTGGTGGGCGACATCCAGGGCAGCGGTGACGAGCAGTGATGGTCCGGAGCAGCGGGGACACGTGACTATAACCTCCAATACCAGTGGTCTACAACCTGCGGATCTCCAGATGTTGCAAAACTACAACTCCCAGCATGCCCGGACAGCCAACGGCTGTCCGGGCATGCTGGGTGTTGTAGTTTTGCAACATCTGGAGGTCCGCAGGTTGTAGACCACTGTCCTACACTTTACATTGCACGGATCCCTTAACATACGATGGTTTCAACAAACGTTGGTCCATTTGGAACGGATTACCATCATATGTTGAGGGACCACTGTATTGAATCAAATGAGATTTATTATTAGAATATTATAATAATAATGTGCGTTGTGTCATGTGACTCACAGGGCCCTTGTGGGTCAACAGGAACACCAGATGAATTAAAATATAAGATAAATAAAATGGCAAAAAATGGCATAAAATATAGTAAAAAAAATGTGATCAATCACTTATAATAAGTCCGTCCTGGATAAGAGAATAGACAGTATACTGCGTTGTGACTTTCTTCTATTCAGTGATCACTCTTTGGATATTGAATGGTATATAGCTCAGTTCAATATGCTAATATTGTCCAGGTACGGAAAAATGTCAAGTCTTGGGCTCCCCGATCCGGGGATGTGGCTTACATCGGAGTCCCTGTTAGGCTTTCTCCTGTGTGCGCTGTGATAATAGACATCAATTATAAGGGTGCGTGAAAGGTAACAGAGACTCCGCTGTATCTCACATCCCCGGATCGGGGAGCCCAAGACTTGACATTTTTCCGTACCTGGACAATATTAGCATATTGAACTGAGCTGTATACCATTCAATATCCAAAGAGTGATCACTGAATAGAAGAAAGTCACAATGCAGTGTGATAGCCTGGGTGGTGTAGGGTATAAGGAGTGTAGCTCTGCGGTAATTAAAGGGTGCTTGTTAACCCTTGCTATTCGTGATGCCAGGGTGAGGGCTCCTCAGTAATGCTTGTCCTACCGCCACCCTTCCCAAGAGCGATAGGGAGGTAGATAATAATAGAATGTCCACAACCGGAGAGTTTTCTGAAACAATTGTAACTTTTACTGAAGATTTTCTGCAAGCTTCATAAACGGAACAGTCTCTATGCATACAACTGCTTTCTTTGGAGATTGACAATGGTTGGGACTTTAGCAATTTAGAGTCTTTAAGGTAATATGTGCTGTTCCACTGGATTTAGGGGATTTAGTTGCGGTCCAGTAGTTATGCTAGCTTTAGCAGGGGTAGTTTAGAACTCACGGTTTTAGTTCAGCTGAGGCCGGTAGGTTTTGAGGCCTAGTGTGTCTTTGCAAGTAGCGCAGATCCGTCCTGCTAGTCCGGCATCCACGAGAGCAGCAACCCAAGAGAGCGATAATTGGACACAGCTCCCTTATATGGGCAGGGGCTGGACCAGTGCTAATTGGTCCATACGGATTTCAATCACCATTACAGAGATTTGTGGGTAACAAGTGACCCAGGGAACTCTAAAGGTCCTCCAACATACCATAGGGGATATTAACATGGCTGTCCCACCTGATGGACCCTACCTGAGCGTATTTACTCTCACTTTGGGGACCTCTACATTAGGTACGGTATGCAATACGGTACCGGGACACCACAGCAGTATACTGTCTTTCATCTTATCCAGGACGGACTTATTATAAGTGTGTGGTCAAATTTTTTACTATATTTTATGCCATTTTTTGCCATTTTATTTATCTTAAATTTTAATTCATCTGGTGTTCCTGTTGACCCACAAGGGCCCTGTGAGTCACATAACACAATGCACATTATTATTATTATTATAATATTCTAATAATAAATCTCATTTTGATTCAATATTCATGACCCTGGGCCCCAAATTCTTTTAAAACTTTTCCTTTGCACAGGTTTTGATAAATCTCCCCCCATGTGTTTAAAGTGTACCTGTCATCCAAGTAAAGCTTTGGATATGTTGTATAGACATCAAAACATGAGAACGAGCATGGAGTCTGTGTCATGTGACCTGGACGGCCTTTCAATGTAAGTCTATGGGACCATCCAGATCTCATAGACACAGGGCGGGGGAGAGAAGCGCGTGACACCATGCTAATCTACCTGATTGTTTTTGTGATCAGGGCCAAAACACTTAGACTCGCTGCCTAGGACATGTCAAAAGTTTTCTAAAGTCACTGGTACGCTCTAAGGGTAGGGTCAAACGTAGTGGATCCGCAGCGTGTTTGTGCGGATGCGTTACTGACCATGCCTAGAGTGTGCCTCCAGCTGTGCCCGTGTGTCCTGCTCACAGCAGCAAACAGCCGCTATGAGCAGACACAGAGGGAGCTGCGAGTCGCGTGTGAGTGCACAGTTTATTCTAGATGTCTATGAGCACACTGTGCGCTCACGCTCAACTCGCAGCTCCCTCTGTGTCTGCTTGTAGAGGGGGATTGCTGCAGCGAGCAGTACACATGGGCACAGTTGGAGGCACGAGCTCAGAAGCGCATCCGCAGCGCATCCGCAGCGCATCCGCAGCGTCAAATACACTGCAGATGTACTACTTGTGACCCTGCCTTAAAGGCATATAAAAGTCAACCAGTTGCCCATAGCAACCAATCAGATCGTGTCTTTCATTTTTCAGAGGCCTTTTTAAAAATGAAAGACGCAATCTGATTGGTTGCTATGGGCAACTGGCCAACTTTTCCTCTGCACAGGTTTGGATAATTCTCCCCAATTGTCCCTCTACATACTTTATCATATAAAACCATAATAATAATATACATGATGTACAATTTATTTTATATATGATAAAATATATATATATTTCTCTTGGGTTAAACCAGTGGTCTCCAAACTGTGGCCCT
Source organism: Hyla sarda (assembly GCF_029499605.1). Lineage (NCBI taxonomy): Eukaryota > Metazoa > Chordata > Amphibia > Anura > Hylidae > Hyla > Hyla sarda. The sequence goes on along the minus strand of NC_079190.1, from coordinate 41,083,678 downwards.
CCAGCTGTTGCAAAACTACAATCCAAAGGCTGTTTGGGAATGCTGGGGGTTAAAGCTTTACAAAAGCTGTAGAATTTCTTTCATATATGATTCAAGTGCAGCTTACCCACAGGAAAAAAAAATAATATATATATATATATATATATATATATATATATATTATACATATACTGGAAATATATACATTTATATTTTTTTAATAATTTCTTTTTTCTTATATTTCTCTTCGGTTAAACCAGTGGTCTTCAAACTGCGGCCTTCCAGCTATTGCAAAACTACAATTCCCAACATGCCTGGACTCCCTGGGTTAAACCAGTGGTCTCCAAACTGCTGAACTCCAGCTGTTGCAAAGCTACAACTCCCAGCATGCCCTGTCAGGGCATGCTGAAAGCTGTAGTTTTGCAACAGCTGAAGGGCCACCGTTTGGAGGCCACTGGGTTAAACAATAGAATGTTCTGTTGAAATAACCTTAAAAAGGTTTATGCTACTGCGTAAGACATCAACAGATGAAAAGAAGAGGCAAATCTTACCAAGGCTGTTCTGATGCAGCTCAATGGTATCAAAATCTCAAGAAATCTTAGCTTTCAGAGAAGCTACAGATCCCCCCCGATCCTTCATAATGGAGGAGATACTGATTCTGTGAACTGAAACATCCTTGACTCAAGCAGAGCTGGCGGGAGAAGAATCGTTGCCCTATTGTCTTCTACAAATGAACGGGTTTTCTACTGTTTTAGAAAATTTGTTAATTTTATATTTTTTAATTACTTATTTAAGGCTACGTTCACACTGCCGACTGTCTCTGGCAGTGTGAAGTCCGTTTTTTTAGGATGGAGAAAAGCCGGAGAAAAAATAGTGCTTGCACTGTCTTTTTCTCCAGTTTTTTACAATAGAATACAATACAATAGAATAGAATAGACTCACAGAAAAGGATTGCAGTAACATGTTTTGCTATACACATGTTTTTTTTCCCTTTGTGTGTATTGGAACTAAACCAAAAAAGGGAAGAAAAAAAGCAAATTGGACATAATGTCTGTCACCAAACTCCAAAAATGGGTCGGACAAAATTATTGGCACCCTTAACTTAATATTTGGTTGCACATCCTTTGGAAAAAATAACTGAAATCATTTGACTCCTATAACCATCAATAAGCTTCTTACACCTCTCAGCCGGAATTTTGGACCGATGTTTCTGTCGTTCTCCGATATGGTGATCCGAACGGTCTGGGAGACTGCCCCGGCCGGTGGCGTCTCTACCAGATCCCGTTTCAGCTGCACGATAGGAAACGTAATCCTGGATTCGCGTTACTACAGTTACGTCACTACAAATGTGAGAGTGGACCAAAAAGCTCTGACGCGTTTCGGAAACTTGCCATTTCCTTCGTCTTGGAGTCCCTGTTAGTCCGTGATTACCCTCCTGGCAGCAGTCAATCTATGTGCACTTTTTGTGAGTAATTTTAAAGATAGATATTAGTGATCACAGATCATGTCTTTAATAGTGGAAAAGATGAAGGAAATATGGTATACTATGAACATTTAAAGAATTAAAAAGTATATGGAAAAAATAATAGTAAAAAAAAATAATAAAAATGAAAGAAAAAATGAGAATGGAAGAATTTTTTTTGAAATAGGAGGTGGCAAGCAGGATATGGAGAGTGACTATTTTCTCGTAGTTTGAATTCATAATTGCTAGATTATATTGAGTAATGCTATTTTTTGGGGGAAAAAAAAAAAAAATATATATATATATATATATATATATATATAATAGGGATAGATGTAGATTTCAACAATTTAAGTGAATATGTGGTTCCCGTGCATTACTACTTTGTGTGTCCACATTTATAGGAGAATGCCAATGTATCTACCCATGTAAGACCAAGCATTTTGGACCATATTAAAGGGAACAGAATAGCTCCATTTCCATGTTTAACTCATTGGGGGCCAAAGTGTCAAGGTTGAATATCCACTGGGTTTCTGCCCGAGACATCTGGGAGATAAAATCCCCCCCTCTCCAATGAGGTTTAATTTGTTCGATTGGAAAAAAAAGTGGATCCTTTCATGTTGGAATTATGTATTGCTTTAAAATGATTTGAGAGGGGGTGGCTCTCATATCCTCGATTAATATTGTACAGATGTTCTGAGATTCTCTGGTGTAATAATCTTTTTGTTCTCCCGATGTATAATTTTTCACATAATATCATCTGTATAATATTAATCTCGGGCATTTTATTACATAAATGACCCTCTTAGATTTACAATTATTGGTATTGCTGCATGCTTTGTAGCTTTTACACGGGAAGAACCCCTTTTTTCCCCCTAGTGTAGTGATATTTGTTCTGTTTCTAATGCAGTTTTTTATAGTATTGTCTAGTTTGACACTTTTAGCCTTTTGAGGATTTTTTACACTTGGGACATTACCTATATTTTATGCTTTTTTTAACACAAATTTTGTTGTTTTGGATAATTAACCCCCTATTATTTAATCATTTTTTAGAATGTCCCAATGGTTGTCACGGTCTAATAGAGATAACTCGGCACCACTTGGAATGACGGGTAGGTATCAGGATAGTAATAGTGTACGGCCCCTTTAACTGCTGTGTGAGCTCTGTATTCTGTGCTGGAGATAAGACAATTCCCAATTCAACACTGAAGAGGCAGAAAATGCGGAGCACTCTCCCAGCACTCAACCGAGACTATACCCCCGCGTCCTCCAGCACAGCTCCCTGATCCGTGTACCCCTATGTTTGTAAGTTTATAATAAACTACCACTGCAGTTGAAGGCTGGATGAGTGCTCCGCATTTTCTGCATCTTCAGTGTTGAAAAGTCCCAATGGTTGGTTACAATTTTTCTGAACTTGTTATTCTGCTGACTATACGTGGTGAATAGGGGGATAATTATCTCTGTGGACTTTTTTTGAGGGCTTTTGAGGGTAGGTTTAAAATAAATGTCTTCTGTGTTGTCTGTATGTCTTTTCTGTAGGAATAGTATGTTTCTGTCTATTTCCATTATTTCTTCTTTTACCATTTGTAGATGTACTTCCTCATATCCTTTTTCTAAAAAATTTTGTTTTAGAATTTGTGCTTCTTGTTGAAAATCTTCTTCATGAGTACAATTTTGTTTCAAACGTAAAAACTGGCTGCGAGGTATATTTTGCAGCCAGAGGGGTAGGTGGCAGCTGCTACGCTGTATATAGCTATAACTGTCTGTGGGTTTGTGATAAGTTTTTGTGACAATTTTATTATTTGTAATGGTAATGGTTAGATCTAAAAAAAATTGATTTCCTGATTGCTGTAAGTGGCTGTAAAATTTTAATAAAAAGCATTTTTATCGATGTCCTTTAAAAATTCTTCCAATGTTTCCACTGTTCTGCTCCAGATAAAAATCACATAATCAATAAAGTGCTTCCAGAGGACCAGGCTCACATCCAGCTTGTCACCAGGGAAGATGGCTTGTTCCTCCCAGTGGCCTACATAAAGATTTGAATAGCGGTACCCCACTTCTGGATAAAAAATTGGTCCTCATATTTAAAATAATTATGTTCCAGGATGAACTGGATGCAGTCGCCAATATATTGCACCTGTGCCAATGGTATTTCATTGTCCTGTTTTAGGAAATGTTTTGCAGCTTCTCTTCCCTTCTGATGTTCAATTATTGTGTACAGATATGTAACGTCAAGGGTCCCTAGGATATAGTTTTTCTTCCACTTGATATCTCCTAAAGTCTTCAGAATGTGCATGGTGTCTTTTAGGAATGCGGGGAGCTTGGTGACGCAGTTCTGGAGTTGTATATCCCCATAGTGTGATAAATTTGCGGCACGGCAATTAACACCCTTTTTTATGCCCAATTGTTCATTTTTTTATCTATTTAATAAGCATCAACAATATTAGAGCGCTGGTATTCATCTTTGGAACTTGTTTGGGGCTGCTTATCCACCATCTGGACTATCCTGCGTTGACACCTTTCATCAATTTTTCTCTTCCGTCCACGCCCAGGGAGATTAGCTACAGTGCCATGGGTTGCAAACTTCTTGATAATGTTGCGCACTGTGGGAAAAGGCAAATCTAGATCTCTGGAGATGGACTATGTTAATATTTTTCCACAATTTTGGTTCTCAAGTCCTCAGACAGTGTTCTTCTCCTCTTTCTGTTGTCCATGCTTAGTGTGGCACACACATACAAACAATGCAAAGACTAAGTGAACGTATCTCCTTTTTATCTGCTTTCAGGTGTGATTTTTATATTGCCCACACCTGCCCCAGGTGAGTTTAAAGGAGCATCACATGCTTGAAACAATCTTATTTTCCACAATTTTGAAAGGGTGCCAATAATTTTGTCCAGATCATTTTATTTTTTGGTTTAGTTCCAATACACACAAAGGGAATAAACATGTGTATAGCAAAACATGAGTAATACTTAATTTTCTAGAAAAATTTCAGGGGTGCCAACATCTATGGCCATGACTGTATATAGATAATATATAGATATTAGTATGGCTTTTTTATTGCACAAAACTTCTCCCAAGCACATCATTTGGATATTTGCATTATATGCACAGCACTTTAAAAGTCATATTAAAATTGATGTATTTTTATTGATTCTTTGAGGTCTATTAGAACTCTTTTTTTTTGTGGTATATAATGTATCATTATGTGTACGTAGGCAAGTAAGGTGTTTTCTTTATTTGTTTTTTTTATTTCATATTTAGTACATTATTATGGGGGTGGCCATCTTGCCTGGGCTGTTTATAACTGAATTTAGAGGTACGCTTTACAGCAGGCCCCACGGACATAGGCAACAATGGACAGCATGAACACATGGATCGGAAAGGTATCTGGGAGTGCTCGGTGACCTTTAAAGAGGTCATTTCACTGGTAGGGGGAGGCTAAGCTGTGAACATCATCTATTGTCTTCTGTGTCTGGAACTGTCCAGAGGTTTTTTTTATAGGGATTTGCTTATGTTCTGAACAGTTTCTGACACAGACAGAGGTGGCAGCAGAGAACACTGTGGTTAGATTGGATAACTTCCTCTGGAGCATACAGCACCTGATAAGTACTGGAAGGAGTAAGGAAATCTGTATATCTTTCTGGCACTAGTTGTTTTTAAATCATATTTTTTTTCCTCCGGAGTACCCCTTTAAACAATAGGTAATTTTATGATGACACCAAACCTGTGTAGAGGAAAAGTTGACCAGTTGCCCATAGCATTCTTTAAGTTTTCAGCAACCGGTCAACTTTTTCTCTGCACAGATTTTGATAAATCTCCCTCATTAGCTTGAAAGTGTTTGAGGAAAGAACATTCTTTAGCCAATGATTTGATGAAAACATCATGAGATTAGTGTGTTGATCTTAAAGGAGACAGTGACTTGTTCGCTGAAGTGATAAGGTTAGTGAAGACGGGCTTCATGTGACAGGGGAAGAATACTTACAACAGCAGAAGACAATTGTGCTGGATCTTACCCAGGAAACTGAGCTGTTCACTGATCTATCTTGTCAAGTGAATATGTTAGGGAGTCTAGTACTTGCAACTGCAGTGCCATAAAGTGAATGGTCAAAAGAAGAAAATGTAGCCATTTATATTATCTGATTTAAATTGATGAAGATAAAACCATCCATACCCAATGAGATTGATAGGAGCAGCAGGAGACCAGTGTGTAGATCTTGAGTGGAAAATGACCTGTTCACTTATGTAATCATTAAGGAGGACAAAGTTGTGTTTAACCAGTAAGCGGGCAGGTCATGATAATAATGTCAACGATAGAAGGAGAGTGTGTTGATCTTGTGGGAGAAAGTGACTTGATCATTCATGTGATTCACATTAGTAAGGACTAAACAGCATCTTAAAAGTGCAGTGTCATTAAGTTAGCGGTGAATAAATAGGAGCCTATAGCCGATCAGATCATGTGAATGATGATTATTTTGTGTTTATTATGTAAAAGCTTATAGGGGACATTAATCATCTGCAATGTTTTGGTGCACCCTGAATAAATAAAGCTCCACCCATTTTCATTCCATGCCTCTTAGTAAATACAATGGCTCCATAGGGGTTGTGCCTCATGCACAATTATTTACCACCTATTGCTATGGTGTATATTTTTGTGACTTTAGGTGTCACAAGTCTGCCCTAAAGTCACGTGTGAGGAGTGTGCACCCCTGGCCCGCCCTTGTAATGCGAACACGAGCCCCCTTCCAGCCTCCTTCAAGCCGCATTCAGAACCCCTTGGTGCGAGCTGTGTAAATCCTCTAAAGTTGCACATTTTTGCTCAGATATGGTAATGTTTGACACAAATGTCCTACATTAGAGAGTCTTCTGACAGCAGCAGTAGATGAATGTGCTGATCTTCTTGGAGGCAGTGACTTGTTTATTGTGATTATGCTAATTTGATCATAGAAGCTTATGGCTGGTATAATGTTATAATGGGACATAAATTTAAATATGAATTAAAATTTATCAGATTGACATTTGATATCCTGTCCCCTCCATGTCACAACACAACAACCACTACGGTTCCTGCACAGCGGAGCTGAAATACCTTCTAGATCTTAATCTCTAAATCAGAGGAAGCTTCCGTTTTACCTCTGAGTCACGCAAGAGTATAGGTACAGCGTTCAAGTGATTGGTCTATTGACTAAGTGCTGTCTTGGGTATCTTATCTGATGGGACACAACGATCCCATTCTGTCGGAGTCCTATCTGTGTATCTCTGTCTATTGGATGTTATTACATAATGCGGTTAGGAAGATTTATGCTGTTAACTCTGTTTTTAAAAAACCATCAAGTATTGCAAACAATGATAAGTGTCAGTGTCCGAATGTGATATCCACAGCAGTGTCCCTAGTGATCCAGTCACCAGCGGATTAATTTGTCAGGATTACCTTGATTCTCTATTATGTTCTGTACAAGAAAAAAGATACATCTAAATTAAGGGCTTGCAGTGTGGTCTGTGAGTGTAAAAATGTCAGGGGTGCCAACATTTACAGCCGTGACTGTAAAAGACACCTGGGAGCCATGCAATACGACTTATATAACTTATTTGAAATGTGATTTTAAGATTTTTTTGTCTCTCGCTGTACAACTGATCATTTCTTTGTCACTGGGCAAATGTCCAAAATTGAAATCCTTCACTGTACCCTACACCAGCATATGGCATTCAAAGTTTCTGTGTTTACTCAACAGTCGGAGATTCAAAGTGTTTTTATGCCCTGCCTTTAGTAACACAATTATAAGAGTAACAGGTCACTGCCTCATACAAAATCAGCATATTCTTCTCCTGTGACTTGACCAGTCCTATAATCTGATTGACTACAGGATGTTCTAACCTTACACTTTATTTCATTGCCCCTATCACATGTAGCTCAGTTGTCACTCACATAATCACATTAGTTACATAGGTCACTGCTTCCCTCAAAAGGAGCACACTCTTCTTCTGCTGTTAACATCTAATACAATGTGATGTCAAGAAATTGCGGCATTACATTGTAACATAGCCTCTAGCCAAAGCAATTAAGTAGTTTGTTTAACCATTTGAATAGCTTAAAGGAACTCGATGGCTGTATCTTCAGCTCTACCAGAGAGATACATAAACGTGGCGTGTTGGCCTGCCCCGCCATGCCGTTGTTGACATGCTCCATTCCTGGGGAGAGCCAGGGTGCTGGGCAGTCAAACTCATAGGGGGTCCCTCTGGTAGGATCCTTTGGATAAGGGATAAGTATTCCTACACTGCAGTACTGCTTTAAGATAGGCTTACAGTAGGCCAGCCATTGAAATGTTTGCACATTGGTTAAAGCCTCAGTTCTAGGCAGGCATTAAATAAATACAGCGGAAACTCAAAAATAAAGCCTGTCTAATAAGGTACCTTGATTTATAATAATAACTAGACAAAAAAAGAATATTATATTCCACTTGAAAACTCTAGATCTGCAATTCTAATTTTTCAACAGACTTTTTCCTCTTTACAGAATTAGTCTCAGATATGGAAATAAAGCAATCAAGATCTCCGCAAAAGTGAAACGCTCTAAATATAGCAAGACCTATTATTCTGACAGATCAGCTTTATCATTGCTGGATGTTTTTTAAATTGTACTTCACACTTGTTTAGAAACGTGAGCATTTGGAATACTAAGTAGGACATTAGCACAAGCCGGTAGATCATTTTTATTAGTAACCGGCTACCACACCAACATAAAGCGTAATTCTCATAACTGCAGCTGTCTGCTTTATTAGGCTACAGTGCAGCTCAAGGTCAATAGTAAGAGGCAAAGAATAAATGTTTTAAAACGCAATTATCATAAAAATATCTGCTCAGATGTCCTCGAATTAAGAGATTAACCCATAACTTCATATAACTCTGTAAGCATTCCTCCACTAACTGGGCAGTTTAGCTTGTTCGACCTTGCCAAAAATGTACTGCCTGCTTTCCCAATTTCCGGGACCTATGTGACAACAAAAGGGTGGGATTTCATTATACCCAGTTTGATGAGGTCACCAAGCGTAGAAGTGGCAGCTCCATTGACAGCTTCAGTTGGTGGTCTACCACCAGGCAGAGTGGCAGACAGAACCTAAAATTTGTTTCAAGTGTTTGTTTATTAAACATTTCTAAATAGTTAAACTGGTTAGTCCCCCCCCCCTCTTTGACCACAACTATGAGCTGCACAATATTTTATAGCATCTGTAGTGTTTTGCCATTTCACACACAAATAAATCCAAAAACATCCAAACATAAATAGTATTCAAGTTGAAATGTCCCATAGTAAACATTTTTTTGCAACCAAGGTGGCGGCTTTATACAGTCTTGTATATAAAGGCTAAGAGAGAGTATACAAGTTTTGCTTGAGGGTTGCTTGGAGGTTGTATAGGGTATATAGGTGCTAGATCAACATTGCCTTTAGCAATTATTTGGAGGTTTTCCTTTAAAGGCAATTTATTTCAGAAAATTATTCATTAGTTAAAGGGGTTGTCTACTGAAAGAAACAACCTGTGTATGGTGTCAAAAAGTATAATAGCTGGACTTGTAGCTTTATTTGCCTTATTACACTGTCTGAATGCAGCACTTCAATCCCTCCTCCATCTCCTTTTCTCTGCTTGGGATGAAACCAATGATGTGAAGGAGGGAGCTGGTATTACTGCTTCCTAAATCTGTGACTCACTAGATAAGGCAGCAAGCAGACTATCTGCTGCCTTATCTAATTTGTCATAAATCTAATGTAAGTAACACAAGCTCCTGCCTTCACATCACTGGTCTCCTTCTGAGCAGACAGAAGAGGGGGGTGAAGAGGGACTGACCTCTCTGCATTCAGAGACTGATATGTGAAGTCACAGCTTCAAAGAAAAAGAGCACAGCTGATATGGAGAGATCTGTGCACTATGGCTAAAAACATTATATCAGTAAGTAGCTTTAATATGCTTTTTGACACCATTCACAGGTTGTTTCATTTACCATACAACCTCTTTAAAGTATGTTTCTATTTTAACTGACTTTTTTTAGTTGGTGGTATTTTTTTTTTTTTTTGCCGTGAACTAATTCATATCTGGATAGGTTTTGATAAATCTCCCCCAGTGTGTATTTCCAAGTAGGTAAAAAATAAGGAAAAAAACATTCCTCAATGGCCCTTCTTTTTAGAGGTGCTGATTTCCCACGGATAACTAGTTCTTCCATACAGAATCGGTGCACACAAATTGAATGTATAATGATGATGATAAACGCTCTTTTGATTAGTCTTTAATCAGATGTGTGATGAGCAGAGACCAAATGAATGTGCTACTCTTATTTTTCCACTGATTTTGCCCCAATTGGAGCTGGGAAATGAAAATAAATAGGCTCTTAGAGCAAATTAATGAACACAAATACTTACTAGATTTGCAATAATGTAATGATAGCCTTTCACATGTTTCCCAACACTCACAATCTGCAATGAAAGAAGACATAATATTTTAGCCATACACGCAGCAGCACAATAATCACAGGATAATAACCATAATGTAGTAATAATAGGAAAATAAAATGCACAACCGTTCCAGATAAAAAAGTAACATTGTTTGAGTTGGAGTTTTATGAATATATTGGCCACTTGGCTGGAATAATGAAGACCTTTGCTATTTCTCAAGCATATTTAAGCATTGGAGGAAGGAAAACAGAAGGAAGCTCTGTTATTCTTGCTAGATATTAAGATCTAATAAATATTAAGGGTAAGGTCACAAATGGTGTATTGACACTGCAGATGTGCTACTGACCGCCTCTAGAGTGTGCCTCCTACTTTGCCCGGGTGTCCTGGTTTGGCAGCAATCTGCCACTACGACTAAGCTGTGAGCTGTGGGCATGCGCAGTGTACTCAGACATCGCAACCACTCCCTCTGCTCTCTCGAGCAGCCGTGATCTCCGTGAATATGCTGCACATGCACAACTCGCAGCTCATAGCGGCGGATTGCTTCTAGGAGCAGACAAATCAGGATGCCCAGTCTAAGTAGTAGGCACAATTTGGGGTGGTCAGTAGCACATCCACAGCCAGCATCAAATAAGTGGCAGATGCGCTATGTGTGACCTTACCCTTAGGGAAAACTGTCATCAGTGCCACCGAACTAACGAGCTGTTACAGGTAGGCAGTGTGGGTGAAACTGATGACAACCATACTAACGTGTCCGCAATCCATGCTCCCATTGTTCCGGTATCTTCATCTGTTCTCTCGGTTCTGCCAGCAGGCTTAGGGCACAGACGGGGCTTTGTGATGTCACCATTGCTGTTTATCTGCTCGGCCCTGCTGCAAACAGGCCTAGGGAAACAGCAGCGGTGACGTCACAAAGACCCGTCTGTGTCCCGGAAGGGAACAGATGAAGATACCAGGAGAATGGAGTGCGGACACTTGAGTGGGGTTGTCATTAGTGTCAACAGCACTACCTGCCCGAAACCGCAAGTTAGTGCAGTGACACTGATGACAGTTTTCATTTCATCTTCTTAGTTTTTCTAAAGGGGAGTACCACAATTACCTAAAAACTATAAAACAATCATAAGGAAGCGATATATCCAAATTAATATCAAAAAGTTTTATAGATTGGAACATCACAACAACCAAACAACTAAATACTAAAATATAGATAAAATATAAATATATAAAGAATTCTACCTAATGATAGCCATAAAGATCACTAAAACTCCTCCTTGTAGTTTCTTCATCTTCATCGGATGTTATTTATTCTCTACAAATTTTTCTGCTTTATGTATTTTCTAAATTTACAATTAATGACCATATAAGACTTTATCACAAGTTTACAGATGACCAGAGAGCTTCTATAGTCATGGTCCTTCGTTTTATAATCACATAAGTTATAATAACACAATGGACACAAATGTTGGCATTCTATTAGGAAGGACTATAGTGGTTCCCTTCTAATTTCGCACCCTGGATCCAGGTCATTGTGGTTCTATGGTCCCAGTCTCTTTGGCACTACTTCTCTTTAATGACCCTTAGCTCTTTCATCCATCTCAATACCATGGTAGGACTGCAGGTAATTTACTTGGTCTGTCAGATGTTTATGTTTCCAGTTCTATGGTACTAAATCAAAGTCAAGAGTGGCAATAATGACATGTCCTAGGAGGGTAACAAAGCCGTAACAAGCACATAGAGCACTAGGAGATATTACCTTAGAATGAATCCAAAGTGCTTACCACCTATAAAAATGTCACCTCCGTTCCACTTTCCTCTAACATCTCTATGATAGATTAGCTGCCCAAATTCTTAATATTGCTTAATATCTTGAGAGCTCCAAGAGGAAGATACATCACCAAGTTTTCTTAGATATCAAAAAACCTTTCAGAATACATTTTAGGAGCAAAAATTAGATGACACACTGTATAAAAGGTACACAGTAGAAAAGGTCAATCTAGATTCCTCTACAAAAGTCTCAGACCTCATGGACGTGGCTTCATTTTGACTACTATTCCAAAAAATCTAGGGAGCTAAACTGTATCAACATATACCATCTACCACTGATGTCATATGGAGGCATACAGAGTCTTGTATGTATTCATATAAAATAAAGGCATGTTCCACTAGTTGTTATATTACCAAGGTATTCTAGGCAATTTGCACAATAAAACTGGCTTTCATGACTTGCTATGTGTTTTCTAAACTTTTTTACTAAATGTGGTTGTAGGTTCAGTGAAATGGCTGTGGTTTAAATGTGCCAGAAATGTACTACATTTTATTCCACATTTTTGGCATAAAAGTAGGAAAAGTAATGCAAACGCATTCAGAAAAAAATCAGACCCTTCCACATTTTATTTTGTTGCAGTCTTGTGCTTAAATTTTTTTTTTTTAAATTACACCCCCCCCAATAATTCTGCACTCAATACCCCATTATGAGAATGTGAAAACAAAATTAAAAAAAATTTCGCAAATTAATAAAATAATTAAATAACTAATTTTGTATGGACTATCACACTGGCTTTGCGATCACACTTGAAATTTAGCTCTGGTTCCTCCCATTTCTCTTGATCATCTTTGAGATGTTTCTACACCTTGAATGGAGTCACCTGGGGGTAAGATCGGTAGAGTGGACAGCATGTGGAAAGACACAGTCCTGTCTATATAAGGTCTCACAGATGACAATGTATATCACAGCAATGAGCCATGAGAGATAAAGAACTGGAGGCACAGATCTGGAGACAGGTATGAAAAATGTCTGCTGCACTGAAAGTTCTCAAGAGCCCTGAAGCCTCCATAATCCTTAAATAGAAGACATTTGAAATAACCAGGACCCTTCCTAGAGCCGACGCACCCATCTAACTAAGTAATTGGGGGAGAAGGGCCTTGTTAAGAGAGGTGACCAAGAACCCAATGGTCACTCTGGCTGAGCTCCAAACATCCTAAAACTTAATCTAAGGTCATTCATCAATGTAGCACTCCACAAACTAGGCTTTATGGCAGGGGCCAAAAAAAAGCCTCTCCTCGGTAAAAGAAACATGAAAGCCCTCTTGGAGTTTCCAAAGAAAGCACCTAAAGGTTCTTTGGTCTAATAAAACCAAGGTTGAACTTTTTAGCCTTAAAGGAGTACTCTGCCCCTAGACATCTTATCCTCTATCCAAAGAATACGGGATAAGATGTCTGATCGCGGGGGTCCTGCGGCTGAGGATCCCCGCGATCTTGGCAGCGGCACCCCAGACATCCAGTGCACAGAACGAACTTCGCTCCGTGCCGTATGACTAGCAATTCGGGGCGGAGGCTCGTGATGTCACAGACACGCCCGGCTCGTGATGTCATGGCCATTCCCCCTCAATGCAAGTTTATGGGAGGAGAGTGACGGCCATCACGCACCCTCCCATAGACTTGCATTGAGGGGGCGTGGCCGTGACATCACGAGCAGGGCGTGTCTGTGACGTCACGAGCCTCCAGCACTGCACCTGACGCTCTAAACGAACGCTGGGTGCAGCAGGGAGATCGCGGGGGTTCCCAATGGCGGGACCCCGGCGATCAGACATCTTATTCCCTAATTCTAAGTGTCAAGTCCCACCTAAGTGTCATGTCTGGATGATACTAGACACTGTTCATAACCTGCTTATTACCATCCCTACAGTAAAGCATGGTGGGGACAACATCATGCTGTGGGACCTTTTCAATGGATGAGGGGGGATGGTGAGGTTTGAGGTAAAGCTGAATGGAATAAAACACAGAGATATTGTTAATGAAAACCTGATCCAGAGTGCTCTGGACCTCAGACTGGGCCAAAGGTTTACCTTCCAACAATGAGGGTAATTTATGAAATCTGTACTTCTGTGCTTCTTGTTGACTTCAGAGCAAAAATTGCGGTGAAAGTGGCGGCCATGCAACAATTGTATTTAATGTCACAAGGACCTTAATACAATTGCCGCATAGAGTTTAATAGAGCCGGGTTGAATTGCTCTGTGATAACTTCTAAATCTGGCCCGTGCGACTTTTGTGAGACTTTTCACAAAAAGCTGCACATGATAAATTAGTGACCACTGCACAAAGTGCTCTAAATAAAATCTCTTCATGGTCAAGAAATTTAAAGGGGTACTCTGGTGCTTACACATCTTATCCCCTATCCTTTGGAGGGATGCCCGTGATCATGCACGTGGCACCCTGTTTGTAATCAGTCCCTGGAGCGTGTTTGCTCCGGGACTGATGACGTCACGCCCCCGCCACCGTGTGACATCACGCTCCGCCCCTCAATGCAAGCCTACGGGAGGGGGCGTGATAGCTATCATATCCCCTCCCGTAGGCTTGCATTGAGGGGCGGAGCGTGACGTCACACAGGGCGTGACGTCACACGCCGCCGGCCCTGCGGTCGACCGTAATCAGTCCTGGAGCAAACACGCTTCGGGGACTGATTTCAAACGGGGTGCCGCGTGCATGATCACGGGCGTCCCCAGCTGTGGGACTCCCGCGATCAGGCATCTTATCCCCTATCCTTTGGATAGGGGATAAGATGTGTAAGCACCGGAGTACCCCTTTAAACAGTCTAAATGAAATGTCACGGAACAAGTTGAACGGGGCAAGCCTGCGACTTTTCCTGCAACAAATTTAGATAAAAAAAGCAGTCTAAACAGATTGCTAAATTCCCCTCGTTGACCCTAAGCACACAGGAGCAGCTTAGGGACAACTCTGTGAAGGTCCTTGAGTGGCCAAGCCAGAGCCCTGACTTGAACCCAATCGAACATCTCTGGAGAGACCTAAAAATGTCTTCCACCAGAGAAAAGAAGAATGGAGAAATGTTCTGCCTGACATCCAGGGGTGGGCAAAGCGGGGGGTTTCCATGGCAACCCCCCATCTTCAACTGCCATTGGTCAGCATTCATTGCTGACTAATGGCAGGGGATAGGAGAAGGCTGCAGCACTGCAACCTCACTCCTATCCCTCAGGATGATCGGGGCTGTCACTGACAGCTCCGATCATCCCTATTTTCCAGGCGATCGGGTCACCAGAGACCCAATCAGCCCGGAATAGCAGGGCCCCCCTCGACAATGTGCCGGGATGCCTGCTGAATGATTTCCGCAGGCATCCCAGTCCGGTCCACAACCAGCTAACCAGAGAAGCCACTAAGAACCGCCCTGATGACTCATGGTTCAGGTAGTATCAAAGTGATAACAGGTTCCCTTTAAAGGAAGGATAGTTCCAGGACATAGGAAAAAGATGTAAGCTTGCTTGCAACTTTAGACCAACTAATGAATATGTTTTGCAGTTTTGTTCACACTCATAAGAAACCATTACAAATATTTTTAAATATTGTAATTTATGCATTTTTTCATGGAGTTGTCACATCATACAGACCTTTCTACCTTAAAGGGGTACTCCGCCCCTGGCATCCTTTGGATAGGGGATAAGATGTCAGATCACCGTGGTCCCGCTGCTGAGGACCCTGGGGATCACCGCTCATGACATCACGGCCCGTCCCCTTAATGCAAGTCTATGGCAGGGGGCGTGGCGACCGCCAAGCCCCCTCCCATAGACTTGTATTGACGGGGGCGGGCCGTGACGTCACGAGGGGCAGAGCCTTGACGTAACGATGCTCCGGCCCCTGGATTGCCCGTCATTATGTGCAGAGCGATCTCGCTATGTGCAGTAATGATAGCGGGGTGCTGCAGCAGTGATCCCCGGGGTCCCCAGCAGCGGGACCCCGGCGATCTGACATCTTATCCCCTATCCTTTGGATAGGGGATAAGATGTCTAGGGGGCGGAGTACCCCATTAACCTTTCTTTGAACTTAATGTATTATTGTCACCTGCTAGCAAAACCATAGATGTCACGATGCCGGCTGGCAGGTAGTGGATCCTCTGTGCAAGAGAGGGATTGGCGTGGACCGTGCTAGTGGATCGGTTCTAAGTCACTACTGGTTTTCACCAGAGCCCGCCGCAAAGCGGGATGGACTTGCTGCGGCGGTAGTGACCAGGTCGTATCCACTAGCAACGGCTCAACCTCTCTGACTGCTGAAGATAGGCGCGGTACAAGGGAGTAGACAGAAGCAAGGTCGGACGTAGCAGAAGGTCGGGGCAGGCAGCAAGGATCGTAGTCAGGGGCAACGGCAGGAGGTCTGGAACACAGGCTAGGAACACACAAGGAAACGCTTTCACTGGCACAATGGCAACAAGATCCGGCGAGGGAGTGCAGGGGAAGTGAGGTATAAATAAGGAGTGCACAGGTGAACACACTAATTAGAACCACTGCGCCAATCAGCGGCGCAGTGGCCCTTTAAATCGCAAAGACCCGGCGCGCGCGCGCCCTAGGGAGCGGGGCCGCGCGCGCCGGGACAGGACCGACGGAGAGCGAGTCAGGTACGGGAGCCGGGGTGCGCATCGCGAGCGGGCGCCACCCGCATCGCGAATCGCATCCCGGCTGGAGGCGGTATTGCAGCGCCCCGGGTCAGTGGATCTGACCGGAGCGCTGCAGTAACGAGAGTGTAGCGAGCGCTAAGGGGAGGAGCGGGGACCCGGAGCGCTCGGCGTAACAGTACCCCCCCCCTTGGGTCTCCCCCTCTTCTTAGAGCCTGAGAACCTGAGGAGCAGACTTTTGTCTAGAATATTGTCCTCAGGTTCCCAGGATCTCTCTTCTGGACCACAACCCTCCCAATCAACTAAAAAAAAGGTTTTCCCTCTGACCTTCTTGGATGCCAGAATCTCTTTGACGGAGAAGATGTCCGAGGAGCCGGAAACAGGAGTGGGGGAAACAAGTTTGGGAGAGAAACGGTTGATGATAAGTGGTTTAAGAAGAGAAACGTGAAAGGCATTAGGAATACGAAGAGAAGGAGGAAGAAGAAGTTTGTAAGAGACAGGATTAATCTGGCACAAAATTTTGAAAGGACCAAGATAGCGTTGTCCCAACTTGTAGCTAGGGACACGGAAGCGGACATATTTAGCGGAGAGCCATACCTTGTCTCCAGGAGAAAAAATGGGAGGAGCTCTTCTTTTCTTATCAGCAAACTTCTTCATGCGTGATGAAGCCTGTAAGAGAGAATTTTGGGTCTCTCTCCATATGATGGAAAGATCACGAGAAATTTCATCCACAGCGGGCAGACCAGAGGGCAAGGGGGTAGGGAGGGGAGGAAGAGGGTGACGGCCGTACACCACGAAAAATGGGGATTTGGAGGAAGATTCAGAGACTCTGAAGTTATACGAGAATTCGGCCCATGGTAGAAGATCTGCCCAATCATCCTGGCGGGAGGAAACAAAATGTCGTAAATAATCACCCAAGACCTGGTTAATTCTTTCTACTTGTCCATTGGATTGAGGATGATATGCAGAAGAAAAGTTTAATTTAATCTTGAGTTGTTTACAGAGAGCCCTCCAGAATTTTGACACGAATTGGACGCCTCTATCCGAGACGATCTGCGTGGGCAACCCGTGAAGACGAAAAATGTGTACAAAAAATTGTTTAGCCAACTGAGGCGCTGAAGGAAGACCAGGAAGAGGGATGAAATGTGCCATTTTGGAGAATCGATCAACGACCACCCAAACAACAGTGTTGCCACGGGATGGGGGTAAGTCTGTAATAAAATCCATACCAATCAGAGACCAAGGCTGTTCGGGGACAGGCAGAGGATGAAGAAAACCAGCGGGCTTCTGGCGAGGAGTCTTATCCCGGGCACAGACAGTGCAGGCTCGCACAAAGTCCACGACATCCGTCTCCAGAGTCGGCCACCAATAGAAGCGAGAGATGAGTTGCACAGATTTCTTGATGCCTGCATGACCTGCGAGATGGGAGGAGTGACCCCACTTGAGGACTCCGAGGCGTTGGCGTGGAGAGACGAAGGTCTTTCCTGGAGGAGTTTGCCTGATGGAGGCTGGAGAAGTGGAGATCAGGCAGTCAGGAGGAATGATGTGTTGCGGAGAGAGTTCAACTTCCGAGGCATCCGAGGAACGAGAGAGAGCATCGGCCCTAATGTTCTTATCGGCAGGCCGAAAGTGAATTTCAAAATTAAATCGGGCAAAGAACAGAGACCACCTGGCCTGGCGAGGATTCAGCCGTTGGGCAGACTGGAGATAGGAGAGGTTCTTGTGATCGGTGTAAATAATAACTGGAAATCTTGATCCCTCCAGCAGATGCCTCCATTCCTCAAGTGCTAATTTAATGGCTAGAAGCTCTCGATCCCCAATGGAGTAGTTCCTCTCCGCCGGAGAGAAGGTCCTAGAAAAAAACCCACAAGTAACAGCATGCCCGGAAGAATTTTTTTGTAGAAGGACCGCTCCAGCTCCTACTGAGGAGGCATCAACCTCCAATAGGAAGGGTTTAGATGGGTCAGGTCTGGAGAGCACGGGAGCCGAAGAAAAGGCAGACTTGAGCCGTTTAAAGGCGTCTTCCGCTTGAGGAGGCCATGACTTGGGATTGGCATTTTTTATGGTTAAAGCCACGATAGGAGCCACAACGGTAGAAAAATGTGGAATAAATTGCCTGTAATAATTGGCGAACCCCAAAAAACGTTGGATAGCCCGGAGTCCGGAGGGGCGTGGCCAATCTAAGACGGCAGAGAGTTTGTCTGGATCCATTTGTCGTCCCTGGCCAGAGACCAAGTATCCTAGGAAAGGAAGAGATTGGCATTCAAACAGACATTTCTCTATCTTGGCATAAAGTTGATTGTCACGAAGTCTCTGAAGAACCATGCGGACATGCTGGCGGTGTTCTTCTAGGTTGGCAGAAAAAATCAGGATGTCGTCCAGATATACAACAACACAGGAGTATAAGAGATCACGAAAAATTTCATTAACAAAGTCTTGGAAGACGGCAGGGGCGTTGCACAGGCCAAAGGGCATGACCAGATACTCAAAGTGTCCATCTCTAGTGTTAAATGCCGTTTTCCATTCATCCCCCTCTCTGATGCGGATGAGATTATAAGCACCTCTTAAGTCCAGTTTGGTAAAGATGTGGGCACCTTGGAGGCGATCAAAGAGTTCAGAGATGAGAGGTAGGGGGTAGCGGTTCTTTATCGTGATTTTATTAAGACCGCGGTAGTCTATGCAAGGACGTAGAGAGCCATCTTTTTTGGACACAAAGAAAAATCCGGCTCCGGCAGGAGAGGAGGATTTACGAATAAAGCCCTTTTTTAAATTTTCCTGGATGTACTCAGACATAGCAAGAGTCTCTGGGGCGGACAGAGGATAAATTCTGCCCCGGGGTGGAGTAGTGCCCGGGAGGAGGTCAATAGGACAATCATAAGGCCTGTGAGGAGGTAGAGTCTCAGCTTGTTTTTTGCAAAAAACATCCGCAAAGTCCATATAGGCCTTAGGGAGACCGGTTACAGGGGGAACCACAGAGTCACGGCAAGGGGTACTGGGAACCGGTTTTAGGCAGTCCTTGAAACAAGAGGGCCCCCAACTCTTGATCTCCCCAGTGGACCAATCCAGGGTTGGGGAATGGAGTTGAAGCCAGGGTAGTCCAAGGAGAATTTCGGAAGTGCAATTGGGGAGGACCAAAAATTCAATTTTCTCGTGATGAGGTCCGATGCACATTAGAAGGGGCTCCGTGCGGAAACGTATGGTACAGTCCAATCTTTCATTGTTTACACAATTGATGTAGAGGGGTCTGGCGAGACTGGTCACCGGGATGTTGAACCTGTTGACGAGAGAGGCCAAAATAAAATTTCCTGCAGATCCGGAATCCAAGAAGGCCATAGTAGAGAAGAAGAAGGCAGAGGCAGATATTCGCACAGGCACAGTAAGACGTGGAGAAGCAGAGTTGACATCAAGGACTGTCTCACCTTTGTGCGGAGTCAGCGTACGTCTTTCCAGGCGGGGAGGACGGATAGGACAATCCTTCAGGAAGTGTTCGGTACTGGCACAGTACAGGCAGAGATTCTCCATGCGGCGTCGTGTCCTCTCTTGAGGTGTCAGGCGAGACCGGTCGACCTGCATAGCCTCCACGGCGGGAGGCACAGGAACGGATTGCAGGGGACCAGAGGAGAGAGGAGCCGGGGAGAAAAAACGCCTCGTGCGAACAAAGTCCATATCCTGGCGGAGCTCCTGACGCCTTTCGGAAAAACGCATGTCAATGCGAGTGGCTAGATGAATGAGTTCATGTAGGTTAGCAGGGATTTCTCGTGCGGCCAGAACATCTTTAATGTTGCTGGATAGGCCTTTTTTAAAGGTCGCGCAGAGGGCCTCATTATTCCAGGATAGTTCTGAAGCAAGAGTACGGAATTGTACGGCGTACTCGCCAACGGAAGAATTACCCTGGACCAGGTTCAACAGGGCAGTCTCAGCAGAAGAGGCTCGGGCAGGTTCCTCAAAGACACTTCGAATTTCCGAGAAGAAGGAGTGTATAGAGGCAGTGACGGGGTCATTGCGGTCCCAGAGCGGTGTGGCCCATGACAGAGCTTTTCCAGACAGAAGGCTGACTACGAAAGCCACCTTAGACCTTTCAGTAGGAAACTGGTCCGACATCATCTCCAAGTGCAGGGAACATTGGGAAAGAAAGCCACGGCAGAATTTAGAGTCCCCATCAAATTTATCCGGCAAGGAAAGTCGTAGACCAGAAGCGGCCACTCGCTGCGGAGGAGGTGCAGGAGCTGGCGGAGGAGATGATTGCTGAAGCTGTGGTAGTAGCTGCTGTAGCATCACGGTCAGTTGAGACAGCTGTTGGCCTTGTTGCGCTATCTGTTGTGACTGCTGGGCGACCACCGTGGTGAGGTCGGCGACAACTGGCAGAGGAACTTCAGCGGGATCCATGGCCGGATCTACTGTCACGATGCCGGCTGGCAGGTAGTGGATCCTCTGTGCCAGAGAGGGATTGGCGTGGACCGTGCTAGTGGATCGGTTCTAAGTCACTACTGGTTTTCACCAGAGCCCGCCGCAAAGCGGGATGGACTTGCTGCGGCGGTAGTGACCAGGTCATATCCACTAGCAACGGCTCAACCTCTCTGACTGCTGAAGATAGGCGCGGTACAAGGGAGTAGACAGAAGCAAGGTCGGACGTAGCAGAAGGTCGGGGCAGGCAGCAAGGATCGTAGTCAGGGGCAACGGCAGGAGGTCTGGAACACAGGCTAGGAACACACAAGGAAACGCTTTCACTGGCACAATGGCAACAAGATCCGGCGAGGGAGTGCAGGGGAAGTGAGGTATAAATAAGGAGTGCACAGGTGAACACACTAATTAGAACCACTGCGCCAATCAGCGGCGCAGTGGCCCTTTAAATCGCAAAGACCCGGCGCGCGCGCGCCCTAGGGAGCGGGGCCGCGCGCGTCGGGACAGGACCGACGGAGAGCGAGTCAGGTACGGGAGCCGGGGTGCGCATCGCGAGCGGGCGCCACCCGCATCGCGAATCGCATCCCGGCTGGAGGCGGTATCGCAGCGCCCCGGGTCAGTGGATCTGACCGGAGCGCTGCAGTAACGAGAGTGTAGCGAGCGCTCCGGGGAGGAGCGGGGACCCGGAGCGCTCGGCGTAACAATAGACACAGACAAGCTCCAAGTCACATTACAATATGGGTGGTTACATATATACACTTTAAGCAAGCAGCTGATAAAATGGTGGATGGGAGGTATGTATCACAGGCTTCTTGCCTCAGTGACATAAGAATGGACTTTGGGTCCGGATTTTGGAAGTGACTGAAGGTTCTGGAGATAAAGTCACTCCCATGCTCCAGTTCTGTGGTGTGTTGGAGTCCTGAACCTGATCTCACAGGTGTGTGAGCACTACCAGAGAGCAGCAGAGAGGAGTTGTTCTGACGCAGCTTGTCTGTGGTATGTTGCATACTGATACACTGCACCAAAAATAAGACTAACTGAAAGTGCCAAGTTTTAAGCTCAAAAGTTTATGTTATATACACTGCTCAACAAAAATAAAGGGAACAATTAAACAACACAATGTTACTCCAAGTCAATGACACTTCTGTGAAATCACACTGTCCACTCAGGAAGCAACACTGATTGACAATCAATTCCACATGCTGTTGTGCAAATGGAACAGACAACAGGTGGACATTATAGGCAATTAGCAAGACACCCCAATAGTGGTAGCATGAGACGGACTTTACAATGCACACAGGTGGCTCAGGTAGTGCAGCTCCTCCAGGATGGCACATCAATGCGAGCTGTGGCAAGAAGGTTTGCTGTGTCTGTCAGCATATTGTCCAGAGCATGGAGGTGCTACCAGGAGACAGGCCAGTACAGGAGACATGGAGGAGGCTGTAGTAGGGCAACAACCCAGTAGCAGGACCGCTACCTTCGAATTTGCGCAAGGAGGAGCCGGAGGAGCACTGCCTGAACCCTGTAAAATTACCTCCAGCAGGCCACAAATGTGCATGTGTCCACTCAGACGGTCAGAAACAGACTCCATGAGGGTGGTATGAGAGCCCGACATCCACAGGTAGGGGTTGTGCTTACAGCCCAACACCATGCAGGACGTTTGGCATTTGCCAGAGAACACCAAGATTGGCAAATTCGCCACTGGCGCCCTGTGCTCTTCACAGATCACAGCAGCTTCACCCTGAGCACATGTGACAGACGTGACAGAGTCTAGAGACGCTGTGGAGAACGTTCTGCTGCCTGCAACATCCTCCAGCATGACTGGTTTGGCGGTGGGTCAGTACTGGTTTGGGGTGGCATGTCTTTGGGGGCCGCACAGCCCTCCATGTGCTTGCCAGAGGTAGCCTGACTGCCATTAGATACCGAGATGAGATCCTCAGACCCCTTGTGAGACCATATGCAGGTGCGGTTGGCCTTGGGTTCCTCCTAATGCAAGACAATGCTAGACCTCATGTGGCTGGAATGTGTCAGGAGATCCTGCAAGAGGAAAGCATTGATTCTCTAGAATGGCCCACCCGTTCCCCAGACCTGAATCCGATTGAGCACATCTGGGACATCATGTCTCGCTCCATCCACCAACGCCAAGTTGCACCACAGACTGTCCAGGAGTTGGCGGATGCTTTAGTCCAGGTCTGGGAGGACATCCCTCAGGAGACCATCCGCCACCTCATCAAGAGCATGCCCAGGCGTTGTTGGGAGGTCATACGGGCATGTGGAGGCCACACACACTACTGAGCCTCATTCTGACTTGTTTTAAGGACATTACATCAAAGTTGGATCAGCCTGTAGTGTGGTTTTCCACTTTCATTATCAGTGGAACTCCATATCCAGACCTCCATGGGTTGATACATTTTATTTTCCATTGATAATTTTTGTGTGATTTTGTTGTCAGCACATTCAACTATGTAAAGACGAATTAGTCCATTCATTCAGATCTAGGATGTGTTATCTTAGTGTTCCCTTTATTTTTTTGAGCATTGTATTACAATAAACTCAAGACCTACCAATACCTGCCTGTTTGGGTAGGATTAGTAGCTAGCAAGACAGTTTAAAGGGTCCCGTTATAATACACATATATAGCATTAACATGTCCAGGCAGAGTGTTCCAGATATAGCAACTATATGGGGAGATTTATAAAAATCTGTTGAGAGGAAAAGTTGCCCAGTTGCCCATAGCAACCAATTTGATCACTTCTTTCATTTTGCAGAGGCCTTGTTAAAAATGAAAGCAGCAATCTGATTGGATACTATGGGCAACTGGGCAACTTTTCCTCTGGACATGTTTTGATAAATCTCCTCCATAGCTATGTAACAATATATATATATATATATATATATATATATATATATTATTTTTTAAACTGGTCATTTTACGATGCTTAACTTGAGTTATGTTGAGTCAGGAGGAAAGGTAAGGAAGGATAACCTCATTTAAAGAGTTAAACTACATTGTGACAGTATTCTGTAATAATACAATATCTATATTGTGAAGCATTTGATACCCCTATTACCGACATCAGATGTTTCCCATTTCACACAGTAAATGGAATCGTCGATCTCCGCCACTAGATGGAGATCACTTGCTGCACAAGTCATCGAAAACAGCACAGAAATAAAAGGAAAAAAAGGCATGATAACAAAATGTATTTTTTTCATTTCATGCTTTTATCCAAAGAAAAAATCAGCAAAGCTTTAGAGGCAATGACACAGATAAAACAGAGAGTATACTATGAATTTCACACACACAGAAAAATGAGGTTCTGCCCATTGGATGATTTTTACCTATTTTGAATGTTTTAGGCCAAAAAAAAAAAATAAAGAAAAAAAAAAAAAATTCAGTGCTTCTCTCTAATATTTAGCAAACTTTAGGCTAGGTTTCCACTTCTTCTTCTTTTGCAAAAACGCCAATAAAAATGCCCATTCTGCCGTATGGCTTTTTTGTTGTGAAAAAACGCTGTGACCAGATGCAGGCTGCAAAGTCAATAGGGAACTGCAAAATGCCATATCCACTTGGCTCCCTGGAAGTTTTTCAAAAACGACCTCTTTGTTGACACTTTGGCATTTTTTAAAGGAAAATGTTTGCATTTGCCTCCCTTAGAAGTCTATGGGAGTGCAAAAATGCCAAGAAAAACAGCATGTGGGTTTTAACTTTGGTGTTTTTGCAGGCGGTTTTTATTCCTTTTTGGACTTTAGCGATCCAAAAAGTCATGGAGATACCTTTTTAAATAAAATTTCTAAGGGAACCATTCAAAAAATAAATAAAAATGATACAGTAGTGATGTAAAAAAATTATTTAATGAAATTTATCTTTTTTATAACAACATTTTTATAAATTTTTAAACAGGGATCAATTTATGTGGGCGGGCAGGGAACTAAAAATGTAGCCGACAGTAATAAAAATTTAGAAAGGGGCCATTTAAACGTAAAAATAATATTTGTTATAATTCATTTTGTTAAACTTTTTATTAATAATGTTTTTCAATGTGTTGAATAAAGTATGTGTTTTTTTTTTACTTTTTAAACTTTTTTCTTATTTTTTTTTTTTTACATTTTTTAGGTAGTACTACTACTCCCAGCATGGAACACACTGTTCCATGATGGGAGTAGTAGTACATGTACTAATTGACAGATCGCCCCAGTTGTCAGAAGTTGCAATCCTCCTGTATAATGTATAGATGTGGCAGGTCGGCAACTCTTCTGTGGTCCTGCACTGCCGTATATATACACCTATTAATATTTCCCGCAGAAAGCTGTGATTGGCCAGATGGTTCCAGCCAATCACAACTCTCTGAGGGAAATATGAATAGGTGTATATATATGTCAGTGCATGGGACCATAGAAGAGCGGCCGCCCGCCCGCATATATACATTATACAGGAGGATTACAGCAGGTGTCAGGAGTGACACCCGCTGTGATCTTTCCTTAACAGCAGGTACTTCTGCTCCCAACATAGAGCACACTCTGCTCCATGCTGGGAGCTATAGTACCTGCATTAATAGACAGATTGCAACAGGTGTCAGAAGGGACACCCAGGGCGATCTGTCTATTAGTACAGGAACTAGTACTCCCATTATAGAAAAGTGTTTTCCATGCTGCAAGTAGTAGTACTACCTAAAAAAATTACAAAAATTTTTTAAAAACACACACACACACTTTCTTAAACACATTATTAAAATACATTGCTAATAACATTTTTAACAAAATTAATTATAAAAAATATATTATTTTTAAATGTAAATGGCCCTTTTCTACCTTTTTATTATTGTCGGTTACATTATTAGGTGCCTCTGTAGGGTACATCTTTTTCCATCCCTACTGCATCCTTTTTTTTTTTGGTATCCAACAAATTTAGAAAAAAAACACCAAAAGAGCCCAAAAATGCAATTTCACTCAAAGACAAAAACGCCAGAAAAACTGCCAAATCGTAGGAAAAAGCTGTGGCAGTTTTTCAGGCATTTTTACTAGCGTTTTTTTAGGTTTAAAAAAAAAACCTAGTGGAAACCTAGTCTTAGGGTAGGTTTACATGTGGCTTATTTTAATGCCTATTTGCTGCTGCATTTTTTTCTACCCATTTGTCAATGTAGCAATATCAGCTGCGTATTTTGTTACCCATTGACTTGAATAGGTAGAAAAATACGCAGTAGCAAATACGCAGCAAGATATGGCACGCTCGTCCCTACCTTTAGGGAAAAGAGTCTCTTAGGGTCTATTCACACAGCAGAAAGCCCAATAGACTTCTATGGGATTCCGCACTTTCATTCACACTTCTGAATTTCTGCTTGTGGAATTCCTCTATTGGGCTTTCATTTGAGGTGGAAATTCTGCTGTGTTAACAGACCCTTTGGCACTTTAGAACCTCTGAAGACCAAAGAAAGACAGAATATTCAAAAGAAAGGATTTTTATTTGACTTTCTATACAAAGATATAAAACAAAAATAAGACACCTTTATAATAAAAAATAAAAATAAAAAATGGCATACCTTTTTGTCAATGTTTTACAGGGATGAGCCTCTTAAAGGAGAAAAGTAGACTTAATGTATTATTTATGTTTTTCTGCAAGCCCCATATAAGTAGACTCCTGGAGGTCCATCCCCCAGGACCGCTGCTGTTCATGAGACCATCCCCGCCGGCGCCTACACTCGCTGTATTCTCCAGGTGAAACAGCCTGTGAATGCGCTGGAGAGGGTGAGTATCTTGCCAATGATGTGGGGGGTTCTGGGACCGATGTCATGAAGGCTGTTCTACTGGATAAAAGGGGCTGCAATCCTTTTAGTCAACTCTTACCCCTACTGTTTTGGGAATCACTCACCGGTTCCATTGCATCAGTAAGGACTTTATATACCATACACAGGTGACTGAACCTCTAGACAAATTCATACCTTGATATTATTTGGGATTCTCATGAGTTCCAGACTACTGCATAGTTGTAATTTGTCTTACACAGGCAACAATCTTACATATATATATATAATAAGATATAAAAAAGGAAGTAGGGCACTGATCTTCAACCTGTGACTCCCTAGGGTGTTAAAAAAAAAAAACTACAAGCCCCAGTAGGCCTCCATAACTGCCTACTGGAAGTTGTGTGTTTGCAACAGCTGGAGAGTCTCAGGTTGGAAACCATTGAAGAAGAACGTGATTCACACATACAAGGTTAATGGAATCTACAGACTTTCAGTAACATAATGAAAAAAACTGTATGTGATCATGATTGATATTTTGCATATTTCACCAGGAATTCTTAGTATAGCTTGGATAAAAAATGTGCTTCATACTACAAAACTGATGATGTACGTTACAATTAGAAATTCTAATTATGAAGAACATGTAAAATACTTTGCCACAATCTACATCAAGTCCATCAATACCAGACATTGATAGGCTTGTCCGGATATCTTGTGAAAGAACAAGTTGGCTCCAAAAAACCTGCTGAATGGGTTCAATGGAATTATATTTTGTGTTCTACCTGGACATTGACCTTGTGGGCACACTTTAAGGGATACTCTGCTGGAAAACATTTTTTTTTTAAATCAACTGTGTCATGACCGACTGGGGGGACAGGAAGAGTGAGCCATAGGCTCTTCCTAATAACACTCTCCATGCCTACTTGTCCATCCGCCCTAAACGGTGGATCGACATCCACGGTGCCGGTCCCTACCTGAGCTAAAGTGCAGTGGGCGTTAAAACAAATAATGAAGAAAGCCAAAGACAGAATATGAATACAAAAAACAGAGCAGAATATGGTGTACTAACAAACTGTTCAGAAACCGGAATCCAGATAACGGCAAATATGAACAAATGAACTAGACAAGGTATAGAATGAGTAAACAGCAGAAATCAGGAAATGCAGGGGATGAACAGAACTGAATGTTAAAAACTAAACTAATCAGGAACATAAAACACTGTTCACACAGAACACTAACATAAACGGATACTAGTTCAGAGGACACAGATCAGTGATAAAGTACAGAGGACACTATAGACCAATGGTAATGTACAGAGGAGACACTAGATCATTGATCTTGTACACTATGATCAATACAAACACTAATTTTTTTAATCCCTTCATGACCCAGGGCTTTCCATTTTTGCACTTTCGTTTTTTCCTCCTTACCTTTAAAAAATCATAACTCTTTCAATTTTGCACCTAAAAATCCATATGATGGCTTATTTTTTGCACCACCAATTTTACTTTGTAATAACATCAGTCATTTTACCCCAATAATGTATGGCGAAACAGAAAAAAAAATCATTGTGCAATTGTTTAAAGTTATCTTCTGACGCCTATGTTTTTTCTTTTTCCACATACGGGGTGGTTTGAGGGCTCATTTTTTGCGCTGTGATCTGAAGCTTTTAGTGGTTACATTTTTGTATTGATTGGACTTTTTTGATAGTTTTTTAATAATTTTTTCATGATATAAAAAGTGACCAAAATACGCTATTTTGGAATATTTTTGCGTGTACGCCATTGACCGTGCTGACCCCTTAAGGACACAGGGTTTTTCGTTTTTTGCCCTTAAGTTTTTTCCCCCTCACCTTTTAAAAATCATAACCCTTTCAATTTTGCACCTAAAAATCCATATGATGGCTTATTTTTTGTGCCACCAGTTCTTCTTTGCAGTGACATCAGCCATTGTACCCATCAGTCATTTTTCTGCGTATGGGGCGGTATGAGGGCTCATTTTTTTGCACTGTGATCTGACGTTTTTAGCGGTACCATTTTTGTATTTTTCATGGTATAAAAAGCGACCAAAAATATGTTATTTTGGACTTTTTTTGTGTGTACGCCATTGACCGTGAGGTTGATATATTTTTATAGTTCGGACATTTACGCATGCGGCGATACTACATATGTTTATATTTATTTTTATTTACATGGTGTTTTTTTTATGGGAAAAGGGGGGTGATTTGAACTTTTGTTAAGGAAAGGGTTAAATCACATTTATTAACTTTTTTTTACACTATTTTTGCAATGTTATAGCTCCCATAGGGACCTTTAGCATTGCACACACTGATTGCCAGCACTGTTCCCTGCAAAGCCATAGCTTTGCATTGATCAGTGTTATCGGTGGTCGATTGCTCAAGCCTGCATCTCATCGCCGAAGGGACACGCCGGAGGAAGGTAAGAGGACCTTCGCTCGTGTCCCAGCTGATCGGGACATCGCATTTTCACTGCTGTGGTCCCGATCAGCCCCACTGAGCGGCCGGGAAGCTTTCACTTTCATTTTAGATGCGGCGTTCAACTTTGAACGCCATGTTTAAAGGGTTAATAGCGCGCGGCATCGCGATTGCTGCCGCACGCTATTAGCCGCGGGTCCCGGCTTCAGATACATGCCGGGACCGACCCGATATGACGCGGGGTCACCGCATGACCCTGTGTTAGATCGCGGGAGCCGGCCAAGGACGTAAATATACGTCCTTGGTCGTTAAGGGGTTAATTAACAATATATTTTTATAATTTGGACATTTCCACACGCGGCAATATCACAAATGTCTATTTTTTTTTTCTTTACACTGTTATTTTATTTAAATGGGAAAAGGGGATGATTCTTACTTTTATTAGGGAAGGAGTTAAATGATCTTTATTAACTTTTTTTTCCCACTTTTTTAATGCAATGTTATAGCCCCCATAGGGGATTATAACATGCAGTACATTGATCTCTCATACTGATCAATGCTATACCATAGCATAGCATTAATCAGTGTTTCTGCCGCTTGACTGCTCCTGCCTTGATCTCAGACCCAGAGCAGTCATTTGTCAATCGGACAAGGAGGAGGAAGGTAAGGGGCCCTCCTTGTGTCCTGCAGCTGTGGTGTCTTGGCGGTCCCGAACAGCCCACTGAGCTAACCGGCACTTATTAGCTTTCACTTTAGACGTGGCGATCAACTTTGAACGTCTCAAAGGTTAATAGCGAACAGCACAGCGATCAGTGGCACGGGTCCTGGCCGTTGCTAGGTACCAGGCCCGACCCGCCGTGGCCCCGCATTAGAGAAAGGGAGTGGACCCAGGACGTACCGGTACACCCTGGGTCGGGAAGGGGTTAAGATCAGCAATCATGAACTCTATAAAAACGGATAAGAAAAACCAAACTCCACAACATGGAGGAATACAGGTCAGGATACCAAAGCAGGAATTATACAAAGCCCTATAAGAAATTATACTAGCGAGACACACAGAATGAACACAGAATAAGATACAATACAAAAGCAGAACGGGCATCCTAAAAACCGACAAATGTACTACAGACTAAAATCAATAATAATCAGGACTACTAACCATGGTTAAAATTCAGGAATATTCAAAATAAATACAAAGTGCGTGATAAAACAGACATGGTCAGAATTGCACAAATCACCAGCCCCGAATACAGACCAAGCTGGGGATTTAAAGCCACACCCAAACTGCAATAGGGTGAAACTATTAGCTCTTCCAAGCCTAGGAAGGAATAGCACAGAAACTGCTCAGACATAAAAACTAATGTCTGAACAGACCCAAAGACAGAAAAACACAAAAACGGACATTAAAAACGTATGCCAGAAAGTTTAACAGATTTGTAAATTACTTCTATTGAAAAATCTTAAATCTTCCAGTACTTATCAGCTGCTGTATGCTCCAGAGAAAGTTCTTTTATTTTTGAATTTCTTTTCTGTCTGACCACAGTGCTCTCTGCTGACACCTCTGTCCATGCCAGGAACTGTCTGGAGCAGAATAGGTTTGCTATGGGGATTTGCTCCTACTCTGGACAGTTCCTGACATGGACAGATGTGTCAGCAGAGAGCACTGTGGTCAGACAGAAAGGAAATTCAAAAAGAAAAGAACTTCCTGTGGAGCATACAGCAGCTGGAAGTACTGGAAGGATTAAGATTTTTAAATAGATGTAATTTACAAATCTGTTTAACTTTCTGGCAGTAGTTGATTAAAAAAAAAATGTTTTCCAGCGGAGTACCCCTTTAAGGAACATACAGATGTGTCCTTCCTTAACTTTCCTCTTGGCTCAACATACCCCAAGAAGGGACAAGATGAAGATGTTTCCAAATCACCACAAGTGATATGTGGCTATCCAACAGTTTTTTTTTGCCAAAAAAAAGGTATGGTTACACTTCTCTCCCAATTCTCAGTGTAGGGTTTAACTGCTGATTCCTTTTGATTAGCTTTGTAGAAAGGTAAGGATGCATTCACACTACGGAATGTCCTCCCGGAGAAATTTAGGATGGACATTTCGTGCACAGCAGCGTTGACTGATTCGGATGGTGCTAGGATCGTTCAGATGTGTACTTCCACCATTTATGGCATTGCACATCTGAGTGGATCAGCCGAAGGAAATTCTGCCTTTTGTACAGTAGAAATGGAAGGCTGCTGTGCGGGAATTTTTGAGCGAAATTTTTTATGCTTAGAAGTTCCCTAGTATCAATGCACCCTAAGGACCCAATCACATTGCAAAAATTCCAAGCCCAATTCAATATGGACATTCTAGTACAGCAGCCTTCAATTGTTTTCAATAAGTTTCTGCTGCACCGCGCAAACGGCAGATTTTCTTTGGTGAAAAATTCTGCTGCGGAAATGCAAATTCCAGACTCTGCCGAAAGAATGAACATTTTCAGAATCCTCTCGGGCATGCATTGCCATCAATGGAAATGGCGCCAGTCCGAGCTGTCCTAGTGCCTACTGACCAATCTATTGTCCCCCGTGAGCTGTTAAAAAAGTCCCCCATGTAGCCTAAGCCAGAAGGTCCGAAAAGGTTTTAACCCCTTAAGGACCAAGCCCATTTTGACCTTAAGGACCAGGCCAATTTTATTTTTGCGTTTTCGTTTTTTCCTCCTCATCTATTAAATCGAAAACTCTTTTATATTTCCATCTACAGACCCATATAAGGGCTTGTTTTTTAGCGTGACCAATAGTACTTTGTAATGACACCACTCATTTTACTATAAAATGTACGGCGAACCCAAAAAATAATTTTTTTAGGTAGGAAATTTTAATGAAAACCCCAATTTTGCTAAATTTGGTGGGTTTCGTTTTTCCCTTGTACACTTTACGGTAAAAAAAATGACATGTTTTCTTTATTCTGTGGGTCAATACGAATAAAATGATACCTATGGCTACATACTTTTCTATTATTGTACCGCTTAAAAAAAATCTTAAACTTTTTGTGCACAATGGCCCTCATTTACTAAAGTTCAACCGAATTTTAGTCGCAACGTCTGTGCGACTATTTATGCAACCAGATTTTAGTTGCACAACCGACACTTTAGAAAACACTCGGAGCGTTTTTTTCACTCTGAAATGGGCATGTTTTATGCAAATATGGGCGTTTTACCGACAAAAAAACTAAAAATACTCGGAGTACTTCCAAATTCACTCTAGAAAAAGTGTGAGTTTGCCTCACACAATAACCGTCAGCCAAGAGGCCGAGTGAAATTCAAAAAATGGAGTGATTTCTAACAAGGGACTGTTTGCCATTGTGTTTTTTGTGAAAGTAACTTGTTTTATAACCTGAAAACATTTTGTACAGTTCAACACTTTTATGAATAAAATATTGATTGCTTTTGTGATAGTTAATGTTTATATACTTTTTTTCCTTTTAGGCAAATTTGCAATATTAGGTTAAAATCAATTTAACACCCAAGCTGATAAACAAGGATAATTGTTAATGTTTGAAAAATGATAACACATGAATACTTATGATTCATAGAAACATTTTTAAACAAACACGTTTAGCTCGGAGTTCGTGGGACACAATTGACTAGTGCGACACAAAAAAATAACCGACATGTGCGACAGAATAGTAAATAAGCCTGAAAAAAAAGACGAGTGACATTGAAAACACTCCAGAATAAACATTCCACTCTTAGTAAATCAGGGCCAATCAGTATGATTAAAATCGCCCTATTTTGACCACCTATAACTTTTTCATTTTACCGTATATGGGGTGGTATGAGGGCTAATTTTTTTGATCTTTACTTTTTATCGATACAACATTTGTGTATATGAAAGTTTGAAATACATTTTTATGAGATTTTTTTGGGAATAAAATGTGACAAAAAAGCAGCAATTTAAGGCTTTTTAATTTTTTTTTAGATATATGCCGTTCACCGTACGGGATCATTAACATAATATTTTGATAGTTCGGACATTTACGCATGCGGCGATGCCAGATATGTTAATAATTTTTTTTTTTAATGCTTTTTGGGGGTAAAATGGGAAAAAGGGCCAATTTTCATTTTCGTGTTTTAATAGTTTTTATTAACATTTTTGTCAGTATAAAGGAAACACAAAGGTCCCTCGCAAGAGACAAAAAGGGGGGGGGGAGAGAGAAGGGTGTGGGGAGGAGAAGGGAAAGGAGAAAAATGGGTGGGATAGAAGAGGGTAGGAGGAGAGGAGGGGAGGGGGAGAGCAAACACAGAGCTAATAAATCAAGTTACATGTGTAGCATATTTGGAAGTAGACCATAAATACCATCACTGCACTCGTAATTTAGGAACAGCTCTCCCACTAGCCCGTACTGCATCCCGGACGGGAACGGACCTCTGTCCCAAGCATAGAAGACGAAATGTAGACAATGTCCAGCGCAGTCTCCATGCAATGCGTATCTTTTTTTTAGCAATCAGCCAACATGGTAAACAGGTGACGCGTTTCGGCCACAGTATGCAGCCTGTTCCTCATAAATACCATCGATTGTGAAATTTAGAGTAAGACCCAGCATAGGTATTATTACATTTTTGAATAACAGTTTCTAAGGAGGGCACTTCTGGTCTTTTCCATAGACTAGTAAGGGATATCTTCGCTATGATCAAAATAATACATGTTAAGTGCCTAGCAGTGTTGGGAATATTATCTAAGTCAATGAACAATAGCATTTGTTGAGGGGATCATATCCGAACAGTACCAAGTACATCTTTCAATAATCGCTTACATGAGGACCAGTATGGAGAGATGAGTGGGCAGTCCCATAGGATATGTAATAAGGTACCCTTCTTGCCACAATTGCACCAACAACACATAGAGGTTTTGGGATATATACGGGACAATCGGTCTGGAGTGTAATACCATCTTAAAATAGACTTCATGGCAAATTCTATGTGCAGGACACGCTGAAAGGCTTTACGTAAGCATTTGAAGGCTTTACGCCATTGATCTTCTGAGAGTATCATGCCCAGCTTGTTTTCCCAGGAGCAGAATGGGTGTGATTTACAAAAGTAGGAAGCATGAGAAGCTGCCGAGTAAAGTGGACAAAGACCACTTTATAGAAATCAGAGTGAGGAATAAGAAAATGGGAGGAGACCGTCAGAGGTGTAGAGTTGATGGACATGAGTGAGGCCATTTGTCATCCATGTGCCAAAAGAAATATCAGGGATCATACTTTGTACAAGAGACAGGGGTATAAGAGCCTTATCAGTGGGTTCAGACGTGTTCACCATAGACAGGTATTCTGTCCAACCTTTATAAGAGGCTGCGACTATAGGTTTGGAAGAGGGAAATGTGGAAGAAGACCAGTATGGCAAAAATAATACATCCTTTATCAGGTATGGGGAGACGCAAGAGTTTTCGATATGTACCCAATGAGTAGTAAGATCACCTATACGCCAACCACGCAACATACCTAATAGGGTAGCAATGTGGTAGCACCATAAATCAGGAGCGCCAAGACCTCTCGAGATTTGGTCAATATGGACGCTGCTTATCTGGGTTTATTGCCAGACCACACAAAATTGGAGAGGAGGGATTGAGCTTTAGAAAAGAAAGATTTGGGGATGGAGATGGGAAGAGTCTGAAAGAGGTACACAAAAGGAGGGAGAAGGAGCATTTTAAAAGCAGCTACTCTGCCAGCCCAGGATATGTCAAAATTATTAAGTCTGTCTGCTTCGTTACTAATGTCTTGTAAAAAGGGTTCATAATTGTCAGAGTAGAGTAGTTTGTGAGGATAGGTTAAATTAATCCCTAACTATTAAAGACTGGAGGTTTGCCAACCGGCTAAGGTTTAAGGGAAGGGTTAAGGTTTAAGGTAAGGGCTTGCCTTTTTGTGGCATTGAGAAGATAGTATGAGAGGGATCCAAAGTGGTGAATGGTATTCATGGCAGCAGACATCGAGACAGAAGGATCGGTGAGTGACAATATAATGTAATCTGCATAAAGAGATATGAGATGTTGTCTCCCAGCAATAGAGACTCACAAAAATTGGTCCCCTAATCTTAGCGCCTGCGCAAATGGTTCCAGACATAAAATAAAAATAAGTGGAGACAAGGGGCACCCCTGCCTGGTACCACTGCTTATATCAAAATCTGGAGTATTGTCCGAGGCCTGATGACCGTGGACAAAGCCAGCCTGATTGGAATGGATTAAACATGGAAGTATTTTAGAGATTCTGTTTGCTATCACTCAAGCAAAAATCTTCAGGTCTTGTTTAAGTAGTGAAATCGGCCTATAATTTTGAGGAGCCGTCGGGAATTTGCCCGACTTAGGTAGGGTAACAATCAAAGCCTGAAGATTCTGTTTTGGAAAAGCTCCCTTGAGGACAACTGAGTTATAAAACTTGTGCAAGTGGGGTAGCAGAACATCTATATAGAATTTGTAATAAAGGTTGATAAACCCATCAGGACCAGGTGCTTTCTGTGAAGGTATAGAACGGATCACTTTCTTTATCTTGTCAGGGGTAATGTTAGCGTTTAGGGATGCAAGCTGGTTTTCACTGAGGCGAGGAAGGGTGAGAGTGGAAAGAAAAGATATGATAGAAGAAGGAAGATCAGGAGGGTCAGGAATAGATTGATCTAAGTTATAAAGAGAGGAGTAAAAATCTTCAAAGCCATCAGCAATGTCTTTAGGGGTATAAAGAGTAGTGCCAGAGGAGGGGAAAACGAGCGGGGCAACACAAGCTCGGGCATGGGTAATTTTCAAGCGATTGGCCATAAGGGCACCTGCCTTATCCTTTTGAGAGTAATATTGAGCTTTACCACACCTAAGCTTCCTAAGCTCCTGTCGGACAGACAACAGTTGGGCAGATGTGGCAGGAGAAGGGGCAGTTCTATTAAGTGTCTCTAGAGTGTGGAGGTTTGCCAGAGTATCTGTGAGTTGTTTGTCCCTTTGTCCTTTACAGTATGTAAGCCGTGCGACAGTTCCACATGATCATCGGGTCCATGTCAGAGGAAGCATTGGTTTGGAAATATTGAGAGAGGTCCGCACAAAGAGACTGGGCATGCTTTGGGTGAGAAAGTAAAAAGGGGCTAGCCCTCCATAGATAAGCAGGAGTTGGAGAAAAATTCTCTTGTAAGGAGAGAGTGATGGCCGCGTGGTCCGACCATTTGAATGATTCTATTGTAGAGTCAGCTAGGACATCTAGATGGGCCCGTTCAACCAGAAACATGTCCAGTCTTGAGTACATGTTATGAGTGATGGAGTGGTGGATGTAGTCCCTCTCGTTGGAGTGCATTATGCCCCATACGTTATATAATTCAGCAGACCACATCAATTGAATGAGTGAGGTTGATGGGGTGCATTGTGAAGTAGTGGTATCTAGGGTAGGACCCAACACTAAATTGAAGTTCCCGCATACTATCATAGGGCCTGTTTTGTGTTGGGAGGCTATTGTGAGAGCACAGCACAAAAAGTGCACTTGTCCTTGGTTAGGTGCATATGGTATAAGGCGCATTATTAACAGCGCACATTAGGAGGACAAAGTGACCACCAGGATCGGAGATCACCTTAGTCACTGAAAAGGCAACAGTGTTTCTGACTGCTACTAACCCCCCCCCTCCACTTGGAGGAGAAATGAGACTGAAATATGTGGGGATAAGCTTGGTGTTTGATCTGATGCGCATCAATGCTCAGTAGGTGTGTCTCCTGAGCACAAATAACATAATGCATTATGGGAGTCAGCGAATTTTCCAAACTTGCTTTCAATATTCTGAACTCTACCCCCAGCTCATCCACAGCAGTGGTAATAGGAGAGATCATGGCGTGAATGTTCTTCCTAAAAGAACGCTAAAGAACCAGTAAGATGTCTCTCATAGGGAGTTATCATAGACAGACAGTGACCCCAGGCCCTCGTTATCTTCTAGTGGGAGGGTAGCATCCAAACCCCACTCTGGTGTTTGAGAGCAGGCAGCAGGAGAGGAGTATCTGGGCATGTTGTTTCAGCAGGCTGCTGGACAGGGATGGCAGCAGGATAGAGGGGACGGCAGGGGGGAGAGACAGAATCACGGTTCTGCTGGCAGGCAGAGGTGATTGCAGCCATAGGTGGAGATGTCGGCTTTGAGTTAGATTGGTGCTGCTGCAAGCTGGTATCATGCAAAGCCGAGTCCGAGGAGGAGGGCCTCCTTAGCGAGGCATAGTCCAATGCAGCTGGATGAGAGAGTGCGGGCTCTGAGTCGCAGTTGCCGTTGGCGCCATCTTGGAAGGCGGCCGGTGCTCAGGAAAATAGATCTCAGACCAGAGCAAAAGATCCCAGGAGATGGCCGGAGGCAGGTGAGGGGACCTCTGGCTGCCATTTTAAATGATTGGATCCCCGCGGCAGCACCATAGGCGATCAGATCATTTATTTAAACATGCGCATTGCCCCAGATGTCGTGATCTGTATTATTCATGGCATTTGAGGGGTTAATGGCAGACATCAGCGTGATCGCTGATGTTCGCTATTGCCGGCGGGTCCCGGGCTGCTAGCAGATCTGCCGTGTATGACACGAGCACCGCTCCGATGCTCGCAGTCATATACAGGACATAAATGTTCGTCCTAGTGTGCGAAGTACCTTCGCACCAGGACATACATTTACGTCCGTGGTTGTTAAGGTGTTAAAGGGGTACTCCACTGGCCAGCGTTAAGAACATTTAGTTCCGAACGCTGTGTGCGCAATGAGGAGGGTCGGCAACACCCCCTTGTGATGTCACGAGACACCCCTCAATGCAAGTCTATGGGAGGGAGCATGATGGTTGTCACACCCCCTCCCACAGACTTGCATGTGGGGTGTGGCCGTGACGTCACAAGGCCAGTGGAGTACCCCTTTAAAGCCTTTTCGGGCCTGCCATTTGTCCTGCCATTAGTCCTTTTTGCGCTGTGGGGGTCATACCACACCCCCTTGTGACGTCACACCACACCCCCTCAATGCAAGTCTATGGGAGGGGGCGTGACGGCAGCCACGCCCCCTCCCAAAGACTTGCATTGAGGGGGCATGAAGTCATGAGGGGCCGTGGCCGACACTCATGGCATGCACACTTCATTCAGAACTAAATGTTATGAACAATGGCCAGTGGAGTACCCCTTTAAGCTCATTCATAGCAATTACATCACAACCGCAGAGCTCTGCAGCTGTAGAAATGAGTTTGACTATATGTGATTGATTTTGGCGTGTTTGTCGTGATTTATGTAGACGGAGACAAATTAGGTCATTTACCAGACTACTCGCTTCTATCCGCCACCGTGTCATCCAAAATGTGTAGCCGGGATCTGTGTTTCATAAATATAGGTAGTGACTAATGTACATTGTGAAGGACATGTCACCCGCTTATAGTAGAACATTTCATTACAATCTCCATAAAGAGCTGATTTTTTTTTTTTTTTTGTAGTATATATGACTTTAAGTAATTGGCCTGTAGGGTGCAAGAACAGTCTCAAAAAATCTTGTTAGATTGGTCAGCACAGTGATATATGTGCCTCTCCAACTGCACATGAAAAGGGGTGGTGTGAAAAACATGGCTACTTACTTCCCAAAACAGCACCCCTCTTGTCTACAGGCTGAGTGTGGTATTGCAGCTCAATCCCCATATATCTTAATATATAACTCAGTTCCGGAGCTGCAGTTCCAGAGCAAAACCAACTGGAGTGGCACTGTTTCTGGAAGAAAGCAGCCGTGTTGTTCTTTTTTAATCCTGGACAGCCCTTTTTATGAAAACGTGGTCCATCCCAAAAAAAAGCTGACCTTGTTCTTTAGTTATAAAAAAATTCTACTCGCTTCATGGTCCAAGACTTCTCCTCCCCCCCCCCCCCCTTACCAGAAAATATATGGATCAGCAGTGTAATTGATTTTGTGGTGTATTTTTTACAGATCTACAGATGTGTCCACCCTTAACTTTCTGTGAATTTCATTAAGGATCCCAGTTTCACAAAGTTAAAATTTAAGGGGGTATTCTGGGATTTTTTTTTATTTGACTGTGCTACAGGGGCTGTAAAGTTAGTTTAGTTCATAATATAGTGTGCATACCTGTGTTTGATGGCTGGTCTCACAATTCTTATGTGATCTTTTCCCCAATGTTCATTTTTAGTAGCATACAATATGGGGGAGATTCATCAAAACTAGTGTAGAGGAAAAGTTGCTGAGTTGCCCATAGCATCCAATCAGATCACTTCTTTCATTCTTAACAAGGCCTCTGCAAAATGAAAGAAGCAATCTGATTGTTTACTATGGGCAACTCAGCAACTTTTCCTCTGCACAGGTTTTGTTAAATCTCCCCCTATACAATGCATCACTAATCAGGTGTTGAAAGGGAGCGTGTCTGTGCTTCAATGGGTGGAACAGCCGATTGGTAGAATCATTTTTCACAGGGCTGCAGGGAATTGTAGTTTCAAGCGCTTGAAATTGTAGTTTCAAGCACAGAACGCATGGGATGGAGCTCAGCTTTGCTGCAATGGGTGGGGTGGCTGATGTGTGGGAGGGAGATACGTCACCTCCCACCTAGAAACAAAGGATCGTGGGGATTGTAGTTGGAGGGAGGACACAGAAACATGAAATAGCCAGTTCACACAAACAAGCCATCAGTGTGGTGGGGGACACAGGACACAGCCATTTACCACCAACACAAGCACGGATGCTTGGTAATCATATTCATTAAAAACTGACAGGTAATTAGTTAAGTCCTCATATGTTGGATAAACCCTTTAATATATTATAGTGACATTCTAGCAAAATCTTTAACAGGCAGAAATTCCCATCACAACCATTGGGTGGCCAGATACAGATAAGTGTTATAAACAACTCCAAATAGAGTAATCTGAAGTCATGTTTGTAGGCCTGCTCATATCACGCCACACCATGTTGAGCCAAGAGGAAAGGTAAGGAAGGACACACATAAATATTAGAACCCCCATGTATGGCTGCAGAAGGAGACCATCTATATTGGTGTTTCCCAGCTAGAGTAGCTCTGTTGAATGCTGGAAGTTTTAGTTTTGCAACAGCTGGAGGCACACAAATTGGAAAACCCAGGGTTAGACCAACCCTGATCAAACATGGGTGGCCAATAGAGAACACCATAATTCTAAAGAAAAAAAATATTTAGCACAATTTTCCCTTTTTTTAATATATATAAAGAAGAACATAATAATAATTGAATATAACTAAAATGTATCAAATAAATTGCAGCAACAGGAAAATATTACATAAAAAGAGCTCAAGATTGGCATTTCATTTGTATTACATAGTTCACTCCCGTTCGTTCTGCAAGTACTATCATTGCTTTCTTAAATGGTTTACCTGTTCCAGAATGTTCTGAAGTCTTTCCACTTCACAGTCTATTACAAACTTATTCTCTTGTCTCCGATCCAAGTCTTCTAGAAGACGTCTGTAGCTGGCATCGTTGAAATTTTCCACACATATTGCACTAACTTGCCAACCATTCTGTCCAGCCTTCTCCATGATGGCCTGAAGTATGGAGTATCCTAAAACACACAAAACAGGCCTAACATTTAGTCAGGTTTTATAAGTTTCTGGTACCAACTAACTTCTCTTACAGTAAGATCTGTAAGATGACTTCAAATACATCATATAGAATACAAAATAAAATGTTCATGTAACAATGTAGCTCCTCAATAATACAATTTATTAATACCGGAACTACTGTTGTTCCAGTAAAAACTCTAGCCCCATATTCAGCCAACATTATCTCTCTTCCACTATGTGGGAGACTCCTGTGTTTGTATTTATAGTCAAGAAGGTGTAGTGGGATGGAAATTCCTGGCTAGAGTGTCCGGCAAGAACAGGAAGTCTGTTGCAGGATAAAAACTAGACAGGAAGTTGGACCAATAAAGATAACAGAGTGGGCAGTTTGTATCAGGAGCAGAAGAAAAGCATGAAAGACCATAAAACAATAATTTATGCAATTTTCCAATTTATGCAAATTTGACAGTCAGGTTTCATTGTAAAAAAAAAAGAGCTTCAAGAAATCTTCATACATTGCTCAACACCTTTTAATTATAGCAGCAGAAGTACTATCAAATAACAAGAAGGAGAAAGCATTGACCGCTCACCCAGAAATCACACACCTTCTGTGCGCGGATCCCCCAGTCCCGCCTCTGGCTTCAAATAGCAGACAAAACGAAATTATTGTCCAGCACCAGGATGTGGATAAAAACGGGTTTCTTTATTCAATGAAGACAGCTACATACATGAAATCTCTGACGCGTTTCACGCTTTTGCGCTTAGTCATAGAGCTCTGATGGCCTGCAACAGATAGAGCTACTCTAGCTGGGAAACACCAAGAAACCCGTTTTTATCCACATCCTGGTGCTGGACAATAATTTCGTTTTGTCTACTATCAAATAACCCCCACATTACGTATTGCCCAAGGTATAAACCTACGCAATATGTCGGTACATAGATGTGACTCCTTTGGGTCATTCTAACTCAAAGTCTAGCTGAAAGTGGCTGAATCCTAAAATTTTAGGAACACAAAAATGTGGCCACTGAAAAGTCGGTCACTTTATGTAAATAAATAATCAAACAATTCACTAACCTGGCTGATTAAAAAAGGAACACTATCCAACAATTTATCAACTGTGCTATGTCAGGGGTGATATAGTGGGAAAATGCCATGTCCAAGGCTTGTCAGTAAAACAATTAGTTAAGAAGGTGGATGCTAGAACACATTCCATTTAAAATTAGTTGGATTCTCCTTTATTTTTTTTGAATAATCAAAATCTTTTGGATAACTAGTTCTAGGGCATACAACATTGTCAATTAGGGAC
Organism: Hyla sarda; assembly: GCF_029499605.1. NCBI lineage: Eukaryota > Metazoa > Chordata > Amphibia > Anura > Hylidae > Hyla > Hyla sarda. The sequence continues at coordinate 41,041,997 of NC_079190.1, read as the reverse complement.
TCAGATAAGTTATTATTGATGAGAGAGGCCAGATGGATTTTTTGATTGTGGGTTTACATTTCGATTGGGCTAATGTGCTATCCCGGTGCTGAACACACTTGTCCAACTACTCTGTCAGGTGGATGTCACTTTACCATGTTTGCTGCGGCCCACAGCTCAGGTTCCATATTATATGCATTTTTATATATTGTCGTGTGTTTAATGTCTTTGTATCTTTTATTGCCATGAAAGAGTTCCTGTCTTTGCAGGAGAATGCACAGAGAACCACATGAGTACTTTGGCCAATCAAGGCCTCCTGCCTTGCTCCCCCAGGTCTGCCCAGATAGAGAGGAGCTAGTCAGTTGTAAATAGTCTGGAGTTAGAGAGGAGAGTGAGTGGAGGTCAAGCCCAGTCCTCTGCTGTGGGACCTGTACCTCACCACCTGAGGACAGGCCTAAGAGACCCAGTTGTTGCAACCATCTTTGTTCCTGAGCGACATCACCATTCACAGGGATCCCACCAACTAGGTCATCCATCAGTCAAGTCTGTCCAGTCAACTTAAAACAAAAGTCCACTTTGGGGAGAAAAGCCAAGTGAGCCGATGGGCCCTATTAGCCAAAGAAGAGGATGTCTACTGTCCATACAAGTCCACCCTTGTGGTAAAACCCTTACACTGGATTCCTTAGTGGATCCTCCGCATTTGATGTATTTCTTTACCCAGCGCCAGCAACTGTTCATCCTTGGTAGTGTGGTGGTTAACAGTCCTGATGTCACGAACTCTAGTCATGGGCATAACACTCATAGTCTACATAACACACCACTCTTTAGTCACCACACTAAATGTGTACATTTATCTAATTATCTAGCACTGGTTACCAAGTGGAGTTATACTGTCCTGTAGGGCAAGGGTCAGTGCAGCCCTAAGCTTAGGGTGCATTCACACCACGTTTTGTACATACGGGTGCCGGATCCAGCGGGGGGAGGGGCAAACCGGGCACTCCCGTACCCCGGCCGGATCAGCCCATGACTCCATTTACTTTAACGACTCGACCGGAGTCAAACGGGGACTCCGGTCGGCTCAGTTTTCACCCGCATGTGGTTTCTTGACCGGACCTAAAACCGTAGGTTTGTCCAGACCATTTTTGGAGTTTGGTGTGACATTATGCCCAATTTGCTTCTTTCCCCTCCCTCTTTTGGTTTAGTTCCAATACACACAAAGGGAATAAAAATGTGTATAGCAAAACGTGTTACTGCAATCCTTTCCTCTAAGAAATACTTCCTTTTCTAGAAAAATTTCTGGGGTGCCAACATTTACGGCCATGACTGTATATATATATTTATTTCCTTTGAGTGCTTTTCTGATGATGAAGTTAAAAATAAATTAATAGTGGTGTTGATGGCATTTCTGTTGTTAAAAAAAAAAAAAAAAAAAAAATATATATATATATATATATATATATATATATATATATATATATATGTATATGCTATTGTTTCATGAAGCAAGGCAAGTAGGGCCCTTTTAATTAGTGAGGATACATTTAACCTTTATCTACTTCATTTAGTTGATCTAGTAATTACAGCTTGGAGCTAAAAAAGGTTATATTTAGAGACTAGATTATGTATTTTCTGACTATTAGAACATCATTGGAAAACTACAGACAGGCATGATATATTAACTACTAGCTGAGTACCCGGTGTTGCCCGGTTTTTCGTTCCTCATCCTTGCTGGGGAGGAAAATCAACAAAGGAGGAAGCTTTTGACTTCATATCCCGTCCTCATATATTGTTGTCATATCCCGACCTCATATCCCGTCCTCATATCTCTACCTCGACCTCCTATCCCATCGTCCTATCTCGACCCCATATCCTGTCCTCATATCCTGTCCTCATTTTCCGACCTCCTATCTCGACCTAATTTCCCATCCTCCTATCTCAACGTCATATCCCATCCTCATATCCCGACCTCATATGCTGTCCTCATATCCCGTCCTCATATCCTGACCTCATATCCTGTCCTCATATCCTGACCTCATAGCCCGTCCTCACATCCCGTTCTCATATCCCAACCTCACATCCCATCCTCATATCCCGACCTCATATCTCGACCTCCTATCCCAACCCATAATATGTGTACCAGGTAATGAAATAGCTCCAGCCGTACGGAAATTAGATGGGAACATACATTTCACATTGGTTTGCATGGGACTTTAAACAAAAACCCCGACCCTCACAAATGGGGGTAGTTAAGGGTTAAGTTAACTATCCTATATTTTAGGTGGACATATAAGTAACATGTGACCAAGTATTATCGAAATATCTCCAGCCGTTTGGAAGTTATGCAGTAACATATATTTCCCATAGACTTGTATGGGACTTTAAATAAAAACCCTGACCCTGGCAAATGGGTGTGAGTAAGGGTTAAATCACCTATCCTATGTTTGTTGTTGACATATAAGTAATATGTGTGCCAAGTTTCATGTTAATATCGTTAGTCGTTTGGACGTGATGCTGGAACATACACACACATACATACATACATACATACACACACACTGAGTTTTATATATATATAGACTAACTGAGTACCCGGCGTTGCCCGGTTTTTCCTTCCTAATCCTTGTTGGGGAGGAAAATAAACAAAGGAGGAAGCTTTTGACTTCATATCCCGTCCTCATATATTGTTGTCATATCCCGACCTCCTATCCCGTCATCATATCCCGACCTCCTATCCTGACCTCCTATCCCGTCCTCCTATCCCGTCCGCCTATCACATCCTACTATCCCGTCCTCCTTTCCCGTCCTCATATCTTGACCTCCTATCCCGTCCTCCTATCTCGACCTCCTATCCCGTCCTCCTATGCCGACCTCCTATCCCAACCTCCTATCCCGACCTCCTATCCCAACCTCCTATCCAGACCTCCTATCCCGACCTCCTATCCCGTCCGCCTATCCCGTCCGCCTATCCCGTCCTCCTATCACGTCCTCCTATTCCGTCCTCCTTTCCCGTCCTCATATCTCGACCTCCTATCCCGTCCTCCTATCTCGACCTCCTATCCAGTCCTCCTATCCCGACCTCCTATCCCGTCCTCCTATCCCGACCCCGTATCCCGTCCTCCTATCCCGTCCTCCTATCCCGACCTCCTATCTCGACCTCCTTTCCCGGCCTCCTATCCCGACCTCCTATCCCGACCTCCTATCCCGACCTCCTATCCCGGTCCTCCTATCCCGGTCCTCCTATCCCGTCCGCCTATCCCGTCCGCCTATCCCGTCCTCCTATCACGTCCTTCTATCCTGTCCTCCTTTCCCGTCCTCATATCTCGACCTCCTATCCCGTCCTCCTATCTCGACCTCCTATCCCGTCCTCCTATCTCGACCTCCTATCTCGACCTCCTATCCCGACCTCCTTTCCCGACCTCCTATCCCGACCTCCTATCCTGGTCCTCCGATCCCAGTCCTCCTATCCCGATTCTCCTATCCCGGTCCTCCTATCGCGTCCTCCTATCGCGTCCTCCTATCCCGGTCCGTAATATGTGTACCAGTTATTGAAATATCTCCAGCCGTACAGAAGTTATGTGAGTACATACATTTCCCATTGATTTGCATGGGACTTTAAACAAAAACCCTGACCCTCACAAATGGGGGTAGTTAAGGGTTAAATTAACTATCCTATATTTTAAGTGGACATATAAGTAACATGTGACCAAGTATTATCGAAATATCTCCAGCCATTGGAAGTTATGCAGTAACATATATTTCCCATTGACTTGTATAGGACTTTAGCCTCTTAAGGACCCAGGGCGCATGGATACGCCCTCACACCCTGGGCCTTAAGGACCCAGGGCGTATCCATATGCCCTGGCGTTTTCCGGTCTCTGCCGCGCGCCGGGCAGAGATCGGAACTGGATGCCTGCTGAAATCCTTCAGCAGGCATCCAGGGCAAACGCCGAGGGGGGCCATGTAGGCCCCCCATGTCGGCGATCGCTGCAAATCGCAAGGGAAATCGCCCTTGCGATCTGCGGCGATACCGGGCTGATCGGGTCTCTGGGACCCGACCGCCCGGTAATTTCGCATGATCCCGGCTGTCACAGACAACCAGGACCATGCTAAAGTATAGGAGCGAGGTGGCAAGCCTGCCACCTCCTCCGATCCCCTGCGATCTGTCGGTTAGTTAACCGACCAATCGCAGGAGGGGGGGCGGTTACTTCCTCCCATCCTGCCCGGCCCCTGAAAGTCCGGAGAGGACGGGAGGAAGACCGGAGGACGCTGCGGGGGACGGGGGAGTGCTGGGGCCCGGCCCCGGTACTTACCTCGTCCCTGAAGACCCGGATCCCGGCGGGGAAGATGGCGGCGGCGGCGGCGACAGGTGAGTAGATCTTCAGCCGCGGTCGGGCCCTTTACAGCAATGCACGTCGCCATAAAGCGACATGCATTGCTGTAATGGGACCCTGTAAACTACAACTCCCAGCATGCCCAGACAGCCCTTGGCGTCTGGGCATGCTGGGAGTTGCAGTTTTGCAACATCTGAAGGTCCACAGTTTGGAGACCACTGTGCCCTTCCAGATGTTGCAAAACTACACATCCTCAGCATGCCCTTACTGTCCAGGCATGCTGGGAGTTGTAGTTCTGTAACATCTGGCCCTTCAGATGTTGGAGAACTACAACTCCCAGCATGCCTGGACAGTTTTGGCATACTGGGAGTTGTAGTTTTGCAACATCTTGAAGGGCACAGATTGGGAACCACTGTATTAGTCGTCTGCAAACTGTAGTCCTCCAGATGTTGCAAAACTACAACTCCAAGCATGCTGGGAGTTGTAGTTCGGCAACATCTGGCTCTAAAGATGCTGCCGAACTACTACTCCCAGCATGCTTGAGAATGCTGAGAGTTGTGGTTTTTTAACAACTGGAGGCACACTGGTTGGGAAACATTGTCTGTTTCCTAACTCAGTGTTTCCCAACCCGTGTGCCTCCAGCTGTTGCAAAACTATAACTACCCGCATGCACTGATAGACTGTGCATGCTGGGAGTCGTAGTTTTGCAACAGCTGGAGGTCCCCCCCCCCCCCCTGTGAATGTACAGGATACATTCACATGGGCAGGGGGCTTACAGTGAGTATCATGCTGCAAGTTTGCGATGCAGCAAATTTTGCGCGGCAGCTCAAACTCGCTGTAACCCCCCGCCCATGTGACTGTACCCTAAAAACACTACACTACACTAACACAAAATAAAATAAAAAATACTACATATACACATACCCCTACACAGCCCCCCTCCCCTCCCCAATAAAAAACGTCTGGTACGCCACTGTTTCCAAAATGGAGCCTCCAGTTGTTGCAAAACAACAACTCCCAGTATTGCTGGACAGCCGTTGACTGTCCAAGCATGCTGGGAGTTTTGCAACAGCTGGAGGCACCCTGTTTGGGAATCACTGGCGTAGAATACCCCTATGTCCACCCCTATGCAGATCCCTAATTTAGGCCTCAAATGCGCATGGCGCTCTCACTTTGGAGCCCTGTCGTATTTCAAGGCAACAGTTTAGGGTCACATATGGGGTATCGCCGTACTCGGGAGAAAGTGCCTTACAAATTTTGGGGGGCTTTTTCTCCTTTCACCCCTTATGAAAATGTGAAGTTGGGGTCTACACCAGCATGTTAGTGTAAAAAAATAAATTTTTTACACTAACATGCTGGTGTTGCCCTATACTTTTCATTTTGACAAGAGGTAAAAGGGAAAAAAGCCCCCCAAAATTTGTAATGCAATTTCTCCCGACTACGGAGATACCCCATATGTGGGCGCAAAGTGCTCTGGGGGTGCACAACAAGGCCCAGAAGGGAGAGTGCACCATGTACATTTGAGGTGATTTGCACAGGGGTGGCTGATTGTTACAGCGGTTTTGACAAACGCAAAAAAAACAAAACCCCCACATGTGACCGCATTTCGGAAACTGCACCCCTCACAGAATGTAATGAGGGGTGCAGTGAGAATTTACACCCCACAGGTGTCTGACAGATCTTTGGAACAGTGGGCTGTGCAAATTAAAAATGTTGTACAGACCACTGTTCAAAAGATCTGACAGACACCAGTGGGGGATAAATGCTCACTGTACCCCTTGTTACGTTCCTCAAGGGGTCTAGTTTCCAAAATGGTATGCCATGTGGGGGTTATTTTGCTGTCCTGGCACCATAGGGGCTTCCTAAATGCGACATGCCCCCTGAGCAAAATTTGCTCTCAAAAAGCCAAATATGACTCCTTCTCTTCTGAGCATTGTAGTTCGCTCGTAGTGCACTGCAGGTCAACTTATGGGGCACCTCCATACTCAGAAGAGATGGGGTTTCAAATTTTGGGGGGTATTTTTTGCTATTAACCCTTGCAAAAATGTGAAATTTGGGGGGAAACACAAATTTTAATGATTTTATTTATTTTTTTTTACATATGCAAAAGTCGTGAAACACATGTGGGGTATTCAGGCTCACTTAATTCCTTGTTACGTTCCTCAAGGGGTCTTGTTTCCAAAATTGTATGGCATGTTTTTTTTTTTTTTGCTGTTCTGGCACCATAGGGGCTTCCTAAATGCAACATGCCCCCCAAAAACCATTTCAGAAAAACGTACTCTCCAAAATCCCCTTGTCACTCCTTCGGTTCTGAGCCCTCTACTGCGCCCACCGAACACTTTACATAGACATATGAGGTATGTGCTTACTCGAGAGAAATTGGGCTACAAATAGAAGTATACATTTTCTCCTTTTACCCCTCGTAAAAATTCAAAAATTGGGTCTACAAGAACATGCGAGTGTAAAAAATGAAGATCGTGAATTTTCTCCTTCACTTTCCTGCTATTCCTGTGAAACACCTAAAGGGTTAAAAGGCTGACCGAATATCATTTTGTATACTTTGGGGGGTGCAGTTTTTATAATGGGGTCATTTGTGGGGTATTTCTAAGATGAAGACTCTTCAAATCCACTTCAAACCTGAACTGGTCCCTGAAAAATAGTGAGTTTGGAAATTTTGTGAAAAATTGGAAAATTGCTGCTGAACTTTGAAGCCCTCTGGTGTCTTCCAAAAGTAAAAACTTGTCAATTTTATGATGCAAACATAAAGTAGACATATTTTATATGTGAAAAAAAAATTTAAATATTTTGAATATCCATTTTCCTTACAAACAGAGAGCTTCAAAGTTAGAAAAATGCAAAATTTTCAAATTTTTCATAAAATTTTTAAATTTTTCACCAAGAAAGGATGCAAGTTACAATTTTTTTACCACTATGTTAAAGTAGATATGTCACGAAAAAACTATCTCAGAATCAGAATGATAACTAAAAGCATTCCAGAGTTATTAATGTTTAAAGTGACAGTGGTCAGATGTTCAAAAAATGGCCGGGTCCTAACGTGTAAAATGGCTGGGTCCTTAAGAGGTTAAACATAAACCCCGCCTCTGGCATATGGGGATGCATAAGGGTTAAATCACATATCCTATGTTTGTTGTTGACATATAAGTAACATGTGTGCCAAGTTTCATGTTAATATCGTTAGCCGTTTGGACGTGATGCTGGAACATACACACATACATACACACACACACACACTGAGTTTTATATATATATATATATATATATATATATATATATATATATATATATATATATATATATAGATTAGGGAAGCAGTACATCTGATCATTATATTTTATGATTATACCTGGATATTGCTGACATATTTCATACAGTTAATAAAGTAGTGATTGTGATCAGTAACAGATCAGTGGTAAATGGTTAAATAGAAACATGAATAAAATCTAAGTAGAATAAAGACAAAGATATAGATCACATATGAATAAAAATTATGTATATAAATAATAAGGTAAATTAAATAATAAATGAGCATTAGGTAAATAATAATTCATTGCAATTTTCACTGCAGTGTATTGTGGGTTCTAAATAGTTATATCCTATGACATCTATTGTTCTCCATCTCTACATGATGATTTATTTATCTATATATAATTAACATAACCATGGGAATGTAGAAGTGTATGTAATTTATGCACATATGTGTCCATTCTGATTATATTGTTAGGATAAGAGAAAAACAGGCGTCCTGCACTCACCGTCAAAATTCTGATCAAACAGCTCCCATCTCAGGCTGGTCAGTCCAACACGTCAGGCAAAGATAGTGTGGGGCGCTGCTTAGAGGCCTCTGAGCGCCCCACACTATCTTTGCCTGACGTGCCAGACTGACCAGCCTGAGATGGGAGCTGTTTGATCAGAATTTTGACGGTGAGTGTAGCGCGCCCATTTTTCTCTTATCCTATACTTATATTGACTGGGTCTCCTATTCTCCTAGCACCGCCGTCAGCTGATTTGATCTGGTGTGCGCCCGAGCGTTATACTGTCCATCTCGTGGAGCTGGAGTTATACAGGTACCGGTGCCACTACATTTTCTTCTCTTGTTGTGGATATATTATATTGCATTAATCCTACATGGCGGAATGAACATGTATGCAATATGCCACACAGAAATGTATTACACACAAGGAGTGCACAGCATGTGTATTAGTTATTTTAGAGACCATACCGGTGTTTCTATGGGCCTGTTTATCCACCTATCAGGATACCACATATCCTTATACAGTGCCGATAAGGTGTACACAAACTTGTGGCTGCTGCTGACTTACTGGGAGTTGTAGTTTTGCAATAGTTGGAGGAATCTTAAATGGGAAACACTGCTCTAGGACATGTCAAAAGTTTTAATCAGTCAGGGTCTGAGTGTTCAGCCGAATATGTGCAAGAGTGTAAGGGTCCTATTAGATGTGGTGAACAGGCCAACACTGCCCCGTAATAGGGCATGTGATCAGCTGTGGAATGAGTAAAAAATGGTTTGTCGGCCGATTGGACCTTTTTGACCTGCTGCAAGATCATTGGCCATTGTCTGCTCGTATCCTTATTTAATCCCTGTGAGGTCGACAGCTGACTGCAGGAATGGCCTATACCAACAATACAGCAAATGTTTGTGGGACCCGGCCATATGACAAATGGAGGCTTCTAAGTGCCCATCAGTTCATAGATGGTTTCTGGACTTCGATTAGGGCCCTAAGGGTGGAGCCCCCAAATCACCCCTGCCTTATGGTATATTTACACATTACATTTTTCTGGTATATATTTTTTTTTCTGGAAAAGATTTTGATGTCCCATCCTCCATCTTCATAGTTCTGTGGTCAGTCCTCAATGAAGTGCAAATGCTGTGCTCTGCCACAGCATAACCAGCAGGAGGTTTATATATATATATATATATATATATATATATATATATATTTTTTTTATTATTATTATTATTATTATTATTATATTTATTTATATATGCACACACACACATACAGAGGTTACACTAAAAACTTTGAGCAGGGGCACTGCCATATTATTCCACTATATTCACCATTTTGATCAAAGGACACATAGCTCTAGGTAACCCTTTCAGTGGTGCTCATGTACTATACGAAGAAACAGACCTTCCAAATATTCAGTACTAAAGAAGTGATTTATGTGGCACTCACTCAGCATTGTGTGAGTGCCATCTAACAATGCTGAGTGAGTCCCATACAAAGCACTTCTTTAATACTGTATATTTGGATGGACTGTTTCTTCATCTTACAAAGCTGAGTGCCGTACGAATCACTTGTTTACTGCTGTATATTTTGATGGACTGTTTCTTTATCTTACAATGCTGGGTGAGTGCTGTACCCATCACTTCTTTACTGCTGTATATTGAAAGAACTGTTTCTTATTATTACAATGCTGGGTGAGTGCCATACGAATATCTTCTTTACTACTGTACAGGATCCCTATAATATTTACAAACTTCTGACACGTTGTAGTAAGTACGTTGGCATCCAGGTGCCTAACAACTGCTAAAACAAATGGCTGGAAAGAAGGGTAAGTGATGTATGGATAAATAGAAAGTCTCATAGACTTTCTATGAATCAGTGCACCGCATGCTCGGCTCTCTAAGGCTAAGTTTCCACTTGTTTTTTTCTGGCAGTTTTTGGAATACTGCCACTGCAGTTTTTGAGCCAAAGCCAGAAGTGTATTCAAAAGGAATAGGACATATAAAGGAAGGACTTAAACTTCTCCACCCTTATGGATCCACTTATGACTTTGGCTCAAAAACTGCAGTGGCAGTTTTCCAAAAAAGATTCCAGAAAAAAAAAACAAGTGGAAACTTAACCTAAGAAGAGCAAAATAGAAATGAACTGGCAGAGAACTTTGCTTTCCCTTCATTTTGTTTTCAGCACCCAGACCCCCAATAATCGAAACTTCTGATATGTCACTATTAATTTCTTATGCTCAGATAAATTACACCCATGTACCCCAAGGCTATGGTCATGAACTGTGCTGCCTAGTGTGAGCCCATCACTAGCACAGTGCAAGTATTGTTTAGTACACCTACCACACATTAAGAATCTAGACACTAGAGTATTCTCCTGTGTGGCTGATTGCCAACTATGCAAACATGTGCCCCCAAAGACCACTCAGAAGTGCTCGGCCGAAATGTCTCTTAGCTGACTGCCTTAATAAACAGAGGCACCAATCCGCAGAGCTGCCGACTGGCCACGTCTTCTGTGTAATAGGCTCCGCTCCTGCTTTTTCCCTAATGACTTTCCTATTGCGTTAACCTGAGCCAAATTAATTAATGCACGTTAAGGAAATGCTATTAAAATAATGAATTCACCAACTTACTTTATCAGGTGGAACTCAAGCCCAGTGTTAACACACAGTATGAAGAGCATTACCTGGAATAATTTTGATAGGATAGAAAAAAAAGAAAGAATCTTTACTAAAAACCATCAAAAGCCAGTGATTTAAAGGGAATCTGATGTCAAGACAGGACCTTTACATGTACATCACTTTGGTGATCCTCTAATAGTGTCATACTAGTAAATAGGAACCCATGGAGATGATCTGAAGATGTGGAATCAGACGATCAGCAGAGACAATAAGCTTTATGTGACTCTATATAGAAATATTTAACTTCTCTTATCACTCATAGTGGCACTTTGGGGCAGAGGCATATCAGGGGTATCAGGGATCAAGATGGCGGTAATTGAGAAATAATGCTAAACCTAGGTTTGTGCAATCTGTCACAGGAGCACAGTACAATACTTCAGGAGTACAGTAAAATATCATAACGCACCAGTAATCAAGATAACATGGCTACCTCTGTATGTTGCAATATTGCATTAAAACTCGAACATCAGAAATAAAAAATCCTTAACTAAATTTAAGGAAGGTTAAGGGTAGACATATGTTAAAAAAAAAAGATTCAAATGTTACCGTAAACTGTGGACTGATGTACACTCTAGCTTGGAATTTAGCCAACTCTATCTCCCTCCCACTATATCCTCCAGACTATACCCTTGCCCACTACACCCACGAGAGTCTTCTACATTATTGGAGGATGATAAAGTTGGCTGGATTCCCAGCTAGAATGTACAGCTGAAACAGGAAATGGGTTACCAGATGTAGACTAGACAGGAAATCGACCAACTAAAGACAAAAGTGTAGATAGTCTGCATCAGCAAAGGAACAGCATAAAAGACCACAGAAATATAGTAAAATAGCTTACTAGCAGAGTTTAATATAAGTTTCTTCATCGGAAACCTCTTTAAGAGAGTCAGATACAGTACAGTGATAAGTTATCTCTGATAGTCCCAGAGAGTTTGAATGAAGTATCAGTGCACATGCTCAATCACCACTCCAGGGGGATAAGGGGCCCCAGTTCTCATGAACAGTAAAACCCTTTTTATCCAGAAAATTTTAGTGGGCGAAGGCATTTAACAAGATCCTGTGACAGAATCTTTTGATGGGCTTTGTTGTTACCAATAAGGTCGGGTTCACACATTCCTAGTGTTGTGTGGCCCTTTACCATAACCAAATCACCATGTTTTCACAGTATGTTTTTTGGCCACGTGATTTAAAAATATGAAAACATTTTTTGGACATATTTCACCTGTGTAAACTGTGCAGCCAATAACCATTTAGCAAAACTGTGGTAATTTGCAGTAAACTTCGTATGGTTTTCTATTCAGTGATCAGCTGCACGGCACACTACCACTGCGCACGTGCCCAGCACATACAAATCTGTGAACATTTTCCTAAAGTCACAGCACATTGTTTATGGCATTTATGATGCAACTTTCACTTGCGTAAAGGAGAGTGTTGTGGGCATGGTTTGGGCATAGTTAGCAAGGCGCAGAGTTTTTGCTGTGATTTACGACTTGCGGCCTTGTCAAAAGTTGCACAGTTTTGCGCCAAGACCACTACAGTCAGAACCCAGTGCAGAGTGCCAAGGGTGCTCCACTTAAGCTCTGTAAACATAGGCTGCCATTTGTTAAAAATCTCAGGCTTCTTGATAAATGCCGATCAGCTGCATCACACAAGTGGAAAACAACAAAAGTTGCACGTCTATATAAATTACCCTCTGAATGTCTTAACAAAAATGATTGCAAATTGCAGACCAAATAAGAAAACCCATCAAGGTATAATAAGTTCTAGTTGGGGAGACGTTATAAAGGGTTTGTCCCATAAAAACAACCACCAAAAAATGGTCCAGCATCCAAAATTCGGGTATGTTGGGCTGTCTAAATTTAATATTTACATATTGGCCATTCATTCAATGAATAGGGGGCCATAAAATTGGTGCACAGAACGAAAAAATACCCTCTTTGTGAGACTAAGGCTGAATTCACATCAGGATTTGGGGGTATGGAGGATTTAAAAACTGTTTGCTGCCAAATGCCCGCCATACCCGCGCCGTACCCCATTCATTTCAATAAGCCGGATGGAGTCAGCAAGTGACTCTAGTCGATCGTATCAGTTTTTGCTTCCGGACTGAAAGTGGTGGTCTGCTGCGACTTCATTCCAGCACCAAAAATGTATAAGGTTAAAAAATGAGTTGATCGGAGTCATTAGCTGACTCCATCCAGCTCATTGAAATAAATTGGGTCCGGTGCGAGTAAGACAGAGATACATATACCCAGATTATGGTGAGAATGCACCCTTAGTAATAGAGTAGGATCTCTTTTCTGGGGTACTTCCTCTAATAGGGCATATGGTGAGGAAGGTTTTCGTATAGTCCAATTCCTAAATAATACTCTGCAACATCTGTCTCCAACTCCCGCACTCCAAGATGAAAAGTTGGCATTTATTTTACCGGCCCACAGAATCTCACATATGGCTTTATTTATTTATTTTTTTAAATGCATGAATACAAATTTGCAAACAAAAATATATCAAAACCTCTTGGTATCCTGGTGTTGTGCTGTTGGCTGTCATTTTCCGGCACCATATGTCTCGTGTTATTTTAGTGAAAATCTGACAATTAGCAGCACATTTAGGAAATCCTTTTCTGCAGCAAATTGCCAGATTACAGACTGTGTATGAGGAAATTAATAGCCGGCGCCAATGAGGAACATAGAGCTGCAAATGCTGGAGAATTCTCCGAAGTAATGATCTCTTTAGCAAGCAGTGGAACATATCACTATTGTATGTACAGACTCATTTTATTGTCCCTATTCCATTGCGTCTTTTTTTTTTTTTTAGCACAGAAAATCAGAAAACAAAAAAGCAACAACAAAAAAAGGCGCCTATAGTGCTGTTAGCTGTAGCAAAGTGGACAGAACTACTCTTCTTATAGTGTTGCGTTGAAAGCGCAACAGCAAGAAGTGCATCAAGACAAGCACCGGTGTGTAAACAGATATGCTGGAACAGTTTGTCGGTGTTTAAAGTAGACAGGGAGGAGTTTACAGTAAAGCCACAGATGACAGGATGGTCTCTAGGAGCCGCAAGAGGGAAACGGATGTCTCCAAAATAAAATAAAAATTGGAAGGTTTATTAAGGGACAATGCATTTCGACGGCAGATCGCTCTTGAAACCCTTGTCCCTTAATAAATCTTCATACTTTTATTATTTTTCTAGCCTTGTCTGTTCAATCAGGTTGAGCACAGCTAGCTTGTGGTTAAGTGCAGCTAGCTTGTGGTTGCTGTGGCAACACCAGAGCCAATCATGTTGTGTTTACCTCTGGCCAATGGGGTGACACCTTGGCGTCCACACCCTGTTAGCTCTGATATTTAAGTCTGCAGTATCTTCTCAGTCTTTGCCTGTGAAAGAGATTGTTCTCTGAAGCTAGCTATTACCTGCATCTGATTTTGTGACTTTGGTTCTGTGACTTTGGCTCTGATATTGGTTAACACTGATATTTGGTTAGGTACTTTTGTTGTCCTCTTGGCTTTCTGATCCGGCTTGCTGTTAATCATTTCTGTTTGTTTTACTTCCTGTTAGTATTGTATATAGTGCATGTTTACCCATTGTGTTCTCACTGATTATCCCTGACCTTACTGTCTAGCTGTAGTTTGTTGTTTTGACCTGTGATGACCCTGCACTTATTCCAGAGTAGGGATCATCTTCAAGGGATCATCTTCAGGAGCACCATTTAGCGACATCTGTTTTACTCTCATGGCTCCTGGAGACCCTCTGGTCACCTGAGGCATTACCGTGAGTCTATTCCAGTCTAATGCTTGTTTTTAATATGACAATTGTGCCATTGTCCTTGACTACGTCATACTCTTCTACTCAAAGTAAATGTCCACTGTTCAACACCATGTCTTATTTGTGTCCAGCATTCTTTGCCGATTTCTTTTTTTAACACCTTCCCCCTTACATGTGCCCTATAATGTCAGGGAGAGAGCATGGAGCTGAATGTGCTTTATACATACCAGGTATCGGCCAAGAATTACAGAGGGTGGCAGCATTGCTGTTTTTTGTTTGACTACTTTGTCACCCAAAAACATTAAATGGGCATTGTTAGATACAATAACTTTTGATATGTTATAAAGCATTAAAAAAACAACTTGTTTCACAATTGCTTTCATCAGAAAATGTTCAGTATTTCATACTGAAAAAGCCAGTCAAAAAAAGTGGCCACTAGGGTCCTCCTGCCTCCTGGGACACATACCAGTCCTGCAGTGTCCAGTGGTCATCAACATGTCATGGACACCATGAGTGATCAACAGGGCTGCAGGCAGGTCCAGAGCTGCTGTGCTTGCTCTCAACCCTCTGTGAGTCAGAGCAGCGTTAGGGAGGGGGAGGAGCTATCACAGTCAGGAGAAGAAAGGGACATGCTCCATGCCTCTGCATGGACAGAAACCTCACTTAGCAATGATGGAAAGCAAATAAAGGTAATTCTGAGAGAACTATAGGTCATAGACACATAGAAATGTGATAGATGAACATGATCGGGATGAGGTACTGAGCAACATATAAAAAAAACAATTTTGTTGGGGGGGGGGAGGAAATGACAGGTACGCTTTAATAAAAAAAAAAAATTAAAGTTAATGAAAAAAATGAAATGTACTTCAAAAGCTATCATTAAAAACTACAGTTCACCCCCCCCCCCCCCAAAAAAAAAACGAGCCCTCACATAGCTGTGCAAATGGGGAAAAAAAATGGAAAAAGTTTCGCACAGCTGGTCACAGGCTTGCATTACACGCATGTGATGTGATTCATAGGTCTGCATGATTGAGGCGATCAGCAGATGAACAAGCGCTTGCTCAGCTAATCCCTTTATACACAGGGCAGTAATCGGGCCATTCATCTTATACTCCCCCCATATAATATAGGGCTTCCATGGTCATAGGTATCGTGTGAAATTATCATCATGCATTTTGTTAGATCACAAGGTATTTGATAAGCCCCAAGTCACTGTAAGACACCATCACACACTTATCAGTGTCCATTAGGGGAAATAATTATCTTTCTATACATATCTCTCCTTACAGTTCACCCAGGTAGGGGGTCATTGTGGGAAAGATCAGTTATCACACTGTGATTTATAACATTTTGAAGTACTCCATATCTAAAGGTTATGACATTTCTAGTGCGGAGATTAGAACAAGGCACTGTGACTTTATTATTTTATATAGCTTCTAAGCCATGCAACAGAGAAAAAACAGGTACAAAATTTTAAATCACATTATAATCCTGAAAATACTGAAATGTTATTTATAAAACTCTTAAATCCTGAACTTAATTGCCTTAAGATAAATATGGATAGAAGATAGATAAGTATAACCTACATTTTTCTTCCTATATACAGTCATGCCCGTAAATGTTGGCACCCTTGACATTTTTCTAGAAAATGAAGTATTTCTCACAGAAAAGGATTGCAGTAACACATGGTTTGCTTTAAACATGTTTATTCCCTTTGTGTGCATTGGAACTAAACCAAAAAAAGTGAGGAAAAAAAAGCAAATTGGACATAATGTCACTCCAAACTCCAAAAATGGACAACATTATTGGCACCCTTTCAAAATTGTGGAAAAATAAGATTGTTTCAAGCATGTGATTCTCCTTTAAACTCACCTGGGGCAAGTAACAGGTGTGGGCAATATAAAAATCACACCTGAAAGCAGATAAAAGGAGAGAAGTTCACTTAATCTTTGCATTGTGTGTCTGTGTGCGCCGCACTAAGCATGTACAACAGAAAGAGAAGAGAACTGTCTGAGGACCAAAATTGTGGAAAAATATCAACAATCTCCAGGTTACAAGTCCATCTCCAGAGAACTAGATTTGCCTTTGTCCTCAGTGCACAACATTATGAAGAAGTTTGAAAACCCATGGCACTGTAGCCAATCTCCCTGGGCGCGGAAGGAAGAGAAAAATTTATGAAAGGTGTCAACGCAGGATAGTCCAGATGGTGGATAAGCAGCCCCAAACAAGTTCCAAAGATACTCAACCTGTCCTGCAGGCTCAGGGAGCATCAGTGTCAGCGCAAACGATCTATTAACATTTAAATTAAATGAAACACTATGGCAGGAGACCCAGGAGGACCCCACTGCTGACACAAAGACATAAAAAAAAGCAAGACTACATTTTGCCAAAATTAACTTGAGTAAGCAAAATTCTTCTGGGAAAATGTCTTGTGGACAGATGAGACAAAGATAGAGCTTTTTGGTAAAGCACATCATTCTACTGTTTACCGAAAACGGAATGAGGCCTACAAAGAAAAGAACACAGTACCTACAGTGAAATATGGTGGAGGTTCAATGATGTTTTGGGGTTGTTTTGCTGCCTCTGGCACTGGGTGCCTTGAATGTGTGCAAGGCATCATGAAATCTGAGGATTGCAATGAATGGCAACAAAGCACTGGAGCGTCTGAAGTGGCCAGCAATGAGTCCAGATCTTAATCCCATTGAACACCTGTGGAGAGATCTTAAAACTGCTGTTGGGAAAAGGCGCCTTCCAATAAGAGAGACCTGGAGCAGTTTGAAAAAGGAAGAGTCCAAAATTCCGGCTAAGAGGTGTAAGAAGCTTATTGATGGTTAAAGGAAGCAACTGATTTCAGTTATTTTTTCCAAAGGGTGTGCAACCGAATATTAAGTTAAGGGTGCCAATAATTTTGTCCAGCCCTTTTTTGGAGTTTGGGGTGACATTATGTCCAATTAGCTTTTTTTCCTCTCTTTTTTTGGTTTAGTTCCAATACACACAAAGAATATAAACATGTGTATAGCAAAACATGTGTTACTGCAACCTTTTTTTTTTAAAAATACTTAATTTTCTTGAAAAATTTCAGGGGTGCCAACATTTACGGCCATGACTGTATCTATCTATCTATCTATCTATCTAGAAAGTCCATAAAAAGCAGCACATCCAGAATAGTGGAATGGGTGCAAGCCTATTGAACCTCGGTGCTCCGGTTCTTACTAAATATGCAATGGATAAAGGCAGCACACCACGATAATGTAATCCAAAAACTGTGAATTTATTCCATGATGTAGAAAACAACGTTTCGGCGATCTCTCACCGCCATTTCCGAAAATGGCGGTGAGAGATCGCCGAAATGTTGTTTTCTACATCATGGAATAAATTCACAGTTTTTGGATTACATTATCGTGGTGTGCTGCCTTTATCCATTGCATATCTATCTATCTATCCATCTATCTCTCTCATATCTATCTAAAAAAAAAAAAAATCAAGAACAGCACAACCCGTATAGATAAGATAGTTTCAAGTGTTGCATGTAGGTACTTAAATCCAAATAAGGGATTCCATCTTAAGACAGCTAAAAAAAGGGAATTCCCACAGCACACATTAAGGTGAAAAAACTTTGTTCTTTTATTCCATATTAAAGTGACCAACAGCAAGCAACGTCTCGACCAGCTTTCCTGGTCTTTCTCAAGCATTGTTTTAGACCACAATGCTTGAGAAAGACCAGGAAAGGTGGTCAAAACGTTGCTTGCTGTGACAGACTTTTATATTGAATAAAACACTAAAGTTTTTTCACCTTAGCCCCTTAAGGACTGAAGGCATATCCATATGCCCCCGTTTTAAAGTCCTTAAGGACTGAGAGGGTATGGATACGCCCGTCGGAATTCTGGTCCCCGCTGCTAGCCGGTCGGGGACCGGACCGGGATGCCTGATGAAATCATTCAGTAGGCATCCTGGCACATCGCCGAGGGAAGTCCTGAGACCCACACATGTCGGCGGTCACTGGAAATCGCCCGTCACTTCGGACCATCAATTTTTGGCAATTCCGGTTCCTGCTGCACTTCGGGCGTTGATCGGAGCCGGATGCCTGCTGAAATCATTCAGCAGACATCCCAGCAAAGTGCCAAGGGGGATCGCGCAGATAGCTGGTAATTACTAACCTGCGATCTGCAGTGATACCGGGTCATCTGGGTCACGTGTGACCCCATGACCCGGATAATGATGGTGATCGGTTTGTGTAATATGCACCACCAATCATCATCTGTACAGTACTGGGAGGTGGCAGTGTTGCCACCCCCCAGTACAACAGTGATTGGGTGGCCGTAGTGACCGCACCAATCACAGCAGTATGGGGAGGGGGAGTTGGGTGTAGGAGCATGTTGCTCCATTCTGCCCACCATTTTTGAGAGATCTGGTATGCAGGATGGAGCCCCGTGCTTCCATCTCCTCCCTCAGTGTTAAAAATTGCCCCCTTTCTGTGGCCCCTCGGCACAAAAAGCGGTCAAGGACAGTTTACATTAGGTAGGGACAGTTGGGAGTTAAAAAAAAAAAAGAGATTTTTTTATTTTGGCGGTAGGTGTCTACGTAATTTTTACTTTGGGCTATACTCTGGGTCATCATTCTGGGAATATAATTGGCATATCAGTATTAAAATTGCAACTTTTATTACCCCCCCCCCCCCCCCATAGTACACTTCATCCATTCCTGGAAAATAAATTTAGGGAACACCTGTCTGTTCCAAATCTCCAGTTCACCCCTATACTCCTTCCCTAGGGGGTGTACCTTTGTAATAGGCTCACATGTGGGTGTTCCTTTCTTGTATTTTCCTATGGATCGGCCTCAAATGCGAAGAGCTCTCGCTCATGAATTCTGTCGTATTTCCAGTCGACAATTCAGAGTCACACATTAGTTGTTCACAGAAAGATGAAGCAGAGCATAGGTTGAAAATTGCAATTTTCAAAAGCTACCCTTCATTCATTCCTGGAAAATAAATTTAGGAAACACCCGTGCGTTCAAAATGTCCTCTTAACCATTAAACCATTCCTCAGGGTGGGTACTTTCTGTAATGGTGTTACATGTTTCATTTTTGTTTTTTCCTCTGAATGTATGTAACTGTCAGCTACTGATATGCCATAGGCCTCAAATGCAAACAGACCTCTATGACTTCTGAGCCTTGTTGTGCGCTCGCCCAGCATGTTACCCCATATGTGGATGTGTTTCCATAGTCTTTCTCCAATTACCCCTTGTGAAAATGTAAAAAATTGGGCAACCCCAGCATTTTTGTGTAAAGAAATCTAACTTTTCAATTTACGGCCCACTGTTCAAAAAAACTGTGAGGTGTAATTTCTCACTGTATCACTTGTTACCTTCCTTGATGGTTGTAGTTTCAAAATAGTGGTCACTTGCCAGGGTTTTTTTTTTAGATTTGATGTCAGAAACTCAACCATTGCAGTGCAAAGCACCACTTTAGGCCTCAAATCTCATCAGTGCTCTCACTCCTAAGCCCTGTTTTGCACCTGCATAGTGCTTTACCCCCATATATGAGGTATATCCTTATTCTGGAGAAATTGGGCTACAAATTTTGTGGAGATTTTCTCTAACTACTTGGGAAACTAGAAAAACTTTGGTTAATACCAGCAATTTAGTATAAAAAATCTAATTTTTCACTTTTACGGCCCACTGTTCAAAAAACCTGTCTGGTATAAGTACTCACTGTAACCCTTGTTACGTACTGGGGGGGGGGGAGTTTCCAAAATGGTGTCACATGTGGGGGGTTTCTGCTGTTCTGGCACCATGGGAGGTTTGAAAATGCACATGGCCCCCGACTTCAATTTCAGCAAAATTCTCTCTCCAAAAGTCCAATGACTTCTGTTCTGAGACCTGTAAGGCGCCAGTAGAGCATTTAATGTCCACATATGGGACATTTTCTTAATAGGGAGAAATTGGGCTTCAAATTTTGGGGTCCATTTTTCCCTATTACCCCTTGTAAAAAAGAAAAATTTTAGGTAAAACCATCATTTTAGTGTTACATTGTTACATAGTTAGTACGGTCGAAAAAAGACATATGTCCATCAAGTTCAACCAGGGAATTAAGGGGTAGGGGTGTGGCGCGATATTGGGGAAGGGATGAGATTTTATATTTCTTCATAAGCATTAATATTATTTTGTTCCAGGAATGTATCTAATCCTGTTTTAAAGCTGTAAATTGTTCCTGCTGTGACCAGTTCCTGAGGTAGACCGTTCCATAAATTCACAGTCCTCACGGTAAAGAAGGCGTGTCGCCCCTTGAGACTAAACTTTTTCTTCTCCAGACGGAGGGAGTGCCCCCTCGTCCTTTGGGGGGGTTTAACCTGGAACAGTTTTTCTCCATATTTTTTGTATGGGCCATTAATATACTTATATACGTTTATCATATCCCCCCTTAAACGTCTCTTCTCAAGACTAAACAATTGTAACTCCTTTAATTGCTCCTCATAGCTAAGATGTTCCATGCCCCATATTAGTTTAGTCGCGCGTCTCTGCACCCTTTCCAACTCCGCAGTGTCCCTTTTATGGACAGGTGCCCAAAACTGAACAGCATATTCCAGGTGAGGCCGTATCAATGATTTATAAAGGGGGAGTATTATGTCCCTGTCCCTTGAGTCCATGCCTCTTTTGATACATGACAATGTTAAAAATTTAATTTTCCATTTTCACGTCCAATGTCAACGCAAAGTCGTCAAACACCTGTGAGGTGTTAAGGCTCACTATACCCCTTGTTACGTTCCTTGAGGGGTGTAGTTTCCAAAATAGTATGCAATGTGTTTTTTTTCTTGCTGTTCTGACACCATAGGGGCTTCCTAGATGCAACATGCCCCCCAAAAACCATTTCAGCAAATGGCTCTTTCAAAAAGCCAAATTTTGCTTCCTTTCTTCTGAGCACTGTAGTGCGCCAGCAGAAAATTTAACATCCACATATGGGACGTTTTCTTAATCAGGATAAATTGGACTTCACATTTTTGGGTCCATTTTCCCCTATTACCCCTTGTGAAAGAGAAAAATTTGGGGTAACACCATCATTTTAGTGTTAAAAATCTACTTTTCCATTTTCACGTTCAACTTCAACGCAAAGTCGTCAAACACCTGTGAGGTGTTAAGGCTCACTATACACCTTGTTACGTTCCTTGAGGTGTGTAGTTTCCAAAATAGTATGCCATGTGGGTTTTATTTTTACTGTTCTGGCACCATGGGGGCTTCCTAAATGCAACATGGCCCCCAAAAACCAAGACAGCAAAATTTGTTTGAAAAAATCCCACAGTTGCTCTTTCCCTCTTTAGCCAAGTTATGAGCCTGCAGAGCACTTTATGTCAACATATGAGGTATTTACATACTCAAGAGAAATTGGGATACAAATTTTGGGGGTCTTTTTCTCCTTATACAACTTTTAAAAATAAAAAAATGGGACTACAAGAACATGTTAGTGTAAAAAATGCAGATTTTGATTTTTCTCCTCCAATTTGCTGCTATTCTTGTGAAACACCTAAAGGGTTAACAAACTTTCTGAATGTTATTTTGAATACTTTGAGGGGTATAGCTTCTATAATGGGGTCAATTATGGGGTATTTCTCACAGAAAGGCCCC
The DNA here is from genome assembly GCF_029499605.1 of Hyla sarda. Taxonomy (NCBI): domain Eukaryota; kingdom Metazoa; phylum Chordata; class Amphibia; order Anura; family Hylidae; genus Hyla; species Hyla sarda. The sequence goes on along the minus strand of NC_079190.1, from coordinate 41,019,864 downwards.
TCAAATCCACTTCAAACTTAACTGGTCCCTGAAAAATTCAGATTTTGAAATTTTTGTGAAAATTGCTGCTATACTTTGAAGCCCTCTAATGTATTCAAAAAGTAAAAACATGTCAAATTTATGATGTCAACATAAAGTAGACATATTATATTTGTGAATCAATATAATTTTTTTTGGGAATATCAATTTTCCTTACAAGCAGAGAGTTTCAAAGTTAGAAACATGCTAAGTTTTCAAAATTTTCATGAAATTTGGGGATTTTTCACCAAGAAAGGATGCAAGTAATGATGAAAATTTACCACTGTTAAAGTACAATATGTCACAAAAAACTATCTCGGAATCAGAATAAATGGTAAAAGCATCCCAGAGTTATTTATGCATGAAGTGACAGTGGTCAGAATTGCAAAAAAGGGTTCAGTCCTTAAGGGGTTAATGTGTGCTGTGGGAATTCCCTTTTTTTGTTATCTATCTCATATCTATCTATCTCTTATCTATCTATCTCATATCTATCTATCTATCTATCTCATATCTATCTATCTCATATCTATCTATCTATCTCATATCTATCTATCTCATATCTATCTATCTCATATCTATCTATCTATCTATCTATATCATATCTATCTATCTATCTATCTATCTATCTATCTATCTATCTATCTATAAAGCAATAGAGAAGCAACAAAATCCAAAAAAGGCAAACATATAATTGGTCAAACCTGGGTTAGGGATCCATGTAGTATATATAAAAAAATAAAATAAAATCATATGATTCTGCAGCATACAATTCCAAAAAAAGTTTATTACATCAAAAAACAAAGGCCAGGAGAGCTGGCTGAAACGTTGCTTATGGACACTTGTTTTTTGATGTAATAGACCCACCTTTTTTGGAATTATCTATCTATCTGTCTGTCTGTCTGTCTATCTATCTATCTCATATCTATCTACCTATCTATCTATCTATCTCCTATCTATCTTTCTATCTCATATCTATCCATCATATATCTATCTATCTCACAAGTTGTACACCAGTGCTGTAAAGTTCATTTCCTATTGATGTATAACACATCCCACTCATTCCCTATGAGAACTCTGTAAATGTCACCAACAATTTTTACAATGTGCATCTTTCTCTACCATTAAAATCTCAACCATGGAAGACATGATGGAATCCAGGCATGCTTTATCTTTTGGGAACTACACACAAGTACAAAGGCACATTCTAGTTTTCTGTCTCATAAACCTTTACATCTCCTGTAGTTTCCGTCTTCCGATGCTTTCTAGGTCTGAACAGAACTTTATGGGCCTCTGGTTAATTCTTGTAACCCTGGCAACTGGATCAGGCAAAAGTAGAGTCAGTGATGTAATTCATTGTTAAGTAAGTTACAAATAGATGTCTTTCTGTGCTTGTACCAGAACAAATAAATGACATAAAGGCAGAAGATGTAGGTGTAAAAGTAAAAACAACGAAAATGCAGAATTTTTGTTGTGCGGGTGTTTTACATACACTTTACTGAAGTTCATAGTGCAGCTGGGTGCCCATAGACTTTTACAGTCTCTGGGAAAAATGGGCTTCCAAACAACAATTTTGTTTCCTTACATAGGCCTCAAGAAGGACATTATACCTTCTAACAATAATGAGATGGCTCTGCTCCAGTCTACACAGCACAACTGGAAAGTGAGCTGCAGGAAATGTCCACCAGTTGTGCTACCTCCTGCTCCCAGTGTGAAAAACTGTCAAAAATATAAAAGAAATATGCTACTAAAACCTCACTCAAATAGTTTGTCATTTTTAACTTGTATTACATTTAACCACCTATTATGGATCTTGTACAAGACCTCATGATATGGCTGATGTCAATGGTAGAGTGTCTTACTGCAGCTACTACTAATAATAACCATTGAAGCCTTCAGGGGAACTTGGTGGGCATGGTCTTTACCTACTATATACCGATGTGGACAAAATTGTTGCCCCAATTCCGTTAAAGGCAGAAAACCCACAATGCTTCCTGAAATAACTTGAAACTGACAAAAATTATAATTAATAAAAAAAATGACTGAAAATTAAAGGAGATATCCTTACGTATCGCCTATCCTAAGGATCAGATCGCGGGGGGGGGGGGGGGGGGGGCCGTCCAACCACTGGGGCCCCCCCACGATCTCCTGTACGGGGCCCCTTCGGCAATCTCCGGCTCTGCCATAGAGTTGTTTTGAGGGTGTGTCAGCCGCCGCTTCGTGCGGTTGCCCCCCCCCCCCCTTTGTTGTCTCAGGAGATTAGAAATAAAATTATAGGCAATCATGTTAAAGGTAAAGGCTATAAGACCATCTCCAGAAGGCTTGTTGTTCCCACTACAGTTGCACATATTTTTCAGAAGTTCAAGGACTGTAGCCAACCTCCCTGGACATGACCGCAAATTGATGAGACAGATACAAAGAATGATAAGTAAAGAAGCTTGGTCTCAGGTCATGGATCCTCCAACAGGATAATGACTCAAAACAAACAGCTAAAAAAAAACTAAGAATGTGTGCAAAACATTGGACTATTGTGAAATAGTTTCTATGAGCCTTGATCTGAATCCTATTGAACATCTGTGGAAGGAGATGAAACAAGCAGTCTGAAGAAGACACCTTCATACCTGAGACAGCTGGAGCAGGATCTTATGAGGAGTGGGCCAAGATACCTGCAGTCTGTAGAAGACACCTTCACCCCTGAGACAGCTGGAGCAATATCTTATGAGGAGTGGGCCAAGATACCTGCAGTCTGGAGAAGACACCTTCATACCTGAGACAGCTGGAGCAGGATCTTATGAGGAGTGGGCCAAGATACCTGCAGTCTGTAGAAGACACCTTCACCACTGAGACAGCTGGAGCAATATCTTATGAGGAGTGGGCCAAGATACCTGTAGTCTGGAGAAGACACCTTCACAACTGAGACATCTGGAGCAGTATCTTATGAGGAGTGGGCCAAGATATCTGCAGTCTGGAGAAGACACCTCCACACCTGAGACAGCTGGAGCAGGATCTTATGAGGAGTGGGACAAGATACCTGCCGTCTGGTGAAGACACCTTCACCCCCGAGACAGCTGGGGCAGGATCTTTTGAGGAGGGGGCCAATACACCTACAGTCTGGAGAAGACACCTTTACACCTGAGACAGCTGGGGCAGGATCTTATGAGGAGGGGGCCAATACACCTACAGTCTGGAGAAGACACCTTCACACCTGAGACATCTGGGGCAGGATCTTATGAGGAGGGGGCCAATACACCTACAGTCTGGAGAAGACACCTTCACACCTGAGACATCTGGAGCAGTATCTTATAATAAGAAGTGAGTCTAGATATCTGGAGATAAGTGCAGTAGTCTCAGTGAGAGTTACAGAAATCCCTGGATTGCAGTGACTGCCTCAAAAGGTTGTGCCACAAATATTAAGTTCAGGAACTATAATTTATGTCCAGGACAGTTTCATCGTTTTGTTTTCTTTTTAAATTATTTTGTTGAACCACAATTTACAGCAATGTCAGGTTTTCATCTTTTCATTTTTAGTAAATTCTTATTTATAGAAACATAGAATGTGTTGGCAGATAAGAACCATTTGGCCCATCTAGTCTGCCCAATAATATGAATCCTATTCATAGTCCCTGTCTCTATCTTATATGAAGGATAGCCTTATACCTATCTCTATCTTATATGAAGGATAGCCTTATGCCTATCCCTATCTTATATGAAGGATAGCCTTATGCTTATCCCATGCATGTTAAAACTCCTTCACTGTATTTGCAGCGACCACTTCTGCAGGAAGGCTATTCCTTGCATCCACTACTCTCTCAGTAAAGTAATACTTCCTGATATTACTGCAGAAACCTTTGCCCCTCTAATTTAAAACTATGTCCTCTTGTAATCAACAAGAGAAAATCCGTCTTTATGGATCAAAAATGTATACTTTATTATGAAAATGTATTTATTAACACATAATTCAAAGACATAAGACATGATAAGAGCAATTAAAAACATACATATGGTCTTGTACAAATTTCCAAAATGCTGGTCCAGTGGACAAGAAAAAAGAAGGTGAAAAAACTGCAGCCATACAGCAATGCTCCCTTATTGTTTTGGAATAACTGGTTCACCCTAATGTCAAAATTTCACACTATAGTGTCAAATTTTTATCATAGTGTTATAGTTTTTATGCTTCATTGAACTAAAGCATTGCAACAAAGAAGTCACCATGTAACCCTAGCCTTATGAGCAACTGGCACAAAAAGATAGAGATAAAACGAATTGTTATACTGTGCATAGTAACCAAAACAAGATAGAACAAAAAAGTAAAAAAATAAATTGCACTATAGTTGTGCAATCAATATGACAAAATGTATATCACACTGAGTTACTTTATAGCAAATATGTATAAGGCCCCATGGACATTATGATGTGACCCCCATATAGCAGACCAAACCAAAAAGAAACATGGAGTCACATGACAAATTCTGATTTGCTACATTAACAATATCAAACCTACAACATCTGAAAAAAATACAATCAGTTATCATAAAGGCAAAATAAAAATGTTACATTATATTGCTCTCCTTTGGCTCTAATCCAGCCAAGTATAAAGACGTCTTCATCTTTCTTTTTTTTTCGGAATACACTGAAGTGTCATTACCTTCTAAAATAATATTAATGTTATTCTTAAAGCTTTTATGTATCCCAGAGCAGAGATGAAGCTATTAAAGTAAAGATGCTTTTTCAGGGGGAAAAAAAACCCTGACACTTAGTACTTTACATCCTTATTTGATCCAGCGCTTGCAGCACACATAATGCATTGTTCTCTTACTGCTGAAAAATAGTCAAAATGGCGCTTCTAAAAAAGGGTAAAAAATTGACTCTCTGCAGTATTCCTGAATAAGATGAGACAAAACGGATCACGGTTAATATTAATAGTACGCTGCTCATGTCATCGGTGTGCTGTAGACAAGACTTGTATAACAATATAGTTTGATCCTCGTAGACTCTTCTGCATGACTACTTTATATGTCCATAGTCATTACGAAGGACAGGCAGGTACATGGAGACGACAACTAAACAATAAAAACCTGCAGTAATGTAACTTTGAATGGTGCCGTAAAATAGGACATGCACTACAATGGACAATTAAGAAATTCCCATTCATGTACAGTATATGCACCTTCTTTTAGGCCATGCTTTTCTCATCTTTTTTTGTCCTAGCTTTGGTGTTAGGTTTATTTACTGCAGCCTATTCAGAGATTATATATGACCACAATATGAAACTGTAGAGAGTCTGTGTGACAGAACAAAAGACCAGCTCCACTGCAGATGACAGTACCGGATGCATGGAGGGCAAGGCAGGATGGGAACACAACAAGCAAAAAGTTCCCTCCTAGTGTCTTTCCTTATCCATTCATGTCTTTATGTTTTAAAGTTTATTTAGGCTTTTTTTTTTTTTTCATAAAACCACAGGAACAAACCACAGAACACCAATGTGTTTCTGACTTGATAGGGCTTAAGGTGCCCATACACCTTGAACCACTTTCAGTGACTGTGGCCAACTATCTAAGGTGTATGACAGCCTCATGACTGTACATTAAAAGATGATGTTGGTGGAAAGATGAGTTGAAAGCATTGGATTTTTTTTTCCATCTTACCTTAATGTACTGGGAGGGATGAGCCAATGCCAGAGTGGTCTGGCTGTGACTTCCTCCTTTACTTCCTATAGAGCACACATGAGTGTATTGCTGCACCCAATGTTCATGAGTATGGGGAGTTTGGGAGAGATAACTATTGGTCACTAATGTTCAGCATGAATATTCGTAATGCTAATTTTTATTGTGAATATCGGCACTACGCAATATCGCTAATATTTAGAATATGGTACTATATATTCGTAATAACGAATATTCATTTTTTTCACATGCAAATTTTTATGCAAATTTTATGCACATTTTCCATGTGAATCTTCGCATTGAAAAAAAAGTGAATGAAGATAGTGAATATGCGAATTTTGCGAACATAGGACGAATAATCGTCAATATATTTGCGAAATATAGCGAATTCGATTATGGCCCCTGCTGCTCCTCACTATTGGTCACATGCACATATTGATGTCACATCGAGAAGGGAGCAGTGCTGTTCTGAGCTCGCCCTAAACTACCGTCCCTCCCTACCTACTTCAACAATCTGCCCTAAATTTCGGACCTAACCAGTCAAAGGTCCCCTAGTAGCTTCGGCGAAAAGGGACATCGAACCTGGAACCTAGCAGGTACCTTTTGGTCCGGAGGCGAAGAGTAAGATTTGTTGGGGGGCCTCTCTCCTGTCGGAGAAGGGCTTGCGATAGACCGCATCCTTTGTGCACGTTTTTTTAGTGTAACACGTTTGCACTTTTTCTTGCACTTTGGGTGATTCAAGAGCACGTTCCTCGGCTTTAGATAAAAAGATAAAAATAAAAAAAAACAGTCAAAGGTCCCAACACTTAGTTTAGTTCACAAGGCATCAGGAGAGGTCAGACAAGCCAGGTCACCAACACACAGTGAGAATAGACACTAAATAAGCAGATAAGGGTTTAAACAGGGACAAGTCAGAGAGTCAAGACAGCGCAGAAAAAAAGAAACCTCAATCAAAGTCAATCAAGCAAGAGTCAAACTAGGACAGTAGGGAAGTACGAAATCAGATGGCAAGAGAATAGTCAGGGAAAAGGCAATAGATCCGATCATGTTATGTTAATGTAGGAAAACAGGCAAGGAATGCTGGTGAAAGGGGAAATCCATGGGGAAGAGTCTAAGTATTAGATATTCCTTCCTTCTATTAGGAAGGAAAGGGTAGGACTAGCCCACCATAGGATCATCTTTGAGCAAAAACTGTGACATAATAATTGTTTTAAGAAGACTTTGGTGAATTTTTGAGCAGATTCCTTCCCTCTAGGATCTATTTCTAATGGCAATGTGTCCCAGCAAATGTGCCTCCAGCTGGCAGTTGTAGTTTTGCAACAGTTGGAGGCACATTGGTTGAGAAACACTGTCTAATGGGATGATCATAAACACCTATTAGACATAGTCAAAGATACGTCCTCTGTGTACAATGCGAACAAAGATTACAATGCTCTGTTAGATGTAGACTGGCCTTCAGAAAAATGTCTTCATGTTAACCAGAGATAGCCCAGTCTGAGTATGGAGGTAAGGGACAAGACCCAGGGGCCTAACTGTGCCAGTTGATAAGGTATAGACCCTCTATGTGAGTCTTAGGTTACACCATTTCTTCACACAGACCCTTTAAGAATCTGCATTGCAAATCTATTGGTGCCGCATCTCCAAACATAGATGTGACAGAATAATAACTTTGAAACTTGCTCAATATACCCCAGGGCAAGATTATATTCAGATAACTTTTCAAAGTCTTTCTCTTTACAGAGTGTGACAGATTTGAATACAAACCCATTCTCCCAAAGCCAGCTGCTTTGTGCAATGTAGACAGTGATGGCATCGAAACAATCCCAAGGAGAGAACATGACCCTGGAGTTTGTAATGCTTTCATCTAATCCCCTGTATTCGAGTCCTCGGTGCAAGAGCCTGGACTGGTTTACTAATCCCTCTCTTTGGCTTCGCTGCACATGATGCATGGGGGAGCAATATCCACCACAAATATCTTTCAGATACATTTTTTGCAATTTTTATTTAAAAATAAATAAATAAATACAAACAGATATGGTTTGAAAAGACTAACGCTAATATCAGGGTTTTTTTTTCCCCCAATACAAAGATTATCTCATTTTTTTTTAAACAATGTTATACAGAACAGTAAAGCCCAAAACTGTGGACCTCCAGATATTGCACAACTACAACTTCCAGCATGAGTTGTAGTTGTGCCACAGCTGGAGGTCTACAGCTTGAAGACCACTGCTATAGAGGGATACAGCATTTGACCTCTTTACTACCCTAGATTACAATGTAAGCAACCATTTCCCCTTCACTATCCTGGACTACATGAGGAGCATCCATGAACTCCTCCACTATCCTGGACTACCTGAGGAGCATCCATGAACCCCTCCACTATCCTAGACTATGTGAGGAGCATCCATGAACCCCTCCACTATCCTAGACTATGTGGGGAGCATCCATGAACCCCTCCACTATCCTAGACTACGGGAGGCGCATCCATAAACCCCTCAACTATCCTAAACTACGGGAGGAGCATCCATGAACCCCTCCACTATCCTAGACTATGTGAGGAGCATCCATGAACCCCTTCACTATCCTAGACTATGTGAGGAGCATCCAAGAACCCCTCCACTATCCTAGACTACGGGAGGAGCATCCATGAACCCCTCCACTATCCTAGACTATGTGAGGAGCATCCATGAACCCCTTCACTATCCTAGACTATGTGAGGAGCCTCCATGAACCCCTCCACTATCCTAGACTACATGAAGAGCATCCATGAACCCCTCCACTATCCTAGACTATGTGAGGAGCATCCATGAACCCCTTCACTATTCTAGACTATGGGAGGAGCATCCATGAACCCCTTCACTATCCTAGACTATGTGAGAAGCATCCATGAACCCCTCCACTATCCTAGACTATGTAAGGAGCATCCATGAACCCCTCCAATATCCTAGACTTTGTGAGGAGCATCCATGAACCCCTTCACTATCCTAGTCTATGAGAGGAGCATCCATGAACCCCTTCACTATCCTAGTCTATGGGAGGAGCCTCCATGAACCCCTCCACTATCCTAGACTACATGAAGAGCATTTATGAACCCCTCCACTATCCTAGACTACATGAAGAGCATCCATGAACCCCAACACTATCCTAGACTACCCAAGAAGAATCCATTAACCTTGCCACTGTCTTAGACTACCTGAGGATCATCCATAACCCTCTCCACTATCCTAGACTACCAAAGAAGAATCCATGAACCCCCAACACTATCCTAGACTACCTATGGAGCATCCATGAACCCCTCCACTATTCTAGACTACGTAAAAAGCATCCATGGAGCCCTCCACTATCCTAGACTACCTGTGGAGCATCCATGGACCCCTCCATTATCCTAGACTATCTGTGGAGCATCCATGGACCCCTCCACTATCCTAGACCAACAGAGAATAGGGAGCTGAGGAGGAGGCTGCTGAGTTATGGGTCCTCTGCCAAAGCACCTATTAAACAAGCTGCACAATATTTTTCTTTGGTGTAATAACCCCCTGGACCTGTCATTATAATAGGTTACCCCTTAACTGGAAAAAAAAAATTCCTAGGGATGGTTTAATTTTTTACCAACCGGTATATCTGTTCTTTCCTGTGTAATGTATAATGTTTTTGGAAGACCATTGATGCATACATGTATCATACCCAAGGACATCTCAGTAGGCGTTAGCTTGGCTTTTTAAATTGGACTTACTGTCTTCTTAAAGGGTACATCTTTCGTTATAGGGAAGGATATAAAGGTTTTTACAATATTCGCATGGAAATCCAGGTCATCGCAGTGGTGAGCCTAAAATCCCTTGGCAGCTCAAAGTCAGATTTACATCAGAATCGGGCAGCTCATTAAACATCTCGAGGTTGTATCATCTCCTTGTGACACTTTTGTAGGCTATACCACATAATGAAATGCCTTTTGTCAGTTGTGTCATGAGTCCATGGTTTGATGGTGCATGCATTAAAACTGTGATGGAGCAAGAACACATCTTTTCAGGCAATCCAATGCCCAATGTGACCAGGACCCTGCCACATTTTGGTCTGTGGCCAAGATTAATTTGAGAATTAGAATGGAACAAAAGGAACTAATGGGAATTAGTAGAAGACAAATAGTCATTTCATTCAAGAAGTCTTAACCATTTTGTCAAAATTAATCTTAAACCCCCAAAATGGGAAAGTCATTTTCTACAGCTGTGTCTACCATTATCTTTCCACAGATTTCATTAAAAACTTAATTAGAATATATACAAAAAGAAGAGTCCAAAAGAGATTGCACTCACCATCCACGACTTTATTCACAAGAGTGTAGGCATACAGAGACGGAGGCAGGGGCACACAGGGACAAGTTGTTTTGTGCTAGTTTGCGCTTCTTCACTCCGGCTTGAAGGAGTGCAAACTAGCACGAAACAACTTGTCCCGGTGTGCCCCTGCCTTCGTCTCTGTATGCCTACACTCTTGTGAATAAAGTCGTGGATGGTGAGAGCAATCTCTTTTGTATACCATTTGCTGCTGTGATTAGCACCTCCGATTTCAACACCTGTACCCAACCCGCATCGCTACCTTCCCTTGTTCCTGCATATCGCCCTAGTCCTGCATGTGCCGGATCTTTCCCACTTCAGTCTTCCATTAATTAGAAGAGAAGTGTCTGATCGCGTGAGGGTAAGTCTGACCGCTGGCATTCCCCTACAATCTCGAGATCAGGGCCCCGCCTCTCCCAGATGCATGGAGCAGAAGACAGTACTTTACTCGAGTATTTCTGGCATTCCTATAGACAATGCATTGAGTGGCAGACAGTCTGGGTCATCTATCGATCAATACAGCTGGGAGAACCGGCTGTTATTCATCTGTTCTAAGGAGCCGTGGCACTCATGTCTGTACTGTAATGCTTGCCAGCACTCATACCTGCATTGCTGTACAACTTGTAGGAAGGAATAGCATTTCCCTGTTGACTTAAAGGGGTACTCCAGTGTTTAAATACGTATCCCCTATCCACAGCATAGGGCATAAGTGTCTGATCTCGGTGGGGTCCCATAGGTCCCAGAATTGGGCCCCAAATTTGCTCACTGCATGGAGCGTAGCATCATCATTCTCAATGGAAGGGCAAGAGAGACACCATTATATCCAATGCTCCCATGTTCCGACCGACTTTAACCCCCCCTCCATCCCCCACAAGAGCGCACTCTTATCCCCTAATCCCATATTCTCTTAACTTTATAAGAAATGTTTGGGGGTTGGATAACCCCTTTAAAGTCTTCAATGTCTCACCATACAAAACCAATAAAAAAATCCCAAGACCAAAATCCCCAACAGGATGCAATTCACATCACAAGAACTGAGTGGCCACATATGGTTAATGACAAGAACCCTGCATTGTTAAAAAAACATTAGAACCTTGATGGAGCAGAATCCAACTAAATGTTACCCACTTCCTTAAAGGGGTACTCCGCTGCTCAGCGTTTGGGACAAACTGTTCCGAATGCTGGAGCTGGAGCTTGTAGCATCATAGCCTCGCCCCTTCATGATGTCATGCCCCTCCCCCTCAATGCAAGTCTATGGGAGGGGTGTGACGGCTGTCACGCCCGCTCCCATAGACTTGCATTGAAGTGGCGAGGCATGACGTCATGAACAGGCAGGGCTATGAACTCCCGGCGCCTGCTCCAGCGTTCAGAACAGTTTCTTCCAAACGCTGAGCAGCGGAGAACCCCTTCAACCTCAATTTATTTTTTAAAGCAATACTATCACGGGATGTCCCAGCAGCAGGGTCCCATGGACATGAAGGAAGGGGCATGATGTGACGTCATGAGGGGGGATTGGCGTTACGTCACGTCTCCAGTCCTGAAAACTTCTGGTTTCCGAGCCTGAAGATGCAGCTCTGCACATAATGCGGGTACTGCAGGGAGATCGCGGGGGTTCCGTGCATAGGGACCCCCTGAGATCACACATCTTATCCCCTATCTTTTGGATAGGGGATAAAATGTCTAAAGCCGGAATACCCCTTTAAACACATTTGATGTTTTAATGCAAAAAATGGCTTCAAATCACAGGATCGAATAAACAGCGGTGTCACTACGTGATATTAGCATTGTTCACACACTGGGTCTCATTTAACATAAGCGCTCTTTGGATATCCCACATAGAAAGTGAAGGTCTGACCTTTGGAAGGTTAGCCAACAGTTTTTTGGCTTATAAAATGTGAAAACATGGACAGAGAGCAGAGGAAGTTGAATTTGTTAAAAAAGATAAGAAAAAGAGCTTTGACTATTTTACAGAAATAACACCACTGTCTATAGGCTGTGTGAATATTAGAGCTCATCTTTAGACACAACACCGTGGATAGAGTTTGGCTATTTTATTTTACACTTTTGATAACCTTAAATGATCATTGTCATTTCCCTATTAGTAATATATTTAATTAACCAAAAAGGACTCCTAGTCTTGACCACTAGGTGTCTCATTTATTTGCAATCTAATGTCTACTACTTGTTGATCGGCTCAGTATGTCTCTAGTAACAGAAACACAAAGACAAAATAGAGTAATCTCGGACTATGTATCTCAAATCTGTCACCCTTTCTGCTTCCTCCAGAGAATCCTCACTGTCCCTAAAAGGCAAATCAAGGCTTCACTGTTATCTCAGCAGCACTTCCATCCTTAATGTAACCCCTTCAAGCCATTCCTTTCTGCTTGCAAAACATCTTGCAAAGCTAGTGTATTAGTAACCCCCCCATATTCGATCTAACTCGTCCCCTAATACAATGCAAACCTATTCAGTCTAGTGCACCTTCACGAGCACTCATAGCATAGCAAAGAAGAGTAAGTGTTGTACTGAGAGAAGTAAGGGAGGAAGTAACTATGTGAGTACTACTGGCAAACAGTCCAGCTCTGGACCCGCCCCCTGAAATAGAGAAAATGAGAAGTAGCCATGCATCATGGATGGGACTCTCAGGGGCTCAACTACAGCAGTGACCCTATCAACACTGTGAAGGGTTAATCTAACAAAACTATGCAGGTCATAGAACTTATCAAACAGAACCATACAGCGGTGTGTAGGAGACATACATTTAATTAAACCTATACATATAATCATCTGTATTATATACATTCATAGTAAAAAAAAAAAAATAACAATGAAAAAAAAATATATCCAAATGGATGCTATCCTTGGTTATCTCCCTTCATCACTACATAAATTATCTATGGAGACCTGATATAGGAATAACAGCTTCATGTATGACTTCTGGGCTGAGTTAAATAGAGAACTCTGGGACTTCTGAGTTGAGAGGTAGTAATAGGAGTCCATCTGGACATAGCCCAAGGGGGTTACTAAGACCACCTGTTTCTGTCCATTATGCTTCACATTTATGCTTCAGTGAATATTCACATAGAAAGAGCTGGACTGTAAATGTCATGTTAGTATATCGAGTAATAATAGAGGACAGTTATGAAATTATAATGCACATATTGTTTAATGTGGAAGCGGTAATATGGGATTATAGTCATGGTCCTCTATGTCCTGTATAGATTTAACGAAGCTATAGATTTATAGATTGTATTACTCATAAATTGTAGAAATCAGCATGAGGCTTGATAAAAAATTTCCCGGTGTGGGTAACCAGGGGCGGATTAGATTCATGATGTCTAGTCCTGTGTTGGAGGGAAATATTTGGGAATGTTAAATCGATGATGGGGTAAAGGTTATTCACTCCCCTAGAATTGCAATATTTGGGGATGAACTAGGTATGAGAACCTCAAAAATAAAGAAAAATTATAAGGCTCTTTATATGCTAAATTATTTATAGTCAGGAACTGTATCTCGCAATAAACTCCAAACAATAAGTCCTGGAGATAGATTATCCACGTTTATTATTTATTTTGTATTTATTATATGAAGGTTTGTTTTTTTCCACAGTTGAGGCAAGGGAGGGATAGTGGGCAGGTAAAAAGGGTTGTTAAACTTAAATGATCCTTTATTGGATAGACATATGTTGTGTTTTGTATGGCATTATATTTGAAAAAAGAAAATTAAATAAAAAAATATAAAAATCACAAGTATTAACTGCACTAGGATTCATTTTGTTAAAAAGGTTTTTCCCAAAAATGCCATGATGTTTTCTAGGATACGCAGTCAACTATTGATTGATGGGGGGCTGGGCCCCCCAGTGGCCCTTAGGGGGGTACTCCGCCCCTAGAAATCTTCTCCTATCCAAAGAATAGCGGGGGTCCCGCTGCTGGGAACACCCGCGATCTCTGGTGCGGCACCACAGTCATCCGGTGCACTTAGCAAACTTCCTGATGACTAGCGATGTGGCGTTGACATCATGAGCCTCCGGTGCTGCAGCTGCTGCAGGGAGATCACAGGAGGTCCTAGCGGCGGGACCCACACGATCAGACATCGTATCCCCTATCCTTTGGATAGGGGATAAGATGTCTAGGGGGGAGTACCCCTTTAAGATAAAGAATTAGGGGCATTTACAGCACAATGGCCAACTACTCTGCAAAATATTGTAATATAAACACATTCACTTCAAGGAATTAGCATTGCAGAGGGTGTCCAGGAGCAGCACTGTGAAAGTGAAGTTTTAAGGACATGCATCCCCTTTCTTTTCCAAATCGTCCTTTTCCCTACTGGTCAGAACCTCACAGATCATGATATGTCATAACATTTAATAATGGGAATTACTTAATTTTTTTTTCAGCGGCTTTGCACTATACAGCTGCCAAGCACAAATAGGAGAACATTGTAAATCATCCCACAGTTGACTTAGGGCAGTGTTTCTCAAGAGCGGTCCTCAAGACCCCCAACAGGTCATGTTTTCAGGATATCCTTAGTCTTTCACAGTTGATATAACTTGGGTAATTGCTGATTCACTGACCATAATAATATCACTTGTAAAAGACTAAGGAAATCCAGAAAACATGACCTGTTGGGGGTCTTGAGGAACGCTCTTGAGAAACACTGACTTAGGGTTTCCAGGCTGTGACATCATGGCCTTAGGTTAGACATATCGGAAGAGACTTATCGATGTATTTATGCCAGATCTTTTTTATATGCACAGGCTATACCATAAATGACTGTATCCAAGACCCCCCACAGCATTTAACCAGCTGAGGCAGTAGGCCGCCACCACTTCCATATGGTGATTGAATGTAAAGGTGATACTCTATGCCTATGGGAGTTCTGAAGCGAGCCCTTTCATTTCTCATAATACTGATTACAATACCAGATATAGATGACACTGTTGCGTGCTACATTGGAGCTTGTATATATAACATTATGTATGTTGTTATTATTTCCAATGTTATTCTGCTTGACATTTAAGCATGTACTTTAAATATGCAGTTACTCGGCTCTAAATTGGTTACGACATCCTCTAGGCGTGCAATACATACAATGTCCCCAGGGAAAACCACAGTTTGAAAAAACTAGCAGGAAAGGTCTCTGCAGTGCAAAGATAAAAATATCAACCTGGAAATGGAAGATTCTTTAAATAATTCTCTTTCATGTCATTCTGGAGAAATCCACATTTCTATGTGGTTGAGCAATCATGTCTATGGGTCACTGGTTACGGTGTTTGAACCTGATATTTTGTCTCCCTTAATGTGCAAAATACAAAAAGCAGAATGTGAACAAAACATTTCAGTTTTCTCATATTTTAGACCCTGTCGTACTCTGAAAACATTTCAACAAAGCCTTGAAAGGAAATAAACACCTTCAAATAGACAGCAAAGTCCGGAACTGTTGTGTCAACAAAGTCTGTGTCCCTCCAAAAGAGCATAGTAGAGTAAAGAATCCCAGCACTCACCAGATGAACTGGAGCAAAAGTAGAGCTTTATTCCATAGTGAAAATTATAGTAACAGGATGCGTTTCGGCAATAGCCTTCCCCTGCTGATAGCAGAGGCATTCTATTGCCGAAACATGTCCTGTTACTATAATTTTTCCCTATGGAATAAAACTCTAATTTTGCTTCAATTCATCTGGTGAGTGTTGGGATTCTTTACTCTTTTATGGTCTGACTCCGTCCACTATAAGCAGCACCATTCTACAGAAGTGCCAACACATCCATCAATACCTAATGTCTGAATGACAGAGAACATAAACAGCTTAGAAGGGGTCTTAAGTCACTGGGGTAGTGGTACCAGATCCCTAATATTTGGACCATCCTTCAACATTGTGATAGATTTCAATGTTTGGATGTACAGTAGTTGTCACTTTTTTGCAACCAAGCTCTAAACTTGAACAGTTCCAGGTTCTAGAAACTGAGGCAAATGAGGGGGCACAAATAGGAAGACCATACCATTGTGTGGAGTAGGAGAATATTGGTTATTGCCCTACCACCTCGTGGAGTTCAATCACATCTAGTGAATAAGCTGCGTGGATTGTTGTCCTCTGATTTTTAATATTCGGGATAATACAGTCTAAAATAGGATTATGGAAAATCTGCTTATTCACAGGACCACCCTCTATGCCCACCACTGGTTAGGTAAGCCTAATATTCCAGAAAACTAAAACAGTATCATGATACTTGCAAAAAATAATGACACTAAATACTCAAATAAAGATTATTTAAAAATGTTCAAATTAAAGATAACTTTCTCTTTGGCCTCCTAAAATGTTGGACTTTCTAATGTTTTCTTGGTAAATAGGCAAAGGGACTCTCAGATTCCACATTATCAGGAATTTGGATGATATACCACATAGGACTATACATGTAAATATGTTCAAGATAATGTTTAAAGGGGTTATCCTGGAATAAAAAAACAGGCCTAATTTCTTTCAAGGACCGCTCCCTGTCTGTCTCCAGGTTGGATGGGGTATTACAACTTGGCTCCATTCACTTCAATGGAACTGAGCTGCAGAACCACACCCAACCTGGAGACAGAAAGGGTGCAGTCTTTTAAAGAAATTATCTCTGTTTTTCGATTCCTGGATAACCCATTTAAGGTAAGCACTGAGGAAGATATGGCTGCTATGGGGGCCATTGGAGAGGGGCTAACTTTGGTTGGCTCCTTTCCTTGTTCTACACAGTGGAAGACTCCCAGGGACATTGGAAACTGGGTCATAGGTCCTGAAAATGTTGTGCAGGGGGAACAAATCTCCGGCAGTTCTTGGTAGAAAAATTCTGCACCATAATAGGAGGAAGGAGGGAGTTTGATCATTGCTACAGTGCTACAGGGTCTCTCTTTTCCATGTCCAGCAAGCTGATATGCTTCTTATTTTGTAGAAGCATCTGAACATAACCATTAGAGTCCTAAATTTTATCTCTCTTTGCTTTGCTGGTGTTATCAAAAATAATTCTCAAGACCCAATAAGGTTCTCTCATTTGAGGAAAACATAGGAAATTGCTAAGGTGACCCTATTGGACTGGAGCTACATGTCTATAGACGGGTTATAATGTTATTTAAAAATGTCACCACAACGTCACAACATATTGAGGTTAACGGAGTGGAAATAAAAATAAGTTGCATCACTCTTGTCCATGAGCATTTTCTGGTATTGTAATAGTAAATGCAGGCCACTGTTTCCAATCCTGGACAACTGCCCAAAATGTGGCTTGTATATCTCAGCAGATTTCTTCAGCTTAAAGGGGTACTCGGGAGGGATTTTTTTTTTTCAAATCAACTGGTTCCAATAAGTTAAACTGATTTGTAATATACTTCTATATAATAATCTAAGTCCTTCCAGGACTTATCAGCTGCTGTATGCTCCAAAGGAAGTTGTGTAGTCCTTTCCAGTCTGACCACAGTGCTCTCTGCTGCCACCTCTGTTTGTTTCAGGAACTGTCCAGAGCAGGTGTCAGCAGAGAGCACTGTGGTCAGACTGGAAAGAACTACACAACTCTCTCTGTAGTATAAAGAAACAAAAGGAGAGTCTAAGAGAGATCGCACTCACCATCCATGGGCTTTATTCATAAGAGTGTAGGCATAGCAAGTACGGGCAGGGGTAGACCGGGACAAGTTGTTTTGCGCTGGTTTGCGCTTCTTCTAGCCGGAGTGTGACGGTCAAAGGTAGCGCCGCACCTTAAACAGGTACTGGG
Organism: Hyla sarda; assembly: GCF_029499605.1. Taxonomy (NCBI): domain Eukaryota; kingdom Metazoa; phylum Chordata; class Amphibia; order Anura; family Hylidae; genus Hyla; species Hyla sarda. The sequence continues at coordinate 41,002,122 of NC_079190.1, read as the reverse complement.
CGATGCAGTCAAAACTGGCTGTCATGCACCTGCTGACTCAGTGTATGGTAATTTGACCGGTATCAAAAGCGAGTGAGAGACAGCAAACAAAGTGAGGGATGCACAAATAGTGCTATTTAGAGATTGTACAACAAAACAATAAAACAATAGAACAGGTGTAAGTTTAGAAGGAGCATAACGGAACGGGGAAGCTAGAAGCATAACAAAGATTAAAGGAAAGGGGCAAGTGCTATACGGTCATTCAGACCCAAAGGGCCAGTTGCATCTAGTTCCACAATCCAGTAGGCTTCTCTTCTTAACAGGAAAGAGTGACGATCGCTTCCTCTAGGAGAAGATTTAATTCTTTCTAGGCCAGTAAACTTCATTTGATTAATGTCACCATTATGTATTTCTCTCATGTGGGTAACCAAACGGGGCACACCAACGCCGGTGCGCATAGAACAAACATGTTCACGGTAACATATATGCAATGGCCGGATGGTTTTACCCACATAAAAGAAACCGCAAGGGCAGAGGACTGCATAAACTACATAAGAAGTGCGGCATGTTATTAAATCCTTGACAGATGCCTACACTCTTATGAATACAGACAGTGGATGGTGAGTGCAATCTCTCTTGGACTCTCCTTTTGTTTCTCTATGTTGCTATATTTGAAATTGCACTGCCGATATCCACACCTGTGCCTTACCTGCACTGACACCATTCCCCGTTCCTAGACACTGCCTTAGTCCTGCAAGTACCGGATCCCTACTACTCCAGTCCCTCGTTTCTTTGTAGTATACAGGAGCTGATAAGTACTGGAAGGATTAAGATTTTTACATATAAGTAATTCACAAATCTGTAAAATTTTCTGGCACCAGTTGAGTTAAAAAAAATAATAATTTCTGATTTAAGCTCGGTTCACATATAGTATTTTCTCAGTATTTGGTCTGTATTTTTAGCCAAAACGAGGAGCTGAACGGACACAGAGAAAAAGCTGAAATATAAAGAATAGCACTTTATTATGTGTTTTTTTTTTGGACCCACTCCTGGTTTTGGCTTAAAACACTGCCCAAAAATCTACATTTAAACCCAGCCTTACATCCAGGGCAGTCTAAATTAAAAGGCAGGTTGCCCCAGTGAAAGCTACTAGTCAAAGTGTAGAGGCGTCAGTTATACATGTCTCCTAATCATAGATATTGGCCCTGATTTACTAAGAGTGTTGTGTAGGTTTCTTTGTGGGTTTTAATTCCCTACAATTTTTTACTACAAGGTATTTACTAAGGTTTCCCTACATTTTCCACTTTCCCTACACTTTTCTTTTTTTACAGATGTTCTGATCTGTCTGGTTTTCCTCAGCTCAAATCCACCACATTTTCTGTGGAAACCTTCGTAAATATGTTGGGTTTTTGTGAAAACGTCGGGGACACGTTACCTTTCCAGTGACCACACCCTCTTTTCCCGATGGCCACGCACCTTTTTTGGCATTTCTCAGTAAAATGGAGAGTTAGTCAGGTTTTTTTTTTCAATTCGGGCGCAAATTATGGCGCAGACAGAATTTCTGGCGCAATTCGACACAATCTGGCGCACAACCCAACAAAACATGTCAGGTTTGCAATAGTAATTGAGGGCCATTTTCTTTATCGGATCTGTATGAGCGGCAGTCACCTGGCTTGTGTATTTCTTTACATCATTTAACTATAAAGAGACGTTGGGTTATTGGAGTTAATTATGTCACTTCCACTAGTCGCTTGCCCATAATTATTACTGTAGTTGCTGACTCAGCGATCGTCGTGCCAATCTCTCTGAATATTCTGAACTGCTCATTTTGCAATGTCAGGGGACTGATGAGATGGCAGAAATAACTTTCATTCACAAAAGGGCACTCGCTCTACAGCACAGGAACTTATCTGCGCTTGGCGGAACAAAATATTTCAGGTATTTCTGCATATTATCAAGTGACTATAAATAAACATTAGTGGCATCTGGAAATTGTTCTAACTTTGACACTAGAGCAATCGTATTAGCGCTATGAAGCAAGAAACTGAAACGGCTGACATTTCCTATCAGTTACTTATGGCAAAAATATGTGGGCAAATGGGCAAATCACCCTATTTGTGTGGAAAGCAAGACAAGTCAATGGTTTGTTACCTGCAGTACTGGGGTCATTGGATCAAATTAAACCCATTTATGAAACTAGTAAGCATCAGGAATGTGGGTCTGCACTCACCGCAGGTGGTGATTACCAATGTGAAGAACCAGATCCACTTAAAGGTATAGCAGGATGGTGTGGAAAACCTAGAGGTGTTGCTTTTGAGCGCTCCACACCGCCCCACTATGCCTCCCCATGGATCTGGTTCTTCATATTGGTAGACACCATCTGCGTTGAGTGCTGACCCACGTTCTTTATGCTCACTTGTTTGTTATTGAACTTTCTGTCCTATGTGGTGTAGCACCCCTTGAAAGTCATCCAAGTTATATGGATTCAGTAACCCCGCTGCTGTATATGGGCTTGGTGCATTGTTGTAGCTGACCATTACCCTTAAAGAGGAACTCCAGTGGGAAAAAAATGTTTTCAAATCAACAAATCAACTTACAAATCAAGTTAAACAGATTTGTAAATTACTTCTGTTTAAAAATCTTCCAGTAAAAAATAATCCTTCCAGTACTTATCAGCTGCTGTATACTACAGATATACAAAAGAGAAATTTGTGAAGTTCTTTCCAGTCTGACCACAGTGCTCTCTGCTGACACCTCTGTCCATGTCAGGAACTGTCCAGAGCAGGACAGGTTATCTATGGGGGACATGAGGTCATGAATAAGCGCTTTTAGCGTGAAACAGCTTGCTGACTGTGTTACATCCTGTGACCATACCTGAATAAATCTACGTGTTGCATCCACAAGTGCCTCCTGTTACACTTCTTCCATGGTATTGGATCTTCTATTTTTCCTGGGATAGAGCACCGCATGAACATGATTTTATCTGGATACCTGAAGTTTGGTTGCAGTTCACAACACCTCTGGCTATTGGTAGGCGGCAATGCCGACTTTCTGTTTTTCTTGATGAAGAGTGTTTCTATGGGGATAGGCTTCTAATCTGGACAGTTCCTGACACGGACAAAGGTGTCAGCAGAAAGCACTGTGGTCAGACTGGAAAGAACTTTACAATTTTCTCTTTAGTATATAACAGCTAATAAGCACTGGAAGGGTTAAGATTTTGAAATAGAAATAATTTACAAATCTGTTTGTCTTTCTGGCACCAGTTAATTTGAAAACATTTGTTTTCCACTTTTTTTCCACAGGGTTCCCCTTTAAGCCATTGGCCTTTGACCATTACCATTATCCTTTAGTGCCTTTCCCCTTACAGTGCAGTCAAAATGCAACCTACAAACGTAGCCTGGAAACTTAAAATCTAAATAAAACATTTCATAGTGTGATTTTTGGTCAAATTTCTTTCACCTAAGAAAAATATTTTTTCTAAAAAATCCACTTCAAAAAATAAAAAACTTGCATAAAAACAGCACATGGTGTGAACTGACCCCAACCCACTTATGAGTCTCGTCAGGTTAGACTTCTGTAGTCTAGCCCGTGATTAGGTTGGTCTAATAAGCTGACCTGCAGTGGTGAGACTCCACCCTCTCGCTCCACAAAGCCAGATAATTAAAAGGAAATGTACGCAGCATTAGGAAATCATGACAGTGAAGGGATTAAAATCAATATGGCTGAAAGCCCATGCCTGCCACATCCACTAAAACAGGTAAGTACAAGGCATATAGAAAGATCTTTACATTATTCTTTAATAATAGCCTGTGCTACATTATATAAGCAAAAAAAAAATGAAAAACATTCCGGCAGTGCTTCTTTAATATTTGCCCAGGCGAAAAATATAAGGTAAATTTTCCCGTTTTATTTTGTAAGCTATACAATAGATAAGCCTTAACCACAACCCTTCAGCACAGCTGACCCGCTCCATGACTTTAGAGCAATTACAGAGTTTTACAATCCAATTTCTAAATTAGTCATTTCTTGTCTTATATTCTCCGTATATTCTATTTCGGTCATATGAAACCTCCAATGTAACATTTTAATTATGGTATGTGCGAACCAAATTACAGACTCAGTGTCAAATAACAAAGGGAGAGATTGTAGGTGCTGTAAATAGTACTGGAGTATCCATTCCAACAATTGCTTCTTAGACGTCATCGATGATAACTTCCCCGGGTTCAATTATTCTGCTTTTAAGTTATTTCAAAAGTTATTAATACGGAAAAAAAAAAAAAAAAGATTGGCCCCTGAGGGGGAAAGAATATGGTTGTACAAACTTCACACATTATTGCACACTATATGGTAACTGCTTTGTAATGTACGATAGACACATTTGTCTCTTGCACTGCTACAGGGCATCTAAGAATATATATATTCTTACCTACCGTATATACTTGAGTATAAGCCGACCCGAATATAAGCCGAGGCCCCTAATCTTACCCCAAAAACCCAGGAAAAGTTATTGACTCAACTATAAGCCTAGGGTGGGAAATACATCATCCCCCATGTCATAATCCCCCCCCTGTCATCATCCAGACCACCGTCATCATCCAGACCCCCGTCATCATCACCGCCAGTCAATCCCTTCATCAGTGATCTTCAACCTGCGGACCTCCAGATATTGCAAAACTACAACTCAGGCTGTCATTGCAGGCTGTCCATTTTCACCAGAGGGGGCCTCTTCTTTGCGCTTCGGGCCCGGACTAGTGACAGTGCCTTGACGACGACCCACAGGGACGTTGGGCATGAACATCCCTGTGTGTCGTCGTCAAGGCAACGTCACTACTCCGGGGCCGGGCCCGAAGCACAGAGAAGAGCCCCCCCGGGTGAAAATGGACAGCCTGCAACGACTAACCCTCCCCACCGGATGGTCCCTGCAGCATAGATGGCCCCGACCAGCTCACCCTAACTTCCCGCCTAGGGGAGGTGAGTACAAAACAAAAGGGGGGGGGGGCTGGATGATGACGAAGGCTGCAGTGGTCTTCAACCTGCGGACCTCCAGAAGTTTCAAAACTACAACACCCAGCATGGCAGGCTGTCCGGGCTTGCTGAGAGTTATAGTTTTGCAACATCTGGAGGTCCGCAGGTTGAAGACCACTGATGAAGGGATTGACAGGCAGAGAATTCACTCGAGTATAAGCCGAGGGGGGCGTTTTCAGCACGGCTTATACTCAAGTATATACGGTATATAGTGTCAACACATATGGACTGTCCAAATTTACATTGCCATTGCCAACATTCGGACTCTAAATTTCTAAATGAATCAGAACAGCGTACAAAGTCCATGCAGATGTTGCCAAGACCCAAGCAAGGAAAGGCAACAATGCTACAACCACTGAGCTACCATGCTGCCAGTAGTGTCTGGCTAGCACACTCCCTCGTGGGTAAAAATAAATCGATTTGGGGTGACTCGAATTCCTCAGAATCTGAACTTTTTAGGATTAGTTTCAGATTAATTTTATTCCTGCCCATAACAACCAATCAGTTTGCTTCTTTCATTTTGCAGATGCCTTGTTTAAAATGAAAGAAGCGATCTGATTGGTTGCTATGGGCAACTGGGCAACTTTTCCTCTGGACAGGTTTTGATAAATTTCCCCCTATATCTTTATTCAGTAGGCCCATACGGTTACAAGGATACCCAATTTATATAGTTTTTATTTTATTTCCATACTTTAAAAAATTATAAACTACATGCACCAAAATTTGTAAGTTTAAAATTGTCATCTTATGACCACTATAACTTTTTTATTTTTTTGTGTACGGGGCGGGACGAGTGCTTACTTTTTGCACCATCATCTATAGTTTTTATCGGTACCATTTTTGTTTTGTTGGGACTTTTTGAATGCTTTTTATTAATATTGTTATGGTATATGAAGTGACCAAAAATGCACAATTTTGGACTTTGGTATTTTTTTTACGTTTACGCCATCGACCGTGTGGTTTAGCTAACCTTATATTTTAATAGTTCGGACATTTATGCATGCGGCGGTACCCCATATGATTATTTTTATTCTTTATTATATTATTTTATTTTAAAAACTGGGAAAAGGGGGGTGATATAAACTTTTAATAGGGAAGGGGTTAATGAACTTTTATAAAACATTTTTTACACTTTTTTTTGCCCTCATAGGGGGCTACAACATGCAATCTTCTGATTGCATACTCTGATCAGTGCTATGCCATTGTAATGCCAGTGCTATGCCATTGTAATGCCAGTGTAATGCTGTGCAGGCATGGAGCAGTAGATCGCCAAACAGACAATGGAGAGGCAGATGAGGACCCTCTCGTCGTTTGGTAAGCTGATCGGGACATAGTCCCAATCAGCTCCGCTGAACTGCCGAGATTCTTTTACTTTCATTTTAGACACCATGATCAACTTTGATTGCGGCGTCTAAAGGGTTAATGCCAGGCATTGGCCCTATTGGCTTTGCCCGGCATTAGCTGTGGGTCCTAGCTGCCCGTAGCAACAGGGACCCACCGGGTTTAACCCATTTTCCGCCGGTGAGAACGGTTTAAACCTGTTATACCCGACCAGGGCGTACAGGTAAGCCCTGAGTCCTTAAGGATTGGGGATGCAGGGCGCATGCATACGCCCTGTGTCCCCAAGAGGTTAAAGGTAGGGTCACACGTGCCATATTTTCTGCAGCTGATTTTGCTACCCATTATCTGCAATGTGTAGGAAAATACGCAGCAGCTCAGGAAAATACAGGACTTGTGGCTCTACCCTTATGAGTGAAAATTAAGAGTTAGTAGATCACTTGGGTCATGCTCCGTAAAAGTACTTTGCATACTAGAAACACCTGACCTCCCCTGCTATAGATGAAATATGAGCACCATAGCTTGTTCATCATGTCATCTACCAAAGTGTCAACCTTTAAGTTTCTACAAATTCTGTTAAAAGAGTAACAATCGTTTGAAAACAATGCACAGCTCCAAGCACTGTGTCCTTTGACCCACAATGTACCACCAAAGTCAATTTAGTATTACATTAAAGTGGACCCACAGGCTGAAGTTAACAAGTCGATAAAATGTCACTGTGTGACTATGCAAGTCAGTGTTTTCCAACCAGTGTGCCTCCAGCTGTAGCAAAACTACAACTCCCAGGATGCCCAGACAGCCTTCGACTGTCCGAGCATGCTGGAAGTTGTAGTTTTGCTAAAGCTGGCGGCACACTGGTTGGGAAACGCTGACGTAAGTAAAGCCATGACATTCTATTTGAACAGAAATAAAGCAGGCAGCTTCACATCTGTTACCAAGGTAGCAACTTGCACCATGATGTCAGAATTGGGTGATCTTTCACACCTAATACTAGTCTTTAGGTTTAGGTGAGTGGAATTGGTTCTAATCGATTACTGCACACTTGCCACCCTGACATTTGTTTGGAATGATCTAGTGTTTCTAGTTTTAGATGCTTAGACAACCCCTCACTCTTTTAAAGAGTACCTGTCACCAAACTAAACTTTTAATATATTGTTCCTTATGTAATTATAAGATACTTTGCTATTTATTTGCTATTAAAATTCTCAACCTTTGTATGTTTTTAATGTGATTGAAAAAAGGGCCACTAGGTGGCTCTGTTCTGTTCCCTGTGCAAGTCTAACCGTTAGTTTGGTCTCCTTTCAGCCTTGCAGGAGACCAAACTCAGGGAGTGTGTGCAGGCATGGCGGGACACATCGCTCGCAGGCTACAGTGACGTTACACCTGCTGGGGAACGTCCAATTTCTCTTGCCGGGAGCTCACACAATGTGATCAAGGGGAAAGGTATGATACACAGCTTTTTAAAGCTTGGAAAAAGGGCAGGAGGGATATAATGTGGGTTAGTTTAGAAAATGTGGTTTGATGACAGGTACTCTTTAAGGCCACACTCAGGCATAAGTACCTTCTAGGTTTTCACCCTTTATCTCGCTTAATGATGTAGAATGTAGACTTCTACTGCTAGAGCATACCTCATTGCTTTCCAAACCTTATTGCAGCATAGGAGTTGCAAGCACTGGTGCCTAACACCAGGGGGTCAAACAGGAAGACTAAGTCAACAGTTAAGGTAAAGCACTAGAGATTCGGTATAATACACAGGCATCTGGCAGAACAGGAAAGAGGGAAGAGGCAGGGAAGTTTTGAATGGGTACCGTATATGTTACAATGTCCTAAAAAAACATCCTTGCCAAGCTCAGGGTAGTACTTGTATAGTACTTTTATGAAGGTTCCCCATACATGGATTTATGGATGAAATTTCAATCCACTGGCTTTTATGGGAAAAATCTGTATTCATATGGCAGAAACTTTCATAGAGTATAACTACTGATCTGCGCGAGGCCCAAGAAGCTCATGGCTTTTAAGTCAACAAAAAATAAATCCCAATAAGATAAAGAGCAGGTCTTACCCAACCAATTTTATTCTAGAAACTAAAAAACCTCCATTACACCACCTCTTTAGTACATGACAATACAAGCTCAGCATGCACTGAATAGTAGGATACAATGAATCATTCACTGCAGGCAGTCAATAGTCATTATCTGCTAATAATACATTACTAAGACTCAATGATTAAGATAAAACTTTGGGGGGGAAAAAAATATGTAATTCTTCCCCTGTCATAAAAGCATGACTCTGTGAAAAAGCTGAAGGCTCCTATTTAAACGGATCACTGAGGCAGAGCAGAAAGTTTTAATAATTTGCAATTGATTTAGCAGAAATGCGCGGGTTTCCGTCTAACAACGCGATATGCAAATGCATTACATGACTTAATGAATATCTCTTTAGGCAGATTCAACAACAATTTGGCATTTCCAGTCCTCCGTCGTAAATATGAAGTGTTCCGTATTTAGAGCCTAATGATATGGTTGATACCCGGTGCTAGCGTTTACTATTCCACGGTAATATACTGTAGAATCCTGTCTAGGAGATTGACGACTGCGAATATAAAGTGGACGGCATTGTGGTGTCTTGATGAACAGCTGTAAATTCAATGTTTTAGCTGATTAGTTTCTGGCAGAATCATTATTTGATCTGAATCCTCAGTTGTATGGCACTTCCTCTTGGAGGAATTAAGAATTCTCGAGACTGAATAGAATGACGTTCTAGTTGATGCAGAATACTAATCTCTGCAGCTGCGTACCACTCAGAGTGACTATGCAGATGACAAGACACCTCTGTAGCGGCAAATAAACCAGATCGCGCTACGTACAAGTGTGTTTTGCAGTAACATTGTCAGATTGACAAGTCAATAGCCCCGTGGCTCAGTGTTTAGCCCTGTGTTCACATCTGACCAGGTCAACATTTGTAAATTTGTATGGCCTACCCATACTCTCAAAATGTACTGGTTGGTAATTGTAAGGGTGGGTTCACCACCACCTGATGCTCCCTCATCATTTCCCTTTGGTGTGGTAGTAATAGCATCATAGTCAGTGCCGATTGTTGTATCTACCTTGCTATACCAACTCAAAAATGCCAGCATGATTCCAGGAGTTGACAGGTAGGTTTGAAGCCAAGTCCCATTTTAGCCTATGGTGCCCCAAGAGGGGACAGCATGTGCAATGCAACCAGCTTGGGTGGTTTTCGATTGAATACTAAGAGATTTTAAAAAATTCTAAATTTGGCATTTGCTACACAAAGGGCTTTGTCTCCTAGCGCCTAGTTAAAAAGAAGTTGCCAAATTTGCCAGTTGATCTTGCTAAGGAACAGCATTTACTTCTATATACATTATAGCATGAAGTTGCAAATCTACCAACGGCTCTCTGTTATGGATCATAGGGGTCACCATACTACCAACAGGTTAACTTTAAAACCCCATCCCGGGAATGCCCCAAATTCCTACTTTTAGGTAGGGTTTGCATATGTCTGACCTTTGTAGTCCAGTTTTCTGCCCCTTTAAGCTGAGAACCTTAATGCTTTGCACGGTTGTGGCAAGTGTTGAAATCACAAATTTGAAACTGCTAGGCACTGTGCACTATGTATGCATCATTATTTTAGTTTGGGGATGCACCAACTTGGGAAACCATTCATGCAAAGCCATTTTTGCAAAGAGAGGACCTCAGTGATACCTTTGCAGATTTTCAAGTTAAGGTTGCCAAGAGACACCTAATTTTCTATCTGGGTTACTACAACAGCAGTTTTATCTGTTAAATAATATACTTCCTCTTCATGGTACCTAGGTTTGTTTCGAGACAAATAAATGGACAATGAATGAAGATCTGTAGGATTTGTAGAAATATCTAAAAGTACATCCTTTTCTGCTTCAAATCAGGTTTTGAAACCTAACATCCAGTATTCTACACTACTACCAACCATACCACCAAACCATATCGCCGTTTTGCTAATAACGCTCCAAAAATCACTCATACGAACATTCATAGCAAACAATATTATACGAACATTCATAGCAAACAATATCCAATAATACTAACTGCTACTATAAATTTACTTCTGCACACTTGGCCTCTAGTACTCACATAAGCGCATCAATATTATCCTGTGTGCACTCGATCTTCAGTATTCACATATGCGCTTGAAATCCCCGTGCATCAGATTTTTTTTTTAAATTACAAATACTATACAATCTCTCTAAACAATAAGTCTCGATACCTACTAACCGGCATCCTAACAGCGCAACCTACTAATCGGCATATTGACAGCGCTGCAGCTCTAATAATTTTATTTATTAAATTTTTTTTTAAGTCCACCACTGCTGCTATTCAATTAACTAGTCCTGGTACCTATTATTCGGCATGTTAGCAGCGCTGCAGTCCCATTTCTGTGTGACCACTGCTGCTGCTATCTTATAAGCAGCCGTTTAAATACAATTCACACATGCGCGAAGTAGAAGTTGTTAAACATTCTTATTATTACTAATATGCACACCTAAATACTAGACCGTATATGAGCGGTCTTACAATTTCTTTTACACATCACATTTTATTTCTGTTTTTATAACATAAAAAATACACATTGTCAAATTTTCTTTTTTTTTCAAATTCAAAGTTTTATTAAGTATTTTCATAAGAAAGTAAAGTTTGACAAACTATGTCTGGGACATAAGATAACAAATTAGACGATTGCAGAAGACATTACAATATGTGTGACCGAGGTCAGAGGGGGGAGGGGGGTCAATAAGGGGAAGGAGTGAGGAGGGAAGGGGGGTGGATCGGAAAGGATAGAAAAGTAGAAGAGAAATGGGGGAGGAGGGGAAGGTAGGGAAGAAGAGAGTGTGGAGAGACGTGGGTTTGACCGGGACCCTAGGAGGGAAGGGTAGCTTACCTCGCAAGCAGAAGAGACTCCAGTCCGCCACAATATCCAGGCACAGCATATGGCATTTGGGAGGGAAAGGTAAAGTGGATCATGTTGTGTGTGGCACTGGCGTAGCGTGGTAGAGAGTAGCATAAGATAGGGGCTACCTTGTTAGGTGTAGTGATAAGTAGTCAGACGAGTTCTGGAATGCATTCCAGGGCTTCCAAGTCACCAAGAAGTGGGACGGGTCATCCCGTAATGTTGCAGTGAGTTCCTCCATCCTGTGTATGCGAGACACTTCTTTGAGACAGTCTGTAATGGTAGGCGCAATCATGGATTTCCATAGGTGCGGGATAACTGTCCTGGCAGCTAATAGCAAGTGTGAGATCAGTTTATAGGTGGATTTGGGCACCACCGGGGTGAGAATGGAGAGCAGGGCTATTTCTGGGATAGGATCTAGGCGAATTGAGGTAATGCCTGTAATTACGTCCATCACTTTTGACCAGAAGTCAGTTAGAGAGGGGCAGGTGAGCCAGATATGAAGCATGGCGCCTCTATCACAGTTACAGCATTGATTCGATACTCCCTGATAGAATGTTGCCAGTAAGGTGGGGACTCTGTACCATCTAGTTAGCACTTTATAGTTTGTCTCTTGAGCTTTGCTGGATATGGTTGATTTATGGCAATTCCTGATGGCAATATGCCAGTCTCCATCAGTGATCGAGTGGCCTAGGTCCTTTACCCAGCCCGATCTGAAAGGGAGGAGACGTACCAAAGTTTTGTCTATGAGGAGATTGTATAGGAGACTAACCGTGTGAGGAATGGGTTGTGTGGAGACGCAGAGATGCTCAAATTTGGTTAGTGGGTGATGTAGATGAAGCTTGTCTTTCATGGTGTGATAGTAGTGGTGCACCTGTGCGTAATGGAAATAGTGCACCGGGGCGGGGGTAGTGCCAGGAAGGAGTTCCGATAGCGATTTTAGGGAGTCCCGGTTTAAGAGGTGGAAGAACGTGGTGCCTTGTGTCCGCTGGAAGTTCCGGAAACCCCCTGTGGATAGGGATGGTGGGAAGGTGGGGTTGTCAAACAAGGGGGTTAGGGGTCCGTCGGGCGGGAAGATAGCCAATTTCGACAGGTAGTGCTTACATGTACGGCGTATGGAGTAGAGTACTGGAGGGAGGGTTGCGACTGGGGCAGAGGGGAAGTGAGGGCGCCACAATAACGCCTTCAAATCACTGCCCAGCGTCAGTCCCTCCAGGACAACCCACTGCTTGTCAGCCCGGTGATGGCAGCGATGCAGAACTATAGTCAGTACCGCCGCTATGTAGTAGGATAGGTAGTCCGGAAGTGCCAAGCCCCCTGCACATTTCCTACGAACGAGGACATGTCTGGCAAGTCTGGGGCAGGTTTTCGTCCAGACAAATTTGACTGGAGGGATGCCAACTCTCTGAAGAAGGAGTTGGGCAGATGGGTTGGGATGCAAGAAAAAAGGTATAGGAGTCTAGGCAGTGCATTCTTCTTCATGATGTTCACCCTGCCCAACCAGGAGAAATCTTTTCTGTCCCATCTGGCCAAGTCCCTCTGCAGAGAGCGTAGGATGGGGGGGGAAGTTCAGTTTATATGTGTCCGACAGGTTGGTAGGCACTATGATTCCGAGATATCAAAGGGATGAGGTGCACCAATGGAAGGGGTAGGTGGACTGTAGGTGATGTACAAAGGATGGGGGTAGTGTCAGATTCATGGCTTCCCATTTAGTTTGGTTTAGTTTGTAATTGCTAAACTGTGAGAAGAGGCGAATTGTGGACAGGAGAGACGGAAGGGAATTTAAGGGGAAGGATAAGTACAGTAGCAGGTCGTCTGCAAAGGCTGTGCACTTGTAATGGCCTGCACCCACTCTCAGGCCTCTAATATCGGGGTTGTGACGGATGTCGTTTAAGAGGTGTTCCATGCAGAGTAAGTATAAGAGAGGGGAGAGGGGACAACCTTGACGTGTACCATTACGTATGTCGAGGGGCTGAGACAGGCGACCATTGACCCTGACATGAGCCTGAAGGTTGGAATAGAGGGCCAAGATCCGTGAGAGCATACTCCTGCCTATGCCTATTTGGGAGAGTGTGGTGGACATGAATCCCCAATCCACCCTGTCAAAGGCCTTTTCGGCATCTAGGGAGAGTAGGAGGATCGGTGAGTTATGTTTTCTAGCGTAATGCACCACAGAGAACGTACGGAGGGTATTATCCCTTGCCTCTCTACCTCTTACGAAGCCGACCTGGTCAGGGTGGATTAGGGCTGGCATGTACGTAGACAACCTCACAGCTATCATTTTGGCAAATAATTTGGTGTCGGTGTTCAATAATGAGATGGGGCGATAACTGGGGCAGAGCATTGGGTCCTTGCCCTCTTTTCGGATTACCGTGATATAGGCTTGTAGGAATGAGGGGGGCGGGGGAGAGTCAGCTGAGATGGAATTAAAGGTTGCCAGTAGGAGAGGAGAGAGGGATGGATGTAAGGTCTTATAAAACACTGTAAATTTTATGAATGAAATGCCATTCCACGTCATTGAACAGCGCTACGACAGCATGCCGTGGGGCAGTTCTATGACACTTTTTAATCAGCTAATTGCATTTTCTGGCGCCCTTTTTACACTATATATAGCCAGTGATACCGTACCTATGTATGTATGCCATAGTCATTGAGAAAGAGGTGCAAGACCACGAAACGCATTTGACAAGGCGAATAAAGAAACTTAATATCACCTAATCGGACTGAACCTTTATTTCCATTCATGGTTGGCGACGATCATCCGGGATTTTTTTCCAGAGATGAAACCACGCATGTTTGCATTATGGAGTGTGCTACCACATAACTCGAGCAACCCGGAAGGCTGCACCGTAAAGAGGATCCAAAAGGATCACATACACAAGACAAGGATCACATGCCCAACACAACCTTGCAAGGTGAGATTCCAATTTATATTCACCTGTACTCAATATCCAGTACAAACATACTGCTCAATAGGAAGCTCTGTTTTTATATTTTTTTCATGTAGTAAAAATGTTCCTCAGATATGAGGGTTTATAGTTTGTCTGACTATAAAGGGAAATGGGTCAGATGGGCGTGAACTTAATTTTAATAATGGGAGTGACTATTGGGTGATGGGTGGGCTTATACAATCAGGGGGTGTGAATGCTGTACATTGAGGGGCATGTCTACCTAATACACACTGTATAATCCCACCCATCACATGATAGTCACTTCCATTATTATGATTAATTTCACGCCCATCTGACTAATTCCCTGAATTGTCAGACAAAAGTATAAACCCTCATATATCAGAAACAGGAGGGCATATTAGGAAACTGTAAACAGGTGTGTGATCAGGGCACCCTAAGCTACTTAATGATAATGCAATGTCATTTTTTGCGGGGGTTGGCCACAGGTCCTTAATTCTCATTTGAGTCAGAGCTCTCAAAGAGACTACAGAAAAAACTGAACGGTCTGTTGGACTCCAAAGGATCCCATTGACTTTGAATGGGATCCTTCTGATTTATGTCTGGTATCTGTTGTTCTGCAGGATTTTAGCAGAGGAAGAAAAACTGATCTGCTGTATTGTTTTTTTCTCTCTGCTCATTACAAAAGAATCTGTGAATGGAGATCCCTAAACGGAGCTCCGACGTAAATGTGAATGAGACCTAAGGTAATTCCAATGACTGTGGGCGCGTAAGTGGGAGGTGCAGAGTATGGTAATTTGCTATATATCAAGAGCAACAATAAGAGGACAACCTCAAATAGTTATCTATATTGATATCATGGTCAGCTAACTCGTTCAGTTTTCACCATCAATGTGCATAACCTTGAAGTACCTTTCCAAGTGGTCCTGTGTAGTCATTGCATCTACCACTAACTGGTGTACTATCCTTGTCTCATGAAAGATTCACTGTAATGTTTCGGGGTGTACAGTGCCAAGATACTCAGATATATATATATATATATATATATATATATATATATAAAAAAAAATATATATATATATATATATATATATATATATATATATATTAGCTGAGTACCAGGCGTTGCCTGGTTTTTCCTTCCTAATCCTTATTGTGGAGGAAAATCAACAAAGGAGGAATATTTTGACTTCCTATCCCATCCTCATATATTGTTGTCATATCCCAACCCCCTATCATGTCCTTATATACCAACCTCATATCCCGACCTCCTATCTCGACTTCCTATCCCGACCTCCTATCCTGTCCTCCTATCCCGACCTATCTCGACCTCCTATCCCATCCTCCTATCTTGATCTCCTATCACGACCTCCTATCCCGTCCTCCTATCCCGACCTCCTATCCCGACCTCCTAACCCGACCTCCTATCCCGACCTCCTATCCCGACCTCCTAACCCGACCTCCTATCCCAACCTCCTATCCCGGTCCTCCTATCCCGTTCCTCCTATCCCGTCCTCCTATTACGTCCTCTTATCCCGTCCTCCTATCCTGACCTCTTATCCCAACCTCCTATCCTGACCTCCTATCCCGACCCGTAATATGTGTACCAGGTATTGAAATATCTCCAGCTGTACAGAAGTTATGTGGGAGCATAAATTTCCCCTTGATTTGCATGGGACTTTAAACAAAAACCCTGACCCTCACAAATGGGGGTAGTTAAGGATTAAATTAACTATCCTATATTTTAAGTGGACATATTAGTAACATGTGACCAAGTATTATCGAAATATGTCCAGCCGTTTGGAAGTTATGCAGTAACATATATTTCTCATAGACTTGTATGGGACTTTATGTAGACATATAAGTAACATGTGTGCCAAGTTTCATGTTAATGTATTTAACCGTTTGGACGTGATGCTGGAACATACACACATACACACACGCGTTGAGTTTTATATATATATATATATATATATATATATATATATATATATATATATTAATACACTACATAAAAATATATATATATTTTGTACTATTTCCTAATCTTACCCGCACACAGTTAAATATTCCTGTTGCCCAGGGAGAGAACCGAAACTTGTTTTTAGATACAGCAATATCTGACACCGAGTGGAGCAGAGCCACAGTGTATCCCAGGGCGATGCAAAATAAATGTCTTTTTTTATTGCTAAATCTCCTGGATTATACATACATACATGGACATAAAACTAACTCTTACTGCAATGTTTATTCTGGGAAAGAAACATTCAGTTTCTCTGATATGTGTCCCAGAGAAGAGAAAATATTTTCTTTTTGGTTATGCCCAGATGAATTTTTGCATAACAGAATTTTATGTTTTTTTTCTAAATAAAAACCCACCCTGGCACATGTATGCAGACTAAACTTTCCGTGATTGCTTGGCGCTGCCAACAGCTTCTGGCGGTCTTCACTCTAGTCTCTTTTGTCTCTCGAACCACATGCTTTTGTGTTCCAGCCAGCACCTGTGGGCAAACAAAAGACCACGCACAACAGCTGCAGGACTCAGACGTCAAAAGTGAACTGCATGTCTAATACAGAGGCACTTTGGACCATGGATGACTTCCTTCTCTCCACCATTGAACTGTTAGCAATGGCCGCTGATGTGCCTATTGATTGCCCGTCTTGTTTTAACAGCCTAAATGGCCTGGTCCTCCACTCCATTCTCCAACCAGGAGCCTGTGTTACTATATAGAGTAGGTCAGTTTTGTATCTCATTATTAGAAAGAACCTATATGAAGAGTACAAAAAGAAAGAGAGGGCAGCTACTGACCAATTCCTTCCCGAAATCTTTATTTCATACGAAAATAAACATTTCAACAGCATGTGAACTTCGTGCGGACGCCCTGTGCACATGAACATCCCTGTGTGTCTTTGTCAAGGCAACGTCACTAGTCCGGGGCCGGCCCGGAGCGGAGAAGAGGACCTCCCGGTGAAAATGTACAGCCCGGAACAACTTACCCTCCCCAACGGACGGTCCCTGCAGCATAGATGGCCCGGACCAGCTCACCCTTCCTTCCCACCGAGGGGAGGTGAGTAGAAAACTTAAGGGGGGTCTGGATGATGATGAAGCTGCGCAGTGGTCTTTAACCTGTGGACCTCCAGATGTTTCAAAACTACAACTCCCAGCATGCCCGGACAGCCGATGGCTGTCCGGACATGCTGAGAGTTGTAGTTTTGCAACATCTGGAGGTCCGCAGGTTGAAGACCACTGAGGGGATTGACAGGCGGTGATGATGAAGGGGGGGGATGATGATGGGGTGATGATGACGGGGGTTAAAATGACAGGGTGATGATGACGGGGGTGATAATGACAGGGTGATGATGATGGGGTTGATAATGACAGGGTGATGATGACGGGGGTGTTAATGACGGTGGTCTGGATGATGACGGGGGGGGGGATGATGACGGGGGGGGGGATGATTACATGGGGGTATGATGTATTTCCCACCCGAGGCTTATAGTCGAGTCAATAACTTTTCCTGGGTTTTTGGGGTGAAATTACGGGCCTCGGCTTATATTCGGGAAGGCTTATACTCAAGTATATACAGTATATTTGCTTTAGAACTGGAATGAGGTTTCAGAGGAACCAGAGCCCCATAGATCAATATTTTACATGTCATGATACCTCTGTCAATCTATCAATATGGTATATTAACATTCATTGGCCGTATTACGTTGTAATAATAAATAGGTTGTAAAGAGTAAATGAAAGGCATCCTTAGAATTTTATGGGGCCAAAGAGTAACTCAATTTGCTCCATTGGTTGATGTATAATGGAGATATAGTAGTTTTGTTTAGAAACCTTTGCCGCTATGGGAGAATATTTCCCCTTAATGGCACTGTACTAAGACAACATATGGCAGAATACAGTTAACTGCAGCTTTTAAGTGTAGAGCAGTAGGAAGTCCATGTACTGCCATAGACATCTATGGGGCCAACTGTAACTCCATATGCTCCATTGGTTGATGTATTATGTATAATTCTAGCATTGCATCTAAGGCAGAAGATTTCCCCAGTACAACACTGTCCTGAGGCAGCATATGGCAGCATACTGTTATCTACAGCACTTTAGTGCAGAGCAGCAGGAAGTCCGCGTACCGCCACGACTCATGTGCAATACGTCTGGACTCGCCTACGCCAAAGGAAATTCAATGCATGTAAAACTATTATATATCGTATGTAGGTTTAGAAGTAATCAGGATACTAGCTCTTTCCTACAATTATATTGCTCCCTGTCCTTACAAGTAAACGTCTCAACAGATTCTGGATTTATGCTTGTTTCTTGCCAATTATAGGGAATGTCTTAGTTGAAAATGTATTGAACAAGATACATCTGCAATATCTTCGGAAAGCCAATTAGAGCAGATATTTCTCCTTCGCAGCATCGGCTTTAAACGACCAATCGGAGGCCTGGATCGGTGTAATGTGAGGTTGCTTAGAAACAAAATAATTATTTTTCTTCAAGTAGTTTGCATGCTCGAGTCTTCGCGCCCGTACCTATTAATTTTCACATTAAAAGTCATGATCTTCCCACAACATCAAATCCACACAAAACACCTGTTACCTATGTCTGGTTATTTTTTGTTCACAGTATGTTATGGATATGGGTTTAGCATTCTATATATAAAGCATATGTAGCCCATAGCAACGAATCAACCAATAAGAGTTTGGCTTTTGTTCTACAAATTTACATTGGCGAAAAAGGAAACAAGGACTTTGGGTGCTGTGGGTAATAATGCCAATTTGATGTCTGACAAAGTAGTCTTCCTCCAGAAGACTTTCTGGTGAAACCTATTGGTAGAAGTGAGAATGCACAACCCTTTAAAGGGGTACTCCACTCCCCAGCATTTGGAACATTTAGTTCAGAACACTGGTGTGGGCTTCGGGGGTCACCACGCCCCCTCGTGACATCACACAGTCGCCCCTCATGGCATCACGCCCCACCCCCTCAATGTAAGTCTATGGGAGGGGGCGTGACAGCCGTCACAAGGGGGCATGTCTGTGATGTCATGATCCTCCGGCTCCTGCATCTCCAGTCATCAGGCATGGAGTGAAGCTCGCTTCGTGCACTAGATGACAGGGGGTGCTGCAGGAAAGATTGCGGAGGTTCCCAGAAGCGGGACCCCCGCAATCATACATCTTATTCCCTATCCGTTGGATAGGGAATAAGATGTCTAGGAGTGAAGTACCCCTTTATGTGGATTTGAAGCGAGAGCAGGAGCTGTGTTTGCTTCAGAGCAGTAAGTGTCGGCTACATGCTGTGATCAATGCTGATCATTGGTGTATAAATTGAAAGTAAAAGTCTGCGGTAGCTCAGAGGAGCTTATTGAACCACACAGAACGTGATCATGTGTTCGGTAAGCTTCTAATTGCATCATCTATCAGAATAAAAAATAATACAAAGTGATCAAAAAGTACCATCAAAACAAAAATGGTACTGATAAAAACTACAGATCATGGCGCAAAAAATAAGCCTTATACATCCTTGTATATGGAAAAATTTACAAGTTATTGGGGTCAGAAAAGGACAATTTTATGCATATGGATTTTGTTCTAAAGTTTGCTATTTTTTAAAGTAGTACAATAATAGAAAAACTACAGAATAAAGATAATGGATTATTCTTACCACAAAGTGCACTGCCAAAAAATCAAACCCCCAAAATTAGCAAAATTGCAGTTTCTCCTCACAAATAATAATGTTTTGGTTTCGCCGCACATTATATGTTAAAATTATAAGTGTCATAAAAAGTACAAATGGTTGCACAAAAAACATATGGATTGTAAAAGGAGAGGAGGAAAAAAAAAAAACGATACCGCAAAAATGAAAAGTCCTTATGGCCAAAATGAGCCTTAAGTGGTTAAAGAGCCTTGAAACAGGACTGGGGAATAACAGGAATTTGTGACTGGGGAATTTCTGCCTGAAACATTTTTGGTATTGAAAGTCTATGGTCCTTTAAATCCTAATTTGTGGTCTTAAATTAAAATTAAAGGGTATTCTGAGTTAAAATTACCACAAGGATAGGATGAGGTAGAAAAACACTGCTCTATGATCAGCAGCTGAGAGCATGCCTTGCAATAATGAAAATTGTCATCCCAACCTGTAAATCAATCCAAATCTATCGTAATATACAATGTCCAACAGTGACACAGAATGGTACGAGCCGTTCTACACCGCCGCGCTGCAGCGTATGCTGTGCAGTTTTTCCAATGAGCTTTTCGATACAGATTTTGTAATTCTTCTCCATTTATTTCTTTGAGCGTTTTTATTTCCCTAAGAGACTTATTAAATCGCAAATCAGACGGCGTTCCTCATTTACAAACCCGCTTTTGCACCCACATACAATTTTGTGTCAGAAAAAGAGAAAGAATGTGTAAATGACTTGAAAAAGGTATAGGGAAGGAAAAGCCGTGCAGAAAGGCTGCGTAACATTTGTCTTCTGTTAATATTCCTCATATTCCTATACGGTTTAAATTAAAGGTTATATGGTTAAAGGGACACGGAGAGTTGACGTAAAGTAGTAAATAGATGAAAGTAAACAGTTTCATGTTTCTTAATCTTTAAATGGGCACTGTCAAATATAAAAACTTTATATATATATATATATATATATATATATATATATATATATATATACTTCTTTAAAAAAAACTGCCTTTGGAAATCCCACCACTAGGGGTCCCCATACCTCCTGGGACACTGATGAGTCCCACAGAGCAGTGTGAACGTGTCCAAGGGTCATGAACACAAGATGGCTGATTGACCAAACATGTGTCTCCAGCTGTTGTAAAACTACAACTCCAAGCATGCCTGGACAGTCAAAGGTGGCTCTAGACTTTGTGAGGCCTTAGGCGAAACTTGATCATGAGGCCCCCTACCCCTGTGAATTAAAGAGAATGGTGGTGAATACAGTGTATACATCGGCACTCATACGGGAGGCACGATGGCATTTTTTTAAGAGTTAGGATAATAATAGTAGAATCCTTTAGGTAGTAGTAATAGTACCCCCTTTAGGTAATGAAAACAGAAAAGGCCGCTTTTAGGTAATGAAAACAGCAGCAGACCCCTTTTAGGTAGGTGGTTAAAAACAAATATACTCGTGGTCTGCATTGTGGCCTCTTCTTCCCTCTTCATCAATCGGTCTGTGCTCCAGCACATGATGATGTCACTCGTGTGCCAGAGCGCAAAGGAAGGAAGCTCTGGGCCTCTAGCAGCTGTCTGCATATCGCAGGCAGCCATGAGAGAGAATGACAGGGTGGGGAGTCAATGGCTCTTCACTCTATTAATTAGTAGAGTGCTGCATTTAATTATAGGCGCCTCTGTAAAACTTGTTTATAGAAAAGGGGGAACTCCAGTGGGGAAAAAAAATTCTTCAAATCAACTGGCTCAAGGAAGTTAAACAATTTTGTAAATTACTTCTATTTAAAAATATCAACTCTTCCAGTACTTATCAGCTGGGTAAACAACAGATATATTACAGAGAAATTTGTGAAGTTCTTTCCAGTCAGACCACAGTGCTCTCTGCTGACACCTCTGTCCGTGTCAGAAACTGTCCAGAGCAGAAGAGGTTTTCAATGGGGATTTGCTTCTAATCTGGACAGTTCCTGATGTGGACAGAGGTGGCAGCAGAGAGCACTGTTATCAGAATGGAAAGAACTTAACAAATTTCTCTGTAGTATACAGCAACTGATAAGTACTGGAAGGTTTCAGATTTTTTAATTGAAGTAATTTAAAAATCCGTTTAACTTTCTGACACCAGTTGATTTGAAAACATTTGTTTTCCACTTGTTTTCCACCAGAGTTCCCCTTTAAATAATTACAGGACTGGCCTGCGAGTTATGCAGTTGCGAGGCCTCCTCAAGTGCAAGGCTTTAGGCAGCCACCTAACTCGCCTAATGGGAGAGCCACCTCTGCTGGTCATGCTGGAAGTTGTAGTTTTGCAAAAGCTGTAGGCACACAGCTAAAGGCCACACTGCTGCAAAAAAGAGTTATCCAAGCAGCGTACTTCCAACTATTCCAAAACTGCAAGTCCCAGCATTATAGGACTGGCAAAGGATGACAATACATGAATAATATAGGACAATCTAAGTTATACACTCACCATATTGTCTTTGGAAGATTACTGGCAATCTCCAAATAATCATTGTGTGTGTGTACAGAATGAAACCAGTGAGGAAAGGGTTACAGAACAGAGCTGCCAGGCTCCTGAGCCCCACCCTTTGACAAGATGGAAAAGACATTGGGGGAGATTTATCAAAAATTGTGTGTGGTAGAGGGTGTGATGCAAAGGGCAGATGGAATTACCCTAGGGGCAGATGGCATTAACCCGTTGTATTCGTGACACCAGGGCGTGGTTTATCCTCGAGACCACCCGAAGGTATATCTCTAGATCCTGGGCTAGGCACGAAGGCAATAATGACTCAGATGCCAAGTTACCGATAACGGTAGCTTTACTGAGGGTAGACAGATGGTAAAGTCTATACAGTTAAGCCAGGGCCGAAGGAGGTGACCAGTGATTCAGAGACCTTAAGGGCTTGCTGGGACTTGAAGTAGATATGGTCAATTTAATGCAGACCACGCTGACTTGACAAATGATGACTGTGACTGACTTGACTTGACTGACAATATTGAGACCGTGGCTTACTTGTAGCTGCAGGCTGGACTTGAGGCCTCCTATGACTCTGGACACTCTCTAGGACTCGACTTGAGCTCAGAAAAGACTTGTAAGGAAAGAGAGAGAGAAGCTCCACCAAGAGCTTATATGGGGGAGACTAGCAGGGAGCCCATAGGTCACTCCTGGGGTCGCCTGGTCACTGGTACCTCCAGGGTAACAATCACATGAAAAGTCACATGGTAACAGTCTTACAGTGACAATGCTTTCTGAACACATTACATGGTATATTACATTAGAAACATATTTACATGGGGGGGACAGATGCAAGGAGGCCCAGGGGACACTGTAGGGAGGCTGCAAGGGGGCAGGGTAACACCTCCCGCACTGGGCAACCACATGTGCAAAGGAAAAGTGGTCCAGTTGCCTATAGTATAGGAATGCTGCTTTAATTTTTAACAAGGCCTCTGCAAAATGAAAGAAGCAATCTGATTTGTTGCTATGGGCAACTGTGCAACTTTTCCTCTGCACAGGTTTTGATAAATCTCCATTGAGCAGCTGTAAAATCCCCATTGAACAGCTGTAATATGCTATTTTTTTTAGTGAAATATGGGTGATTTTTTTTTTTTTTTTTTTGGGGGGGGGGGGGTCTGACAGATACACTTTAAGGATTTTTCCACTGCTTCTAAAACAGACAATCTTGCAGATAAAACAGGTGGTCATTTCTTTCTGTTCTGAAGACAGGGGAAGGGCTCCTGCTGCAGCCAGAAGCCTAACAGAGCTTCTCTAAGAGCTCCTTAAAGGTGTTATCCACCTTAACCACCTTTTTTGAAAAGCCCAAATTAAATTAACATAACAAACTGAACTCCCCCCTCTGTTCTCCTGTTCTGCCTCCGTTCAGTGCTTCGGTCTTTATATAGGACCAGAGATCATGTGACTGCCACAGACAGCGTCACATCAGCAGCATCAGCAGTCACTCTCCGTACTCCTGGCATCATGGCTCCCATTGCTAAGCGGTGATGCCAATTGCCCCTTGATAGAGGAAAAATTCCTTTCCAACTATAATATGGTATCAGAATAAATCCTTAGATCAACATTCTATCCACATAAATCTAATGTTTATAAGTTGTAATATTATATTTTTCTAAAAAATAAAAATAAAATACAGCCCCTCCCTTGAAAATGTTTATTGAGTCAGACATCACAACATCATGCGGCAGAGAGTTCCATAGTATCACTGCTCTTACAGTAAAGAATCTCTGTCTGTGATGATGGTGAAACCTTCTTTCCTCTAGACGTAGAGGATGCCCCCTTGTCATGTTACCGGCCTAGGTATAAAAGATCACTAGAAAGATCTCTGTACTGTCCATTCATATATTTATACATTGTGATCAGATCGCCCCTAAGATGTCTTTTCTCTAAACTAAATAACCCCAAGCTTGATAACCTGTCTTGGTCCTGTAATCCCCCCCATACCACCAATTTTCTTGGTCATCCACATCTGCACCCTCTCCAATTCAGCCAATTCCTTCTTATATACAAGTGACCAAAATTGAATAAGCAGGTTTTTATGTTAATCCCTTAAGGACCGAGCCCATTTTCACCTTAAGGACCAGAGCATTTTTTGCACATCTGACCACTGTCACTTTAAGCATTAATAACTCTGGGATGCTTTTACTTACGAATTTGATTATGAGATTTTTTTTTCATGACATATTCTTACAACATAGTGATGAATTTTCAACGATACTTGCATCATTTCTTCGTGAAAATTCAAAAATTTCCTGAAAAATTTGACATTTTTGCATTTTTCTATTGTCTTTGTAAGGACAATAGACATACCAAATAAATTATATATTGATTCACATATACAATATGTCTACTTTATGTTTGCATCATAAAGTTGACATGTTTTTACTTTTGGAAGACATCAGAGGGCTTCAAAGTTCAGCAGCAATTTTCAAATTTTTCACAAATTTTTTTAAATCGGAATTTTTCAAGGACCAGTTCAGTTTTAAAGTGGATTTGAAGGGCCTTCATATTAGAAATACCACATAAATGACCCCATTATAAAAAAAAAAACCTTAAAGTATACAAAATGACAATCAGAAAGTTTGTTAACTCTTTGGGTGTTTCACAGAAATAGTAGCAAAGTGAACGAGAAAATAAAAAATCTCTTTTACACTCGCATGTTCTTGTAGACCCAGTTTTAGAATTTTTACAAGGGGTAAAAGGAGAAAATGCCCCCCAAAATGTGTAACCCAATTTCTCTTGAGTGAGGAAATACCTCATATGTGGATGTAAAGTGCTCTGTGGGTGCACAAGAGGGCTCAGGAGCGAAGGAGTGTCAATGGGATTTTGGAGAGTGAATTTTGTTGTAATGGTTTTTGGGGGGGCATGTCCCATTTAGGAAGCACTATGGTGCCAAAACAGCAAAAAAAAAAAAAAAAAACACATGGCATACTATTTTGGAAACTACACCCCTCATGGCACGTAACAAGGGGTACAGTGAGCCTTAACACCTCACAGGTGTTTGACGACTTTTCGTTAAAATTGGATGTGTAAATTACACTTTTCAATAAAATGCAGTTTTTACCCCAAATTTACCATTTTTACAAGAGGTAATAGGAGAAAATGCCCCCCAAAATTTCTGAGTATGGAAATACCCTATGTGTGGACGTAAAGTGCTCTGGGGGCGCACTACAATGCTCAGAAGAGAAGAAGCCACATTTGGCTTTTTGAAAGCAAATTTAGCTGAAATGGTATTTGGGGGGTATGTCCCATTTAGGAAGCCCCTATGGTGCCAGAACAGAAAAAAAAAAGCCCCACATAGCACAATATTTGTGAAACAACACCCCTCAAGGAACGTAACAAGGGGTACAGTGAGCATTTACACCCACAGGTGTTTGACAAATTTCCGCTGAATTGGGACATGAAAATGAAAAAAACATTTTTACAAAAATGCTGGTGTTACCCCAAATTGGAGAAACAGCCTCCAAAAATTTTCAACCACATTTCTCCTGAAATTGGGCTTTTGGAGAGAGAATTTGTTTGGAACGGAAGGGGACCATGTGCATTTACAAAGCCCCCATGCTACCAGAACAATGCCCCCCCCCCCCCACATGTGACCCTATTTTGGAAACTACACCCCTCAGGGGATGTAATAAGGGGTGCAGTGAGCATTTGTAAACAGTTATATAGTGCAAATAGTGCATACAACAGAATAGGAGATATATACTTAGCCATACATGAATATAAAACAGGCATAGGATACTAAAGCGACACCACCTCAACGCAGAGTTTTGGCAAACCTTTGCTACCCCTCGACAAAGGTTTGCCAAAACGCTGTGTTGGGGTGGTGTCGCTCCAGTATCCTGTGCCTGTTTTACATTAATGTATGGCTAAGTATATATCTCCCATTCTGTTGTATGTTTTCACTATATAACTTTTTACATTTGCTTGCTGCTACTTATCTGCTGTAATACGTTCTGCTTTATGTTATGCACCAAGGCACTTTATTTGATACCAGAGTGACACCTATGTTTTATTATTATCCCCCTCCTGGGTGGATATCCTCCTATTTTTCCTACAATTATATGTCAATAAAGATTGTGTACTGTTTTCTACAAAGTGACAAATGACTCCAGTTTTTTTCTAGTATGCATTCCTTGAGGGGTGTAGCTTGAAAAATGGATTCACATGGACCCCCCGTCCACTGTTCTGGCACCACGGGGGGCTTTGTAAACACACATGGCCTTCAATTCCAGACAAACTCCAAAAGCCCAATGGCGCTCCTTCTCTTCTGAACCCTGTAGTTCGCCCGCAGAGCACTTTACATCCAAATGTGGGGTATTTATATTCTCAGAAGAAATGGTGTTACAAATTTTGGGGGGCTTTTTTCCTATTACCCCTTGTGAAAATGAAAAATTTGGGATAACACCAGCATTTGAATATATTTTTTTTTTATGTCCAAATTTAACGAAAATTCTACAAACACCTGTGGGGTGTTAAAGCTCACTATACCCCTCGTTACATTCCATGAGGGGTGTAGTTTCCAAAATGGGGTCATATGTGGGTGTTTTTTTTTTTTTTATGTCAAAACCGTTGTAACGATCAGCCACCCCTGTGCAAATCACCTCAAATGTACATGGTGCGCCCTTACTCCTGAGCCTTGTTGTGCGCCCGCAGAGGATTTAACGTCCACATATGGGGTATTTCCATACTCAGAAGAAATTGTGTTACAAATTTTGGGGGTCTTTTTTTTCCTTTTACCTCTTGTGAAAATGAAAAGTTTGGGGCAACACCAGCATGTTGGTGTAATTTTTTTTTTTTTTTACAATAACATGCTGGTGTAGACCCCAACTTTACCTTTTCATAAGGGGTAAAAGGAGAAAAAGCCCACCAAAATGTGTTAGGCAATTTCTCCCGAGTACGGAAATACCCCATATGTGGCCCTAAACTGTTGCCTTGAAATACAAAAGGGCTCCAAAGTGAGAGAGCACCATGCGCATTTGAGGTCTAAATAAGGGATTTGCATAGGCGTGGACCCGTATGCAAGAATTAGACTTGCCTCCAATACCAAATTTACTCTATGGCAGTGTTTCCCAAACAGGGTGCATCCAGCTGTTGCAAAACTCCAAGCATGCCTGGACAGTCAATGGCTTTCCGGCAATACTGGTAGTTGTTGCTTTGCAACAGCTGGAGGCTCTGTTTTGGAAACAGTGCGGTACCAGATGTTTTTCATTTTTATTGGGGGAGGTAACTGTGTCGGGGTATGTGTATATGTAGTGTTTTACTTTTTATTTTGTGTAGTGTAGTGTTTTAGGGTACATTCACACGAGCGGAGGTTTACAGCGAGTTCTCCGCTGGGAGTTTGAGCTGCAGCTGAAAATTTGCTGCATCTCAAACTTGCAGAAAGAAACTCACTTTAAACCCCCACCCGTGTGAATGTACCCTGTACATTCTAATTGGGGTGAAACCTTCAGCTGCTGCAAAAATACTCCCAGCATGCCCTTTGGCTGTCCGTGCATGCTGGGGGTTGCAGTTATGCAACAGCTTGAGGCACACTGTTACTCAACTTGTTACTTAACTCAGTGTTTCGCAACCAGTGTGCCTCCAGCTGTTGCAAAACTTCAACTCCCAGCATGTACGGTCTATCAGTGCATGCTGGGAGTTGTAGTTTACAACAGCAGGAGGCACACTGGTTGCAAACACTGAGTTAGGTAACAAACTCTCAGTGTTTCGCAACCAGTGTGCCTATTGCTGTTGCAAAACTACAACTTTCAGCGTGCACTGACAGTCGAATGGCATGCTGGAACTTGTAGTTAAGCAACAGCTGGAGGCACACCTCTACAACCCCCAAACATGTCCTTTGATAGTTTGTGCATGCTGGGGGTTGTAGTTATGCAACTGCTTTAGACACATTTTTTCATAGAAAAAATGTGCCTCCAGCTGTTGCATAATTACAACCTGCTGGGAGTTGTAGTTGAGCTTTCTGCTGTTGCATAACAACATTTTGTGCATGCTGGGAGTTGTTGTTAAGCAACAGCAGGAGGCCAGCCTTACCTCCTGCTGCTGCGCTCTGTCCCTCCTGTCAGCCGCCGCTGCCATCTAAACTCCGGGGGCCCCGATCCCACCACTGATGCCGGGGATCGGAGGCCCCCGCATCAGGTGAGAACCCCGACACCCGCTCTTGCCCTCCGGAATAGGGGTGGAGTGGATGCCATTAGGGACACCCCCACCAGTGCCACCACACTCCTGCTACTAAATGGATGGCACCTTTTACGGCACCTTTTACCATTTTTTTCCTGGTTACCGGGGACCCGATTGACCCGGAATCGCCGCAAATCCCCAATCTGAATTGATCACTGACATAAGGGGGTCTCCGCCTCCCCCCCCCCCCCCCCCCAGAAGTTTGCACGGGTTGCCTGCTGAATGATTTCACCCTGGGTCCTTAAGTACCAGGACGTCAGGGTGTACCTGTATGCCTTTGGTTCTTAACGGGTTAAAGGGCTATTCCAGGATCTTTTTTTATTTGACTATGCTACAGGGGCTGTAAAGTTAGTGTAGTTGATAATATAGTGTCTGTACCTGTGTGTGACGGTTTTCTCACAATTCTTCTGTGATTATCGCCCCAATATTTATTTTAACAGCATACAAAATGACTTATGTCTCTTGATTTCCCCGGTTGCAGTGCGTCGAGACCTGACATCACTAGTCAGGTGATCAGAGGGAGCCTATCCTGCTTCAATTTGTCAACAGCTGTAGGCACCCTGGTTAGAAAACACTGTGTTTCAATTGGTGGAGTGGCTGATGTGTGGGAGGAAGGAAAGTGACTTCATACTTACAAGCATGGAACTGTGGGATGTGTAGTTAAGAGAACAAAATCCAACAGGAAATACCCAGTTCTGGCAGGTAAGTACTAAAATCCCCTTATGGTGGATAACCCCTTTAAATTCTTTTAATAGATGGACAACCTTTAATATGCTCCTTTAGCTGTGTCATCCCCTGTATACCATCACGGATAAATTGATGTGGTTGCATAAAAGCAGCAATAACCAGTGCCAGAGGATAAGAGAAATGCATAGATAGCTGGGAGTCCAGCTTCACCGCATGGAAAGCCGTGAGGAACGCGTCAGTTCAAGTGATGAACTTTTATGAAGATTTTATATAAAGTATGAAGTTTTAAAGATTTTGTGGCTGGAAGCCTTTTCTTCTTCAATTCCATAGTATGAAGTAGTAGAAATATCATAAACAAGAAAACAGCAACAAAGTATGATCAATGTGATCTTGTTGGGCTGAAGTAGGTCACGGTAGTGATGACAGCAGCAGGATATGACCCCTTTTATCTTGCTGGAGGCAGTGACCTGAAAACTCATGCAAATATGGTAATGAAGGCAAAAACTGTATATGATAGAGGCGTTGTTAAGAAGCTAGTGGAGACAGTTAATTCTGTAGTTGACCATGACAGTGATGACAGCAGCAGGATATGAATGTGCTGGTGTTAATGGAGGCAGTGACCTGACCAGTCATGTCATTATTGTACTGAGGACAGCAGGCCAGACTTGCAAAACGGAAAGAATGTCCAGCCCAGTATGAATTTCAAATCATAGCCTTTCCTCATGAGTAAGAATGGGATGACTACATCAGAAACGCGTAGGGTCTGAACCCAGTGCCAGGTGCTGTACTCCATACTTTTATGGAATGGTTAAGAAAACCTATCTTTTGAAACTGATACCAGGCTTCATATTCTCTATGTTTCTCTTCTCCAAGTTGTGTTTGGCCTAGAAATTAAGCCCTGTTCATGATGAGGAAGGAGTTAAAAGCCATGAAGTGTGCTGAATTCATGGTGCCACTGTGCACACCACCTGTTTGCATTGAGACCAGACTTTATTAATGACATTTTAAAATCCAAAAAAATAGAGTCCATAAATGTAATGATGGTCATAGGTGAATTACAACATGGTGGAAGAGAACCAACACATTTTGAACTAGTTCTTCATCAGAGCTGCACATTATGAGACTTGAGCAGAATAAATACATAGAGGAAAGGGAAGGGTATACATAGCTCCACCTCCAAATGGTTACAGGGGAATTACAACATGACACGTTTCGAGCTGATCTCTCTCCTAATCATGGCTACACATTATGAGAATAAGCAGAATAAAACTGAGATTGAGGTCAGACTGTTGGAGGACTATAGCGAAACAAAGAAGTGACACAAATTCACACATTCAACACCCCACTAGATGTAATGAAGAACCTACACAGTTTGTGTTTATTACCCTTAAACATTTTAAGAGACCAAAATGTATCTGTTCAGCGCTAATAAGAAAGAATAGACAGCAGTCTCTAATGACCTACACCCACCAAGCGAAAAAGGTCATATTTGCTTTCGGATTTTCTCTGACCTTTCTGCTATTTTTCGCACTGCCTTGACATTAGGTTCTTCACCACCAGTGTCCAAAGTATAACACCCACTCCCTGTTTTAGCTTGAGAAACTGGTGCTAACAATGCAGAAGAAAACAACATAGAATGCTGATCTACTGTCATTGTTTGGAGTAGTAAATGTATTGGTGAGGGGATACACCAAATCTAAAACTTGTCTAAATAGTTGAAATCTAAAGTTAAATTAAAGGGGTACTCCGCCCCTAGACATCCTATCCCCTATCCAAAGGACAGAGCATAAGATGTCTAATTGCAGGAGTCCCACCGCTGCAGCACCCAGCATTCTAAACAGTATGTTTGGAACACTGGGTTCTCACGACAGGACATGTGACATCACTGCATGCCCCCTCCATTCATGTCTTTGGGAGGGGATGTGACAGCCGTTACACCCCCTACCATAGACATGAATGGAGGGGGCGTTGCGTGACGGCACGTCTCCTGCCATGGGAACCCTGCATTCTAAACATACTGCTTAGAATGCTGGGTGCTGCACGAGATCACAGAGGATAAGATGTCTAGGGGCAGAGTACCCCTTTAAAGTAAAATTATATTATTTTGTGTTCCCTATTTACTGTGTAAAATAATAATGTAATGGGCTACTCTACTCTATACAGAGGCGTGGGTGATGTATGCTACCGTTTGTCTATACAGTGGCATGTGACTGACCTTTCCATTGGGGGTATATTCCAGGGCTGCTTGACACAAGAGAACACCCCACTCCATTAAGAATTCCATGAATGAATGAATGAATCCTGGTCTGGCTTTATTGAATGCTGATTCTTATGCCTTTTCACAACATCAGAGGATAACTATTCTCCACACCTTAACAATGACAAGACTAAAAATCAACAGAAATTGAAATTGAAATCGAATCCCATCAATGCCTGGAATTATTAGAGGTATAAACTCCAATTGTTGGCATGAATCCAAAACAGCATTATCACAAAATAAATGTCATGCATTTAGATCTAAATGGCACATTCGGCTATTTAGCAAATATAATACCATTTCATTATAGGAACTTAAATGGGCACTGTCAGATTAAAAAACGTTTTATACGTTGTACAGCTTGGCAAAACATTAACCTTTCTGATATACTTCCTACATTTTTTATCTCTCTTTTTTTTTTTTTTTATAGAAATCATGGCTTTTAAAAACTACCACTAGGGGTCCCCATACCACCCAGAACATAATCCTGTCTGGCTGCAGCCTCATCTTTGTCCCAGCTGAAGCACAGACTGGGACAAAGTCCAGTAAGTGAGGGTGGACTAGCACTCCTCTGTGCTCACTCCTGTCCTATCAGACTGCAACATGAAAACAGAGATGAAGGGTTACATAACAGCCTGCAGTGATTGGATGAAGAGACACAGCACTCAGAGAGGAAGAAGAGTCATACAGAGTGAGAACATGCACCCTGCAGAGCACAGAATGACAAACCATATGAGCAACAGATAGAAGGTATTTGTGAGAGCAATATAGGTGCTAGACACATATAAATTATATATACATTTTCCGATAAGGTAAAGAGTAACATATTTATTAAATAACTTTTTTAGTGGTTATCTGGCAGTTTTTAAAAATGTATATCCTGATAAGGCTGGGGAAAAAAATATTAAACAAGCTTTACTTACCTTGCCCTTGTCCCCAACTGGTATTCTTCCTGCTTCCAAGACAAGTGCTAAGAGCAGGACCTCCCCGCTAGCCAATCACTGGCTGATGCACTGCCCTGTCTCAGCCAGTGATTGGCTGAGCCGGTAGGTCCTGCAGCAAGCCCTCTTCTAAGATGCAGGAAAAACAGAGAAGATCTGAGCTGAGGATGACTGGGGTAGGTAAATATAGTTGTTTGTTTTTCTGGCGACAGCAGGATAGGAATTTTGGGTAACCCCATTAAGAACTGTTACTATTTTAGCTGTCTGTCATGTTACAAATACAGGAATGTGTATTCTATGCATGTGCTATTAAGTTTATAACATATGGTACGATCTTAACCTTATATTGGAACCACCACTAGTTTTTTTTAGGTGTTTTTTTGTATTTAGAGATATCCTTTGTTATGGTGTATATTGTGTTATATTTCCTCAAAAATGTATAGAAAAATTAATGAGCAGAAATGTAAAAATCTTGAATTTTTTCACAATACAAATTCAAAAGAGATAAAAAAAAAGAAAATTCAAATTTTTCATAATAAAAATTCAAAACAGAAAAACAAAAAAGAAGTTCCAATTTTTTACAATACAAATTCAAAACATAATTGCAACATGCTAGCTAAACCCACCAAAAACAGACCATATTTTAGATTACAACCACTGGTGGAGTATTGTAAAGTATTGCTTTACTTAAAAGCTCATACTACATAGAGAACGTCTTAAAGGGGTACTTTTTTTTACTTCTATTAAAAAAAATCTTAATCTTTCCAGTACTTGTCAGCTGCTGTATACTACAGAGGAAGTTATTTTTTTTTTCTGTCTGTCCACCTCTGTCCATTTTAGGAACTGTCCAAAGTAGGAACAAACCCCATAGAAAACCTATTCTGCTCTGGACAGTTCCTAAAATGGACAGAGGTGTCAGCAGAGAGCACTGTGGTCAGACAGAAAGGAAATTCAAAAAGAAAAGAACTTCCTGAGAATCATAACAGCAGCTGGAAGGAACAGTACTGGAAGGATTAGGATTTTTTAATAGAAGTTATTTACAAATCTGTTTAACTTTCTGGAACCAGTTGATTACCCCAGTGGAGTACCCCTTTAAGTCAAGAAAGGTGAGGAAGGACACCTCTGTATATATCATAATGGCAGGCCATGCAGAAGCTATAGGGCCCCTAAAAAGAGATGTACCATAGTGGTGGTAAAACATTGCAATGGGGAGGGGGGCAGGGCCCAATGGGAAGCACCAGGGCCCAATGGGGTGCAACAAGACCCCTGTCTTAGCTGGTTGAAAGTGTTTTGGTATCAAGCACAAAAAGCCCTCATTGTTTCTATGGATTCCCTGTTCCCTATGTACACAATGATGTCTCTGTAATCCAGGCTGCCTCCAGCTGTGACAAAACTACAACTTCCAGCATGCCCGGACAGCCTTTAGCTGTCCAGGCATTCTGGGAGTAGAAGTTTTGAAACTGCTAGAGGCAGCGTGGTTTAGAAACATTGGCATAATGTATGATGTTACTATCCTGCCTTATCTAGACCCCCCATGCAAAATTATACCTCCCTCTCTTTGCTAATAATGAAATTACTCTGCTCATTCTGTCCCAATTCATACAGTAAAGCTAAAGCAGGTTGGAAAACACTTAACCTAAACCTCTTAGGTTAACTGTAACCTAAAAGGTGTTTTTGCATTATGCCTTGTGTGCTATTGATAGACTTGGTCATAGGACCTCTGAGACCCTGCTCATCCTGGAATAACCCACTTAGTTTATGTACAGGGATATACAGAGACTATTGAGTATGTAACCCTTTTCATGTAAGTATAATAACATTACTTCCCATTGTGTCTATAGCATACTGTGAATTAGAAGGAAAAGTCTGCTTTTTTCACTTATCTTCTGCTCCACACCAACCAAGAACATCTTATTACAATTGTCTGACCTGACAGCTGCCGATTGTCGCTATCTACCATTTCAGATAACCCGTGTCCCATAGATAAATCCGTTTATAATATAAAGAGTCTTGATTTTTTTCTTTAACATTGTTCTTGTTGACTTTGAAAAAAAAAATGAAGCTGTGAAAACTCAGACTCAAATCTTATCTCAATAGAAGTCGTCCTGTCATCTGCCCTATGCATCGGTTGAAAAGTTCAGCTGCGCGACCTTTGCAGTGACCTTGGCTATCTTTATTGTTTTCCTTTGCTATTATGATTAGAGATGAGCGAACTTTAAAAAAATTTGATTTGGCCGCTTCGCCGAATTTGATGAAAAAATGTGTTTAGATTCGAATTTATTTGCAGCGAATCTATATAAAAAACGGCTATTTATGGCCTGCAGAGAGCCTCAATAGGGGTATAGAACACTTTGCTGTGTTCTAACACGCATATGGAGTGTACTGGGGTAGTGAAATAATACTGTTATTCAGAATAACATGCAGATTACCGGCATCACTTTTAGAATCACTGCCGCAGAGCGGCACAATGACAGAGCCTGGAGGTGGCATCAGTATGAGGAGACCATATAGTGACTGAATGACACAGCATGGGGATTTTGGCAGCATGAGGAGACCATATAGTGGCCGAATGACACAGCATGCAGGTGTTTGCAGAATGAGGAGACCATATAGTGTCTGAATGACACAGCTTGGATAAGGCTGAAGCATGAAGAGACCATATAGTGGCTGAATGACACAGCGTGGAGGTGTTGGCAGCATGAGGAGACCAAATAGTGTCTGAATGACACAGCTTGGATGAGGCTGAAGCATGAAGAGACCATATAGTGGCTGAATGACACAGCGTAGAGGTGTTGGCCACATGAGGAGACCATATAGTGGCTGAATGACACAGCATGGAGGTGTTGGCAGCATGAGGAGACCATATAGTGGCTGAATGACACAGCATGGAGGTGTTGGCAGCATGAGGAGACCATTTAGTGGCTGAATGACACAGCTTGGATGAGGCTGAAGCATGAGGAGACCATATAGTGGCTGAATGACACAGCGTGGAGGTGTTGGCAGCATGAGGAGACCATATAGTGGCTGAATGACACAGTGTGGAGGTGTTGGCAGCATGAGGAGACCATTTAGTGGCTGAATGGCACAGCCAGCAGTTGGCAACAGCATGAGTAGGCACTAGACCTTCACAATCCCTAAGATTAAAAGATGAATTCAGAAATTTAAACCGAAGATTTTGGATAGCTAGTGCTACATACCATAACATCATTTTTATTCCCAGACCCAGGCCCAGCAGTGGTATCAGTAAACCATATATTGCTTGAATAACACAGCCTGGAGTTGGCTGAAGCATGAAATGTATGATTTTTTTTATTTACATTTAAGATTTTGAAATTTAAATTAATGATTTTGAAATTGAACTTTTAACTTCCAAGTTTTAGTGTCCCGGACCCCGGCGTGTGGATACAAAGGGCCAAATTTAACAAGCCCAGACAGGGCTTATGTGTCCGTGTAGGCAT
Organism: Hyla sarda; assembly: GCF_029499605.1. Taxonomy (NCBI): domain Eukaryota; kingdom Metazoa; phylum Chordata; class Amphibia; order Anura; family Hylidae; genus Hyla; species Hyla sarda. Next base: position 40,966,224 of record NC_079190.1, on the reverse strand, counting down.
AACGTCTCCATTGCCCTGACCAGCCATTGTTTCCAACACTTTTTGCCAAGGCAAACCATGTGAAGAACAGTGTGGCACCACCGCGCCCTGCACACATGGTATGCTGAAGGGACACTGAGACTTGTCCAGGCAGTGGAGGCTGAGGACACGCTGGAGGATGAAGAGGAAGAGTCGCACACTGTCACAGGACCAATGGGCTGACAGAGTGGAGCAGGAAGCAGCATGAGTACACAAGAGGGGTTCACAACCCCTAAAATTTAAAGGTGAATGTTGAAATCTCTATTGAAGATGCATGTTAGGTAGTGCTACCATCCAAAAATTTAAGGCCCAAGCCCAGAAACATCAGTAAGCCAAGTAGTTCCTGAAAGACACAGAAGCAGTCAGGAGCAGGCATCAGCAGTACACTCGAGGGCTTCATAACCACTTTACATTGAAAGATCAATGATGACATTTCTATTAAGCATGTATTTAGCTCGTGCTAAACATCAAAAAATTTAAGGCGCAAGCCCAGAAGCATCAATAAGCCAAGTAGTTCCAGAAACACACAGTCAGGAGCAGGCATCAGCAGTACCCAAGATGGTTTCATAACCCCTTACATTGAAAGATCAATGTTGACATTTCTATTAAGCATGTATTTAGCTCGTGCTAAACGTCCAAAAATTTAAGGCCCAAGCTCAGAAGCATTAGTAAGGCAAGTAATTACTGAAAGACACAGGAGCAGTCAGGAGCAGGCATCAGCAGTACACCAGAGGGTTTCATAACCCCTTACATTGAAAGATCAATCTTGAAATCTCAATTAAGCATTTATGTTACCTAGTGCTACTAGAACATATTTGGAGTTAATATCCCAATCCCAGTAGCATAAGAAAACAACATATTGGCTGAATGACACAGCCTGGAGGTGGGGAAAGCATAAGGAGCCCATGTAGTGTCTGAATGGTACAGCCTGAAGGTGGCTAAAGCATGAGGAGACCATTGAAATACAAGAATTTTAAATAGAAATCTAAGATTTTGAAATTGAGGATTTTGAAATGCAACTTTTTACTCCCAAGTTTTAGTGGCCCAGGCCCCGGCGTGTGGGTACAAAGGACCTATATTTTTCAGTATCCATGGAAGCACAATGAAAGAGCCTGGAGGTGGCAGCATCAGCATGAAGAGACCATAGAGCAGCCCAATTATAGAGCCTGGAGGTGGCAGCATCAGCATGAGGAGACCATATGGCGGCACAATGACAGTGCCTGGAGGTGGTAGCATCAGCATGAGGAGACCATATGGCAGCACAATGACAGAGCCTGGAGGTGGTAGCATCAGCATGAGGTGACCATATGTTGGCACAATGACAGAGCGTAGAGGTGGTAGAATTAGCATGAGGAGACCATAGAGCAGCAGAATGAGAGAGCCTGGAGGTGTCAGCATCAGCATGAGGAGACCATATTGCGGCACAATGACAGAGCCTGGAGGTGGTAGCAATAGCATGAGAAGACAATAGAGCAGCAAAATGGCAGAGCCTGGAGGTGGCAGCAGCAGCATGAGGGCCATGCCAACTGAGGGTTGAGTGTGAAGATCCCACCGACTGTTGACTGGGGGTGTCAAATGTCACTTGAGATAAAGTGGATGACAGAGTGAACCAATCAATACCAGCTGCTGGCTTGCTGGTCGTGACACGACTGCTAGCTGTTACCGGGAGCTCAGACCTTTCGCTGCAACTCCAGCTGGCAGACATCCCTACTCTGCTGCAACCTCTGCCTGATTAATTTAGGCATCTGCCACTCCTCTGTGCACATCCTGGCAATACTCTTCCTGACATACTTATTGCGTACATGAGGGGAGTACAATGCGCTTCACTACACTTAAAACAGTATTTGTCTAGAACAGCAGCAGGTGTGTACTATTGGCTGTCCTTTCACAGTATCTAGGCCCTTGACAGATTGACAAGTACAAAATAGTACACTACTTAGATGAAGGTATGCGGTATGCACTGATTAGGGCAGAAAAATGCGCTACAATACGCATTCAAACTCTGTATTTTTGTAAAACACCAGCTGGTGAGTACTATTGCTTGGACTTTCACAGTATGTAGGCCCTTGACAGACAAACAGGTACAATATGGTAGACTACTTAGATGTAGGTATGTGGTAAGCACGTATGAGGGCAAGAAAAATGCGCTACAGTACACTTGGAAAACTTATTTTCGTAAAACACCAGCCAGTGATTACTTTTGCCAGGACTTTCACAGTATCTAGACTTGTTACAGATTTACAGAAACAAAATAGTAGACTGCTTTGATGTAGGTATGTGGTATGCATGTATGAGGGCAGAAAAATGCACTACAGTCTGCTGAAAAAAAATTATTTTTGCACAGCAGCAGGGCACAACAGTGCAGCACCACAAAAAAGGGGATTAAACCCTAAATTGCCCTCTGTCACAGAGTATTAAGAATGGTGTGAACTGGTTTTTATACCGTCTACAGACTAGTATAAGCAGCAGATGATTTCTTGTGGAAAAAATACACAGAATTGCACTGAAAAATCCTTCCTGCCTCCTGTGATACGGTTCATGAAGTTCAGGTAGCTTCATGATATGTATGAGGCAACGAAAAGCTGCCCCTCTGATGAAATGCTGAATGGAGTGACTGGGAGCTTAATGGCTGGCGTAAAAATCCTTCTCAGTGACAACAAGCAAAGCACTGCACTGCTCTCTGTCCACAATGCTGATGTGACTAGCAGTTAGCAGTGGAACGCTGCGGTATAATCAATTCAGCGTCTCTGTGTAACACACACAGACACGCAGTCCGTCCTATCTCTGCAGTGTATATGGCATGAAATTAGCAGCCGCAAAATGGCTGCCGATTATATAGGGCTTTGACATCACAGGGGTCAATGAATGCTGATAGGCTGCATCCCGCATGTGATTCAGGGTCATCACGCCTACCTCGCTTCCCGCCTCGCATTCCTGCCTTCCCAGTATCACCTGCCCCATGTAATGACATGTGGATCTGCCATTTTAGGAGTCCTGGAGCCTGGAATGCTGTAAAATGGAGTTTAATGAAGCAATTTGTGCGATAGAATCGCGGCAATATTCACATTCGTTGCAAATAGAATAAATCCTGAAATTCGTAATGAATTCGGGTTCTGTTTCGATACGCTCATCTCTAATTATAATGTTACCTATTTGTTGATGGATTGTTCTGCTGCTATATTGTTCTTTTATTGTTTACTTTTTATATAAATCTCTACATTTTAGTTGGTTAGTTGTTAATGAAAACTTAATACAATGCACCTATAACAGCAGCATGGTGACTTAAGGGTTAGCTTTGCAGTGCTGGGGTCCTGGGTTCAAATCCCACCAAGGACACCATCTATGTTCTCTCCGTGTTTGCATGGGTTTCCTCTGGGTACTCTTGTTTCTTACCAATCTTCAAAAACATACTGATAGGTTTAGATTTTGAGCCCCAAATGTAAGTGTACATTGCTGCGGAATCTGTCTGTGCTATATAAAATAAAGAATTATAAATAATTTTTGCTACAATGGGAGGTAAATCATCTTAGAAATGATTTTATATCTTTAAAACTTATATATCTTTAAGACAGTCAAAGGCTGGGAGTTTTAGTTTTTCAACATCTGGAGGCACACTGGTTGAGAAACTCTAGTATAGTTTATGGTGTTACTATCCTACCTTATCCAGACCCCCATCTAAAATTATAGCCCCCTCTCTTGTTGATAATGAAATGACTCTGTTCATCCTGCCCCAATTTATACAGTAAAGCTAACAAGTGATTTAAATCTTTTCTATGTTGATCACATAAAAAATAATAAATCAAATAATATAAAACCAACAATAAAAATGAAATGGGTATAATAAAACACGATTGAAATCAGTCATTTTTTGATGATACCTTCCCTTAAAAATGACCGTTTACCCTTCACCGTTGAGAAAGTCTTTATTAGCAGTAGTTAGTAGACTCATAGACTATTACTTCATTCCATTGCTGCGATAATTTGGTTAGGTGGCGATAAATCCCATTATTCTGTGAATCTGCTTTACAGCTTCCGTGCCCATTTGTCCAGCTGGTGTTCAACGATGTTAAATGATGAACAAAAAACAAAAAAAAATGTTACCATCTGGTATATAGCTGACACGTAACCTTTCGAAAAATACTCTTACACATAAATCATTCTAGATAAAGAAGTGCTGAATTGTATTCCTGAGGTGCTTTTGCAGATTTGTTCCCAAAAGACGAGGGAGAGCTGCAAAGCCTGCAAAAGTTCCACTCGCCATGTACGAAAACGTTCTGAATGCAGAGCCTATGAAAATATTCATTAATCCCCATCTATTATCCTTTTATGCTCCCTGGTTGAGGTGATGCCAATCATGTTGTTTGCTAATAATGATTTATTATGATGCAAAAAAAATCCGCTCGATTGTGTCTAGTGACCATGGCGATGGTACACCGCGCCATCTATCAATCACGCAAAAAACGCTTGTCACTCTTTTCAGAAGCCGTACATTGAAGCTTAGCACAAATGTTCATATTTAAATACAAAATTTTGTGCCGATTAAATTCTTAATATGTATTTATAGAGGTTGAAGCACCAATTTACTCGTACAAAGCTGCAAATTCCTTACATAGGCGTAGAAGGACAAGACGGTATTCTGGTTGCCAGCATCCACTGCTAAAGGTTGCATACTAATATGCATTAAACTCAATATTACAACTGTTGACACTGAGGAGTCTCTGCTTGCGGAGGACTCAGCGGTGGCTGCCAGATGGAATCTCCGAGCGGAATTCCTGATCGGAATTCCGGTCAGAGATTCCGTCTGGCAGCCACCGCCGAAATCTTTCGGCTGTAGGACCATGCGGACCTGCGCTGTCACCATTGACAGAAATGCAGTGCGCGTCTAATTCCGCCAAAAGAATAAACAGGTTCATACTTTCGGTGGGTTTGCAGCGTAAATGAGTCCGCAGAAGGCACAACAAGGTTAGGGTTCACACTGAGGAATTCCGGAGCACAATTCTGCATGTGGAAATTCCAAAGTGTGAATATGCCCTAAGGCTAAGTTTACATCACCGTTTAGCTTGGTCCAGGGCAGGCTCATCACAGGGTCCATAAGGAGACGAAAGGGTCCTTTGCACAATGGACACCAACTGGTACTGATGGATCCTATTGACTTGAATGGGGTCCATCTGGTTTACCATCTGGTGTCCGCTGTTTTCAAGTAGTTGAGGAGAGACAGTCTTGCAGTATTTTTTTTAATCAGCTCAAGTCCTGTACTAAATTGATTGAGAGAACGAAGCTCCCCTGGACGGAGCCGAATGGTGGTGTAGACGAAACCCTAAAATTACCCGTCCTGTCAGGTGTCAACAATTCAAGCTGCTTGAGGTGTCATAAAGGTATGGGCAAAATTTTTTTGTGAACCCTGGGACCCTGTGGATGGACATTTGGACAGTAGGGTGTATCTAAGCATTGTGGCCAAGCAAGTTCCTCCCTTCTTGGTAGCTGTTTCCCCTATGGCAGAAGGAAACTTTCAGTAGGACAATGCACCACACAACAAGGATCATTTAGTAATATCCTTGGAGAAGTTCCCATGCCTGAACATGGCTGTCTCCACTGATGTCTTCAGGGCATACAGATGTAACCATCGCCAACTGTAAGGGCGACGCATTACACTTTTCATGGTCATAGTGTAGCACACTTTGAAAAGTACCTATGTATTTGGTACATAGTATGGTTGAAAAAAGACATGTCACATCAAGTTCAACCAAGGGGTTGAAGAGAAGGGGTACGGGTGGATGAAGGGGACGTGATGTGACTATATTTCTTCATACACATTATTTATTTTGTTGTAAGAATTTTATTTTGTTTTAAGAATGTATCTAAGCCTGTTTTAATGCCCTCAACTGTTTCTGCTGTGAACAGTTCCTGAGGTAGACTGTTCCATAAATTCACAGTTTTTATGGTAAAGAAGGCTTGTCGTCCCTTGAGAATAAACCTTTTTTTTTATTTATTTAGGCAGAGGTAGTGCCCCATTGTTCTTTTCTCCAGATGAAGGGAGTGCCCTCTTTTTTTTTTCTTTCTCCAGACAAGGTTTTACCAAGAACAGTTTTTCCCCATATTTTTTGTATGGGTCATTTATATACTTATATATGTTGATCATATCCCCCCTTAAACATATCTTCGCAAGACTGAACAAATGTAATTCTTTTAATCTTTCCTCATAGCTAAGATGTTCCATGCCCCTTATTAGTTTAGTCGCACGTCTCTGTACCCCTTCCAGCTCCAGAATTGTCCAAACTAAAGACCATATTCCAGGTGAGGCCGTACCAATGCTTTATAAAGGGGTAGTATTATGTCCCTGTCCCTCAAGTCCATGCTTATGATACATGACAATACCCTGCTGGCCTTAGAAGCAGCTGCCTGACATTGCATGCTGTTCTTGCCAGACTCCTTGCTCCTGTTGCATGCTGGGAGTTGAAGTTTTGCAACAGCTGGAGACACGCTAGTTGAGAAACACTGAATTATATCACATACATATATTCTCTTCTAAAGGCAATATGCCATCCTGTGCAGCAAGCCAAATAGGTTTAACGGCACAAAGAGATACAGTAGGGCCCCCCTAGACTTCTATGAGTGTCCTATTAAGACTCCATACAATTTAAAGGTTGTACTTAGCCATAAAAGTCTGAGTGCACAAGTCCTAATGCATAACTCTTAGCTCAGTCATTTTCCCTTTATTACTATTTTATTGCAATTTTAATAAAATGTGCTTTTTATTAGTGTTTTTATATATCCGTTTCCAATCTGTGCCTATGAGATTATTTGAATAGACTTGGCACTCAGCATTCAATTAAGCTGAGCAATTGTATGAGTGTATAATGCTTATTATAGATAGACAGAATAACAATCAGACTTTATATTTAAATTATCTATTTAAAAAAAATTAAAATAAAACTTTACCATGTGGGATCATCACTCTTACAGAAGAGTGATATTCAATATGTAAGTGCTTCATTATTTCTATTGTGGCGACATGGAAACGCTCTCGCAACAACATTTATTAACAGTTGCATTTAAAAAAAAACAAGATGGTAAAAGACTCAAATTGGGGTATGATACATTTGCTGCAATTTGGTGCAGTGGCGCAGGAAAGGGGGGTGGATATTTTTGTTGAAACAGTCACACAGCAGACATTTTCATAAGAACTATACCTTGTTTTCACAATGTGTGCTGATATTTTTAGGGGTGTTGCCTATGAAAAGGGACAGGCAAGGGGGAAGGGATTAGATTGCCCGAAATTTTTTTAAATGGCTGTAGCCCCCGAAAAATACCAGTCCTTAACAATTCCATCTCAGGGATGATGTAGACTAGGTACACAGTGTAAGATGCACCAGATTTTCAAATCTGATGCAATGTTAGACTGTCTAGTCTAAGGAAAACTTAGCACATTTTTAAATACCGCCCCCCCCCCCCCCCCCCCCACACACACACACACCTTCTACCCCACTAGTACCCTTTCTAATGTCAACTCATGGTGACTGTATTTACACCAAGATTTTACATTGCCCGAAAAATGTGACTTTTTATAGGGTTGCTCCTCACCTGGAATATGCAGTTCAGCTTTGGGCAGTAGCTCATAAAAAGGGCGTTATGGAGCTGGAAAGTGTACAGGGGCGGCAACTCAACTAATACGTGGCACAGAACATCTTAGCTATGATAAGAGATTACAATAATTACTTTTAATTTGTTTTGTCTCGAGAAGAGACATTTAAGTGGTGATATAATCAACTTGTTTAAGTATATAAATGGCCCATACAAAAATATGAGGAAAAACCTGGGAGTAAAACCTCTTTAAAAGGCAAGGGGGCACTCCCTTCACCTGGAGAAAAAGTCAAGGGGCACTCCTTCCATCTGCAGAAAAAGACAAGGGGGCATTCCCTCTGATTGGTGAAAAAAAGGTTTAAAGAGCACCTGTCACCAAGCTAAACTTTTCATATATTGTTCCTAATGTAATTATAAGACACTTTGCTATATATTTGCTGTTAAAATTCTCAACCTTTATATGTTTTTAATGTGAGTGAGATTGAAAATACGGCCGCTAGGTGGCTCTGTTCTGTTCCCTGTGCAAGTCAAACAGTTAGTTTGGTCTCCTCCCGGCCTAGCAGGAGACCAAACTCAGGAAGTGCGTGCAGGCATGGTGAGGCACAGTTCTCACAAGCTACAGTGACGTCATGCCTGCTGGGGAACGCACACTTTCTCCTGCCGGGAGCTCGCACAATGTAAACAAGGGGAAAGGTATGATACACAGCTTTTTAAAGCTTGGGAAAAGGGCAGGAGGGGTGTTAGGAGTAGATAGGGAATATAATCTGAGTTAGTTTAGAAAATATGGTTTGATGACAGGTACTCTTTAAAAGAGGCTTTCGGCAAATCACTTGGACTTCCCTGTTGTTTCGGAAGTATACTGTTTCAAGACGGTAGGGGGCGGGAGCTTGTCCTGATTATCTAGTGCAGGCAAAACCACTCCCACACACCATGTCCAATAGCTGCATGATGTTACCAATGCTGCACCGAGATCATGCATCTGTAGGACATCGAATGTGGGCGCCCCCCCTCTTGTCTTGGAACAGTAAACTCTCAGGGCTACCAAGGAGTGGAAGTGGAACATTGGGGAGCAGAATAAGTAGGACTTCAATCGCTAGGGACAACAAGCCTTTATCATAAGAACTGTAAATGTATGGAACATTCTACCTCAGGAACTGGTCACTGCCAAAATCATTGATGGTTGTAAACATTCTTAGATACATTCTTAGCAGAAAATAACATTAATGCATATGTAGAAATACAGAATCACATCCCCCACTCTTCATTCACCAATACTCCTTCCCTTCACCTCCTTGGATGAACTTGATAGACATGTTTCTTTTTTCAGAAACTTACTATATAACTATTCCCATCTTATAAACTGATAACTTAGTGCTAGCAAATGCCATCACTCTGTAATTGTTCAATCTCTCAGACCCCCAAGATCCTGAAATTTAAAAAAAAGAACTTCCTGTAGAGTATACAGCTGATAAGTACTGGAAGGATAAAGATGTTTTAATAGAAGTAATTTACAAATATGATACATTCAAAGAATTCAGAGCGCACTCACCCGGAGTCGGTCGCCGTACCAGAGATTCCAGCACCACTTATCCTCGGTCCATCAGGAATATCGCAGGAAATAGAGTGGGGGAGTTCTCAGATGCTGGCCACGGTCCGTATCACGCCCTCCGGCGCCGGAGGGCATGATACGCACCGTGGCCAGCATCTGAGAACTCCCCCGCTCTATCTCCTGCGATATTCCTGATGGACTGAGGATAACCGGTGCTGGAATCTCTGGTACGGCGACCGACTCGGGGTGAGTGCGCTCTGAATTCTTTGTATGTATCATATGGAATACCTTGTTTCTGATAGAGGAGCACCACCCCCAGTCATAGTGCAGTCTACCCTCATGCCATAGACTCTATGTGCTAAATATATGTGCCGGATTAGTGGACGTTCATGTGTCCGTACGACCAGATGAATATATAGCTGTGTATGTATCTAGCGGTGTAGGTGATTTCACCTCTTTGTATGTGTAATTTACAAATATGTTTAACTTTCTGGCACCAGTTGATTACATTTTTTTTTCCAGTGGAGTACCCCTTTAACATATCTGCCACCATATAAATAAAACTGTCAGCAGGCGATTTCTATCCATTATAAGGTATTACGTGGAATCCCCCATTTAGACTTTATCAGAACATGTTACAGACATCGTAATCGTCCATCTCCGGAGACGTCTTGAATTCATACATATAAACTGAACGAGGATTCCAGAAAATCAAAGGGATAACATTAGAAAAGGAACAATTTGTGGGGTTATCGGGAGGGAATTTCCCCTGGGTAGTGAAAAAGCCGCTGGACTCTTCCATAACATTGACTCTAATGTTCCCGCTCCGTGTTACAGTAGTAATCCTTGTAGCTGTTTATAAGGAGCCAATATTCCTATAATTCAATGTTACTTCAGTGAATTACAAAACGCTGCTTAACCTGCTTCCCTATAATTATTGATCTGGAAGAAAACAAGTATCCGGCTTCATTGCTCTGTCTTATGGGAAACATCAATGCTGCCAGAAGCTTCATAACCTACAGATATATTACTGGAAAAATATTGTCCATTAACAATACACCATGGTAGCCAAAAGGATGTCCCTCACTTATTAACATTAAATTTGTCATTAATCCTATAATAAGGGAGGGGCTCTACAATAAACTATATTGAAGAGTCCTTACTATTATTTTTTAATTGGTCTCTCCATTACCAAGAATATGTTAACACGTACAGTAGTTTATATGCTGCAGATATATAATCCGTAAGTTTTAATATTCACGCTATTCTTCTTTCAATCACTGGACGCAGAAGGACCCCCCCATAGGAAATTGGCCCTCATGGGTATTTTGCCACCTTCTAAGTAGTTTTCCCCATTTTCCGGGACAGAGAATGTGGATGCAGACAGAGTGCAGTATATAAGTAAGTGTGATTGGTCCTACCTACAGGGGGGGTGGTACATACAAATGACCTACAAGGGGGCAAACTACCTACAAGGGGCCAACTACCTATAGGAGGGTCCTACATACAGGCGCAAACTACCAATAGTGGGGTCCTACATACAGGGGACAAACTGCCCACAGGAGCGTCCTAAATACAGTGGGGTTCTACATAGAGGGGGCAAACTACCTACAGCTGGCAACCTACCTACACGGAGGTCATATATACTATCTACATGGAGGTACTACCTAACAGTAGGCAAACTACCTACAGTGGGATCCTTACAGTGAGGACAATGTATAAAGAAAATTCTGAAAAAAAACTGAACAAACCGAACCCATAATAAAAAAAACACACCAATAATTAGCTACACCCTTTGTTATCCAAGCTGAATTGTCCCTAAAAAATATTTTCAAGGGTTGTCAATTATTCCAGTGGATTTTCTTGCATGAAATTTGCACTACGTCTAAACAAACCCTAAAAAAAATTGTCTTATCAGTACCTCCCCCTCTGTAAAAACATTTTGAAGGTCATAATCATACTCCATGGGAATGTGCTCAATGCAACAGGGAGATTCTGCAAAATACCCACATTTTTGTGGGTTTTATGTACTGTAAATCACACAGTAGCATAACTAGAAGTTCCTTGGTCCCAACACAAATCTGCAACAAGGCACCCATGTACCATGTGCTGTTAATAATACTGGTGTCTTCTTATGGGCTTGTGGAGAATTAAGGCCCCTTAAGGCATCAGAGACAGCTGCTGGTGGTACTTGTGCACCACCTCTGCAAATACATTGGTAATCAAGAAATAGAGAAATAGAAAACATATATAGGGGAGAAATAGAAAAAGAAACATACTCACCTAGCCCCAGTTGCCTGCAGACTCCATCTGGTCCCCCGATCTTCTGTCTTCTTTCTGCTTCTGATACTAAGTTACTGCAGGACCTGTCGGCTCAGCCATTCACTGGCCGAAGTGGTGTCCTGTCAAGTGATTGACTGAGCCGACATGTCTTGCAGCAAGTCTCTCATCTTAGAAAAAGAGGGGAGACTGGGGGACCAGACAGTCGAATAGGAGCTGCAGGGAAGCAAGGCTAGATAAGTATATATATATATGTATATATATATATATATATATATATATATATATATATATGTGCATAGAAGATACATTCAAAGATAAAATATCCGCACTCACCATTAGGTTAGCGACAGCCAGCTCCTAGGAATTAATGATGGTTAGACCAACGGAACGGGGGCCATGCTGTAACGGGCGCTCAGGTGTGAGCCTCACACCTGAGCGCCCGTTACAGCATGGCCCCCGTTCCATTGGTCTAACCATCATTAATTCCTAGGAGCTGGCTGTCGCTAACCTAATGGTGAGTGCGGATATTTTATCTTTGAATTTATCTTCTATGCACATAGATTTTTCCTATGTTTGGATCTTCCCAGCACCACCATAGCTGACGGCCTTTTTGGACCCGCCTCCGTGTGAGCTGTTCGGTTGAAGTTTAACCCTATCAGTTCTGTAGTAATCGCAAGTAGTGCTATTCCTTTCTTTTTTACTCCATATATATATATATATATTTTTTTTTATTATTATTATTATTATTATTTCCTTCTTGCCCCAGCGTATTACATTTTGTAAAATAATGGACAACCCCTATATCTCCTATTTCTTACTATACAAATTCTATGGATTACAACATGCTAGCCAAACCCTCAACAGCCTTTAATACACCTCACAACCACTAGGTGGTCACCTATAGCACCAACATCTGCTGACAGAATAACAAGCCAAGCCAAGAAGCAAAGTAAGGAGAGAATTGGATTTGGCCACTGGAGTGCAAGAATCATGGGAGTCTCATCCTACCTGAATATCTGATGTAGAAAACATATTAAAGGGGTACTCTGGAGGAATACTTTTTTTTTTGTTTTCTTAATCAACTGGTGCCCGAAAGTTAAACAGATTTGTAAATTACTTCTATTAAAATATCTTAATCCTTCCAGTACTTATTAGGTGCTGAATACTAAAGAGGAAATTATTTTCATTTTGGAACACAGAACTCTCGAGCATAGTGCTCTCTGCTGACATCTCTGTCCATTTTAGGAACTATCCAGAGTAGGAGAAAATACACATAGCAAACATATGCTGCTCTGGACAGTTCCTAAGAAGAACAGAGATGTCAGCAGAGAGCACTGTGGTCATGATGTCAGCAGAGAGCTCTGTGTTCCAAAAAGAAAATCATTTCCTCTGAGTATTCAGCAGCTAATAAGTACTGGGAGGATTAAGAATTTTTTAATAGAAGTAATTTACAAATCTGTTTAACTTTCTGGCACCAGTTGATTTAAAAAAAAAAAAAAAAAAAAAGGTTTTCCACCGGAGTACCCCTTTAAAGGGTACCTCTCATCAAAAAAACTTTTGATATATTATAGATTAATGTATGCAGAATAACTTTACAATTGCATGTTATTAAAAAATATGCTTCTTTCTATTTAATTTTCAACTTTGAAGAAATTACCACTAGGGGTCTCCCCACCAGTCCTGTCAGCAAGCATTTCAGACTCATGCTGGAGTCCTAAACACTACGAGCTGCCAGTCTGCTTTGTTCACAAAGGAGAACACTCAGAGCTGCCAGCCTGCTTTGTTCACAGCCTGTTTGGCTGTGAACAAAGCAGGCTGGCATCTCTAAGTGTTTAGAACTCCAGCATGAGTCAGAAAAGCTTGCTGACAGGACTGATCAGGAAAAATACAATAGAAAGAAGCGTATTTTTCATTAACATGCTATTGGAAAGTTATCCAACATTCATTAATCTAAAATATATCAAAAGTTTATTTGATGAGAGGTACCCTTTAAGTTCCAATAATACAGTAAAATGCAGTGCGGTACTCACCCCTGTCTGTGTCATAAAGAAATACATAGTGATTCCAACCATAGTGATCCAACAAACTTAACAGAGCTCCTCGTAGGGATGGTCTCAGCTGGAGGACAAACTGGCTTTCTCCCTCTGTGGGGAAGCTGGGTGTGATGAGGGAGATGTGTAAAGCACTGCAGAATGAGGTCAGGGTGTGTACTGATCTCTTGTCATACAGTCCAAAGATGGCGAACACTCCTCTGGAATACTGGGAGCAAACTGAAAGGAAGAAGACACAGAAAGTTCAATGAAACAATGGATACAAGGAACATATGGAACAAAATGGCGGAGATTTACAGTCTGTATATTTATAGAGTCAGTTCTGCTTTATCTGTATTTAAAATATTATGCATATACGAGCATAGAGCCTTGTTATTTGTTATTATGAAAATGAGGTTCAAGTGTCCAGGGGGTTTTCCCCAGCATGGTAAGAGTCCAGGTAAGTCCAGCATATGTACTCTTTATTACTGCCCACTGGCTCGCTTACATCTGCCTATTCGGCTTAACGGATAGTGTTGCTCGCGAATATTCGCAATGCAAATTTTATTTGCGAATATCGCATATTCGCGAATTTCCGAATATTCGTGAATATAGCACTATATATTCGCAATCACGAATATTCATTATTATTATTTTTTCACAGTAAACATCACAGTGATCATCCCTCTCTGCTTCCAGCTTGTGTGGTATAAAGAAGGCTCTAATACTACTGTGTGAGACTGGGGTGCGAATTTTCGCATATGCGAAAAGTAGCATATGCAAATTTCCGCATATTCGAATTTTCGCAAATGCTAATTTTTGTATATGCTAATTTTCACATATGCAAATTTTCTCATATACGAATTTTCGCATATGCAAAATAAAACGTGAACATTACAAATATGCGAATTTAGCGAATATATGACGAATATTCGTCCATATATTCGCGAAATATTGTGAATTCGAATATGGCCTATGCTGCTCAACACTATTAACGGACCGGTACTAGATAAATAGGACGTGGGTTGGATTTTTCCACACTCTTACCATGCTGGGAGACACTCCCTGTGCACTTGAGCCTTATTTGCCTAATACCAAAAAGGTTTCGTATGGAGGCGAGTTAACCCTTTAATACCCAGGGCAGATGATGCACTGGTAAACGGATGTCATGTTTCATAGTTTGCAAAAGATGTATACAGTGGTCCCTCAAGTTACAATATTAATCGGTTCTGGGAAGACCATTGTATGTTGAAACCATTGTATGTTGAGACCAGAACTCTATGGCAACCAGGTAATTGGTTCTAAAGGCACCAAAATGTCATCCAAAAATAGGAAAAAGTGAGGATTAAAGAAAAATAAGTAGATAACTAATATAGATAAAGCAAATCCTTACATATAAAAGTAAGAAAGATCTGCTGGGAGCTGTAAATCACTGTCTATGTCAGTGTTTCCTAAGCAGGGAGCCTCCAGCTGTTGCAAAACTACAACTCCCAGCATGCCCGGACAGCCAAAGGCTGTCCGGGCATGCTGGGAGTTATAGTTTTGCAACAGCTGGGGGCTCCCTGCTTGGGAAAAACTGGTCTATGTAGAGGACAGGAGCTTCTTCCAGGTCCTGTACAGTACACGCAATGTCCTAAAAAAGTTAAATGGAGTCACCCTCACCTGGTGTCCAAAGGAGCAGCTATCCCTTGTACAGGTAAAGTGTACAGAACATGTTGCACCTCCCTGTACTGTAGGGGGCGCTACCAGACATCAGTCAGTGCATACGCTTCAGTAATACAGGGGTTTTACCAGTATATTGCCCATTCTGATTGATCAGTTCTTCCGGCCATTGACACGTTTCAAAGATCTGGACTGTCCATAGCATTGTATGTTGAGTCTGGTTTCAACTTACAATGGTCCAGAAAAGACCATTGTATGTTGAAACTATTGTATGTTGAGGCCATTGTAAGTTGAGGGATCACTGTATAACACTAGCGCGGGTAGTAGAAAGTAGTTGTGTGCCCAGACTGCTCCTGTATTATACGTATATGTCCCTATATCTCATACAAAAAATTATCAAATAAATATATTAAAAGATAAAAAGCGCTGAATGGGACTTATATGATTTAATAAAAATAGTGCATACCTGTGGATGAAAAGTGCGATTGACAGGCGATGATAAAGTACAACCGTGACTGGGACTTTAAGCTGAAGAAATATTAATATATAAATATGCTAAAATATCTTTTAACACATTTTATATATTAATATTTTTTCATCTTCTGAAAGTTCAAGTTACGGTTGCACTTTATCATCGCCTGTCAATCGCACTTTTCATCTACAGGTATGCACTGTTCTTATTAAATCATATAAGTCCCATTCAGCGCTTTTTATGTTTCATAGTTTATTGATTCAATTTATATATCATTTTTTAAAAATTTTTAAGGGGTTGTCCAGCGAAACAAACAGCCTGTGTATAGTATCACAAAATAATAATAAAGCAACTTACTAACATAATGCTATTAGCCAGTACAAAAATCTCTCCATATCAGCTGTGATCTGTGACATCAGTCACAATCTCTGATTACAGAGCTCCCACCCCTGCCCCCTTTCCCTTCTCCTTTCTGAGTACCAGACCCTTTATGTGAAGAGGGGAGCTCATATTACTTCTCCGGAGGCATTTCTCAGAAAAGACAGCAGTGAGCCTGTTCTGATGGAAACGTTTGTGATTGAGAAAGACTTCCTTTTGCCTCCAAATGTAATAAGCAGTAATATGAGCTCTCCCCTGTTCACATCAATGGTATTTTCCTGAGCAGAAAGAAGGGGAGGGGGGAGAAAGGATCGAATGTCACAGCTACAAGGGAGCAAGCAGAGCTGATATGGTGAGATCTGTGCAGTATGGCTAATAACATTATATTAGTAAGTTGCTTTAATAAACTTTAATACCATACACAGGCTGTTTCTTTCGCTGGCAACCCCTATAATTTTTCTGCTATAAAAAAATAAATACATAAAACTCCTTTATATTTTATGCATTACAGCTTTCCATTTTTTAGTCTTTACTGCAGATATATTGTAAATGATAAATCATTTAATTTAACACAAGCTTTTAGTACACATAGGTAATATTACATAACCATAGATGCCAGTAGCACAGTGTCGGGGTTCACGAGGCTTTTTTAGCGTGTTACATTCTCCGGAATCATAAAACATTAAAGAACTGCATAACCACCAGCTGAGATATAAATACCACCGCATATCTGGTTTTAATTAGGCAGGAATACATTGGTGTAACAAACTCCAATTAAATAGGAACTTCATAAATTATTGCTATTTAATAAATAAAAATAGTCGCGCACAGTTCAAGCTTCAAATCTTACTTGAAAATACTTCAGAAAAATAAAAAAAGATAAATAAATAAATGAATAAATAAATAAAATGGTTAATTACATTAACATTATTGCATAGTGGATAAGATTGAAAAAAATACAGTTTCAGCAAGTCAAATCTATAACCTTACTGTGTTGGTCCAGACCAGTGGATTCCACACTGTGGCCCTTTAGACGTTGCAAAACTACAACTCCCAGCATGCCCGGACAGCTATTGGCTGTCAGGGTATGCTGAGAGTTGTAGTTTTGCAAAAGCTGGTGGTCCAAACAGAGGCAAAACCTCCTATAAAGTAGACGCCTTATTCCTTCTTAACTTCAAATATGGCAAAAATCAGGACAAATCCCTGGATCAACATCCAAGCTCCTAAACTCTAGAACCCATAACTTTTTATATTACAATATTCCTTGTAAATATGATCAGTAAATATAACATTACAACATAGTGAGTAGAGAGTTCCATAGTCGCACAGCTCTTACAGTAAAGAATCCCTGTCTGTGATAATGGTAAAACCTTCTTTCCTCTATATGTAGAGGATGACCCCTTATCGAGAATTGAAAGAAACTTGGTACATGTTACTTATATGTCAACTAGAAATATAGAATAGTTAAATTAATCCTACCCCACCCCTATTTGTGAGGGTCAGGGTTTTGTCTGAAGTCCCATGCAAGTCTATGGGACTTTCTGTACCTTACACCACAAGCTCCGCACTACATCTCCTGATGAGTGTGTCAGTTCAGCTTGCAAGCCACACCCCTCCCATGGGAAACACCCCTTTTATTTTCAGACCCTTTTTGTTTCAGCTCAAGGCCGAAAACACCATTGTCACCCCATACATCCACATCACAGGTCCCTCAACCACAATATTTTTATCACAGCTCAGCCCCACTTTACTCCACAAGCACCACATTGCCAGGTGAAGGTATCAGGCTGACTTGCAAGCCACAACCCCCCCTAACTCCCCCCCCCCCCACACACACACACACAGACAAGCTACACCCTTGCAAAGCCAAACCCCAATCTATTAGCGGCCTACAATCTCTTCATCACAGTTCAGCCCCACCTGAAAACGGGATATGAGGTCGAGGAATGAGGTTGGGATATGAGGTCGAGGAATGAGGTCGGGATATGAGGAGGAGATATAGGAGGACAGGATATGAGGTCAGGATATAAGGTCAGGATATAACGATGGGATATGAGGACAGGATATGAGGTCAGGATATAAGGATGGGATATGAGGACAGGATATGAGGTCATGATATAAGGATAGGATATGAGATCAGCATAAGTGGACAGGATATGAGGACGAGATATGAGGAGGGGATATGAGGTCAGAATATGAGGTCAGGATATGAGGATGAGATATGAGGAGGGGATATGAGGACAGAATATGAGGTCAGGATATGAGGACAGAATATGAGGTCAGGATATGAGGACAGAATATGAGGTCAGGATATGAGGACAGAATATGAGGTCAGGATATGAGGACGAGATATGAGGAGGGGATATGAGGTCAGAATATGAGGTCAGGATATGAGGATGAGATATGAGGAGGGGATATGAGGACAGAATATGAGGTCAGGATATGAGGATGAGATATGAGGAGGGGATATGAGGACAGAATATGAGGTCAGGATATGAGGACAGAATATGAGGTCAGGATATGAGGATGAGATGTGAGGTTGGGATATGAGGACAAAAGCTTCATTGGAACTTTTCCTCTCTGACAAGGATTAGGTAGGAAGACCGGGCAATGCTGAGTACTCTACTATATGGAGGAAAAACTATGTTTTTGTTACAAGCCTTTCTGGAAGCATCCCAGCCACTGCCTGGCACTGGTCACTAAAGTTCAGTTTACTGTCCACAATGCCCCCAGGTCCCTTTCAGTGGCACCCCCGGCACCCCCTTGTGGTATCCCACAATTAAGTGAAACCTAATTGGAGTAAGTTAGATCAATATCCACCCTCTGTTTCCTATCACCGAGCTTGTTGCTAACCACATATTGTCATTTTATGTACAGCTAGAAGCCATCAACATTATTGGTAAAACACTACTCTGTTTCCATGGCAATAGGTGTTCGCTTTTAAACTGACAGTCACTGGGGTATGTGTGAAATGCCTTAGAAAAGTCCAAATACACAACATTCACAGCCTTAAGTTCAATGTAGGACTGACCTCCTTCTAGAACAAGCATAGGCAAACTTCGACACGACAGATGTTTTGGACTACATCTCCCATGATGCATTTTGCAACATTATGGCTGTAAAAGCATCATGGGAGATGTAGTTCAAAACATCTGTAGTGCCTAAGGTTACCTATGCTTGTCCTAAAAGTTGATCAGAATGATCCCTGATAAACCCAGGACAGTGCTGTATTATAGGATTATTTTCATTGAGATACATTAAAAATTGTTAACACCAAAAACTCCAACTTGCATGGGTGCATACACCACGCAAGGCCTCTACTCATTGTAGATAATTAAACATACTTCATTATTTAAAGGGGTACTCCCACCCTAGACATCTTATCCCCTATCCAAAGGATAGGGGATAAGAGGTCTGATCGCGGGGGTCCCGCCGTTGGGGACACCCGCATTATTGCATGTGGCACCCACCTGTTTTTTTACCGGAACCACTGGAGGGTCTGAGTCGCGACTATGGGAACGGAAGACGGAAGTCCGTGATGTCAGGACTCCGCCCCCCTGTGATGTCCCGCCCGTCCCCTCCCATAGTCTTGCATTGAGGGGATGTGGCGTGATGTCACACGGGGGTTGAGTCCTGACGTCACGGACTTCCTTTCCCGTAGTCGCGACTCAGACCCTCCAGCGGTTCCGGTGAAAAAACAGGTGGGTGCCGCATGCAATAATGCGGGTGTCCCCAACGGCGGGACCCCGCGATCAGACATCTTATCCCCTATCCTTTGGATAGGGGATAAGATGTCTAGGGTTGGAGTACCCCTTTAAATTATAATGCACATTTACACTAAAAAAGGGAAGATCAATAACCCATTCAAAGATAATATTAAAATCACATTTTATTAGTTGTCATATTAAAATCTACATAGATGAAATACAGAGAACTGGCAAAAAATAGCGTGTTATCCAAATTGCAGTAATTAGTATGTTATGGTGTATATAGTAATAATACACTAAAGGTAGAGAAGCCTTATAAACATATATTTCTAGATACCTAATCAACACTTTTGTGAAAGCCAGGCAATAAGGTGCTACATTAGGTATAACCCCCAATCCGGATATAACAACCAATGAGCCTGTGCTACTTATACCATATCATGTATCCAAAATGAAGTATATGGTTCCTCAGAACTTCACACAGCACTCACCCATAGGCATACCCATATTAAAAATAGTTGTAGGAATGGGTAAAAAGATAGATGGATGGATGCTTATGAGATAGATAGATAAAATTCACAGAAGAAGCAGCACATCTGCCAAATAATTTAGGTAGGAATTAAATAGGTGCTCGCAGTTATAGGACACTTGGTTAGAGGCTCCAACTTAAGTAGTAGCAGAGAAGAGCGCAGCACACAAAAAGTGTCTTGGTGCAAATTTTTTTTTAATTTCTATTCCATCCTTAGCAAGCAAAAAAAGTTCGTTTTGGTAGCCTCACACCACCATCTTCAGGAATAATACAATGAACAAACACTGGCTCTTAAAGGGGTACTCCGGTGGAAAACTTTTTTTTTTTATCAACTGGTGCCAGAAAGTTAAACAGATTTGTAAATTACTTCTATTTAAAAAGCTTAATCCTTCCAGTAGTTATTAGCTGCTGAATACTACAGAGGAAATTCTTTTCTTTTTAGAACACAGAGCTCTCTGCTGACATCTCTGTCCATTTTAGGAACTGTCCAGAGCAGCATATGTTTGCTATTGGGATTTTTTTCCTACTCTAGACAGTTCCTAAAATGGACAGAAATGCCAGCAGAGAGCACTGTGGTCATGATGTCAGCAGAAAGCACTGTGTTCCAAAAAGAAAATAATTTCTTCTGTAGTATTCAGCAGCTAACAAGTACTGTAAGGATTAAAAAAAAGTAATAGAAGTAATTTACAAATCTGTTAAATTTTCTGGCAGCAGTTGATTAAAAAAAAAAAAAAAAAATGTCCACTGTAAAAAAGCCACAACTGACATCATCAATTCATATTACATCATATCAATATTAAGATACAAATACAACAAATTTACATAAAAGTGCATGTGCATAATTAATACATAAATATTATATAAACATCATTAATTTATAGTGCAGATAAACATCATCTGCAAATAAATATGGATAGTGCCAATAAGTATATGTGCAAAATATCCTGGAATATTTCATTTTTGCTAAAAACCCCATAAATAGTGAAAATATAGTGACGGTGCTAATTAAAAACATGAATCATACTATCTGATTCATGTTTTTAATTAGCACCGTCACTTTATCTTCACTATTTATGGAGTTTTTACCAAAAATGGCATATACATATTGGCACTATCCGTATTTATTTGCACATGATGAGGGACATTTATCAATGTTTGCTTCTGTCATCCTTTTTTTAGTAATTTTTTCCTTACTTTTTTTTTGCTTATGTGTGACTTATTTATCATCTGCTTTCAGCCTGTTGATAATTTTCTTTCACGTAAGCAATTTTTTCTTTTTTACTTTGGTAGTAGCTTTTTCTGCTCCATGTTTGAGCTGGAGTAAATTTAGTTGATTTTTAATAAATACCAGACTACCCGTAGTCCATTTTAAAATTATTACTTCGTAGTTAAGTTTTGGAAAACTTGCTTTTCTCGCTTTCCAGTCAAAATGTCGCACGAAAAATCGCGTAGTTGCAGGTGCGACATTCACATTGCGAATATTTGTGCCCAACACTACTAGATGGATAGATATGAGATAGATAGATATGAGATAGATAGATATGAGATAGATATGAGATAGATAGATATGAGATAGATAGATATGAGATAGATATGAGATAGATAGATATGAGATAGATAGATATGAGATAGATATGAGATAGATAGATAGATAGATAGATAGATATGAGATAGATAGATATGAGATAGATATGAGATAGATAGATAGATAGATAGATAGATAGATAGATAGATATGAGATAGATATATATGAGATAGATATGAGATAGATAGATAGATAGATAGATATGAGATAGATAGATATGGGATAGATATGAGATAGATAGGTAGATGTGAGATAGATAGATATGAGATAGATAGATATGAGATAGATATGAGATAGATAGATATGGGATAGATAGATAAAAAAATAGATAGGAGATAGATAGATATGAGATAGATAGATAGATAGATAGATAGATAAATAGATAGGAGATATATATATCAACATAAGATAAATAAATAGGCATCAAGATTACGACTATGTCTCAATGAAAATATTTCTAGAACACTGCACCAATCCATTCATCCATTTCATCTATTTGTTTGTCTGCCTCACATCACTTCCAGAATAGGTAAACTTGTTTTCCACTTTCCCAATATTTTCTATTAAACACAGAGAATTCTGGGACTATTGGTTTATTGTCTTTGTAGTCCTATCTTGTTTTGATAACTAATTCTTTATGAGATCAATCACAATCTATCGAAGACTTTCAAGGAATCTTCCTTTTTATTTCCTCCTCTCGCTGTCTAGAAATCTTCTGACACCTGCTCTACCTACCTTCACATTACTGAATGGCGCTTATCTGTCAAGTGTCCCCTTTGACAGCGAGTTGGGAATCGCTAAAAATTCATCGCTGTCTCTTTCTTCTCCGGAGGAACAGAGCAAACAGCGGGTGTGCTTTCTCCTGGATGCTGGGAAATATGTCGATTTAGGGTTGTAAGGTATTAACACCATGTATATCCTGCAGGGCAGCTATTGAGGGTATTGTCGGATTGTATCTGAATGAATATCTGCTATCTATCTATAAAGAAATGATAATATTCTACAGCTAAGGCAATTTATATTTTTATACTGTAGAATAAAAAAAACTCTAGGGCTCCAATGCAAAATCTGTAATGGGGTCCTCCACCTTTACTTATCATTTATTGTACTGGTCTCATACAAAGAAGAGGATCCAGATATGACTACATCCAATGCATCTACTATAGTCATTGCTATATATATATATATATATATATATATATATATATATATATATAGTCAGTGTCAGACTATGGTGGCTTCAGTCCACTATTCATCTATACTGGACGTGGACATTTCCACATTTAAAGGGGTTATCTGGGGTTAGAAAAACAGAGCTAATTTCTTCATATAACAGCACCACATCTGCCCTCAGGTTTTGTGTGGTATTGCAGCTCAGTTCCATTGAAGTGAATGGAGCCAAGTTTTGCTGTTTTGGGGAAAAATAAATAGTTATGTTTTTATCATTGTGGCAGGTACATACTTGGGAAAGAATGGTGAAGCTTGTAGCCTGGGTCCTAGGTATCAGGCAGATTCAACAAACCAATCTGCTAATCGTCTTGGTTATATGTTCACTGAAGTACTGTTAGATAGTGAGCTAAATATTTTATCAGTGGGGTCTGACCAATGGGACCCCCACAAATCCCAAGAATGGGAAGAAAATTATTTCTGGAATGGATGCAGAGCAGGGTACATGTGCAACCAGTGCTCCATTTGCAGTTTTCCACTACATGATGCGATGAAGAGACCCAAGTACAGCACTCGGGCATCTCCAGCACTCCCATAGAAAGGGTTGTGCTCCTCCTTGAGAGCTGGGGTCCCATTCCTGAAATCGTGATCAGCTACTTATCCACAATCCTGTCTGAAATCGGTTTTGTGAAAAAGAGGTCCAGGATTTTCTGCTTCCCTTCATACCGCCAAATAGTCATAATGACGCTTGAGAAGTTTGGGCGGGTAGATCCACCAATCACTAGAAAGGAAAACCAATGTTCCCTTTTGGCTCCATTACACAAATTGTAGGGGCCACAGACATCATTCCTCAGGTCATAAGGGTCATTCCCTTGACTGCATTCTTATAGGCATTATTAGGGAGATTTAACAAAACCATAGCAACCAATCAGATCGCTACTTTCATTTTGCAGAGGCCTTGTTAAAAATGAAAGAAGCGAGCTGATTGGTTGCTGTGGGCAACAACTGGGCAACTTTTCCTCTGGACGGGTTTTGATAAATCTCCCCCTATATCAGGCAATCGTAAGAAAATACACTCTGGCCTTGTACTGTCCTTTTATTATTTTTTATTACAGTAAGCATTATAAATGAAGTACGGATCATTTCCTGCACACTGGACCATGATAGTATAAACTGCATGGAACAACCGTCCTAACATGATGAAAGACTTGCAGAATCATAGTGGTCATGGAACTACAAATTTTCCTAACTATAGTCATTTTCTTGTTCCAATCCAACACTGGATTGGATTTTTTGGCAGCCAGACTCCAATGATATACGGGCGTCTGATCCTGGGAGTAACTTATCACTACAGTAGAGGACTGTATCACACGTTCCGGTCTCAGCTAGTGTCTGAGATCAGCACTGAAAGGGCCCATTATAATCTGTTCAAATGTAGGAGATAGGACAGGTTAGGCTAAAAATCTGCTAATAAATGGAAACCGGATGGAACCCATTAAAGTCAAAGGGAACCTTTGGGATCCAGTTGGTTCCGTTGTGCAACGTCGACTGTCCAGCTCAGTTTTTCTGTAGCAGACGGACTCTGTGTGACAGAACCTCCGACACAGATGTGATCCCTTAGGCTAAGTTTCCACTTGTTTTTTTTATTTTTTTATTTTGAAAACTGCCACTGCAGTTTTTGAGCCAAAGTCAGAAGTGGATCCATAAAGAAGGAGAAGTGTATGTCCTATTCCTTTTGAATACACTTCTGGCTTTGGCTCAAAAACTGCCAGAAAAAAAACAAGTGGAAACTTAGTCTTAAAATATTATAGGGATACTACTATGAATAACCTGAACTAAATAGGGCATAATTATGCTTTGCCCTGCAAAGTGTACAACAGTGGCATTATAGTTAAAGGAATTGTCCAATTTAGAGAACCAAATTATTTTATAGAAAGGGATCCTTTGTAACTGCAGAGTGTAACACTAACATTTCAGTTGACTGGAACACTGATGATAGTGGATCCGCTGGACCTGTGTGGTAGATGACTCGGACCGTACCAGAGAGAGGAGTCTAAGGTGCAGATGGTTATCAGCAGAGCCCCCTGCAAAGCGGGATGGACTTGCTGCTGCAGGCAGCACCCAGGTCGCTACCCCTGGCACGGTTAGACCACACAGATGGTTGAGGAGATTCAAGGCACAGGTGGGATAAGGCAACTCGTGGTCAGGATAGCAGAAGGTCAGGGCTGGTGGCACAGTAGCATAGTCAGGAATGTAGCAAGTGGTCAGTAAGCAGACAGCAAAGGAGCAAGATCAGGTCACGGAGCAAAGGGTATGATACACTGCAAGGCAACTTTCAGGAACACTTTCAGGCACTAGGGCAACAAAGATCCAGCAGGGAAGTGTGGGAGGAGGAGGAATTTAACAATGAGCCACAGGTGTAATGGGCACACTGGCCCTTTAAATCTTAAAGCTCCGACGCACACGCGCCCTAGGGGAAGAGGACACGCGCGCCGGAGAAGAGACACAGAGGCGGGGGCAAGAGAAGCACCAGGTGAGTGACGGGCTAAGATTTGCATGCGGGCGTGTCCCGCAATGCAAATCCCAGCGCCGCATGCAGCAGCAAGTAATGGGACCATGAGCGCATAACGTAACACAGAGAAGTAAGGCTGGGTTCACATGTATCAGGCGTCCAGCACAGTTTCCCTCTGGCGTGAACCGGAGGGGAAACTGATGCTGGAAATGATCCCATTCATTTAAATGGGACAGTTCACAATCATCCAGCATCTAATTTATGATGCTGGATGGTTGGACACTGCGCTTACAGTGTTCCCCTGTCCTCTGTCCAGAAACAATGGACGCCAGATGTCATACAACTGATGAAAACTTATCATCAGTTGTGGCATTAGTTGCGTCCAGATCTTGGCTGAGTTCACATATGCTGGACGCCTGATGTATGTGAACCCAGCCTAACAGAGAGCATCCTGCCCAGTCCTGTATTGCACAGAAAACCTATGGAGCTGTATGGGCACTGTGTAATATTTCATTTCCTCACTGGTGGCGTTGCAGAGAAATTGAGAACATTACTAACAGATTTCCCGACAGATAACAGGTCAACCCGGGAGGTCCAAAAAAAGGGAAAACTTTGTTATTAGCTTGTTGTAAGGTGACCTATCTAATAAGTATGAATTGTCCAAGGTGGAAAACCCCTTTAAATTTACACAGCTCAAAAAAATAAAGGGAACACTTAAACAACACAATGTAACTCCAAGTCAATGACACTTCTGTGAAATCACACTGTCCAGTCAGGAAGCAACACTGATTGACAATCAATTTCACATGCTGTTGTGCAAATGGGACAGACAACAGGTGGAAATAATAGGCAATTAGCAAAACACCCCCAATAAAGGAGTGGTTCTGCAGGTGGTGACCACAGACCACTTCTCAGTTCCTATTCTGGCTGATGTTTTGGTCACTTTTGAATGCTGGTGGTGCTTCCATTCTAGTGGTAGCATGAGACGGAGTCTACAACCCACACAAGTGGCTCAGGTAGTGCAGCTCATCCAGGATGGCACATCAATGCGTGCTGTGGCAAGAAGGTTTGCTGTGTCTGTCAGTGTAGTGTCCACAGCATAGAGGTGCTACCAGGAGACAGGCCAGTACAGGAGACAGGCCATAGGAGGGTAACAACCCAGCAGCAGGACCGCTACCTGCAAGGAGGAGCAGGAGGAGCACTGCCAGAGCCCTGAAAAATGACCTCCAGCAGGCCACAAATGTGCATGTGTCCACTCAAACGGTCAGAAACAGACTCCATGAGGGTGGTATGAGGGCCCGACATCCACAGGTGGGGGTTGTGCTTACAGCCCAACACCGTGCAGGACGTTTGGCATTTTAGCCAGAGAACACCAAGATTGGCAAATTAGCCATTGGCACCCTGTGCTCTTCACAGATGAAAGCAGGTTCATACTGAGCACATGTGACAGACGTGACAGAGTCTGGAGACGCTGTAGAGAATGTTCTGCTGCCTGCAACATCCTCCAGCATGAACGGTTTGGTGGTGGGTCAGTTATGGTGTGGGGTAGCATTTCTTTGGGGGACCGCACAGCCCTCCATGTGCTTGCCAGAGGTAGCTTGACTGCCATTAAATACCGAGATGGGATCCTCAGTCCCCTTGTGAGACCATATGCTGGTGCGGTTGGCCCTGGGTTACTCCTAATGCAAGACAATGCTAGACCTCATGTGGCTGGAGTGTGTCAGCAGTTCCTGCAGGAGGAAGGCATTGATGCCATGGACTGGCCCGCCCGTTCCTCGGACCTGAATCCGATTGAGCACATCTCGGACATCATGTCTCACTCCATCCACCAACACCACGTTGCACCATAGACTATCCAGGAGTTGTCGGATGCTTTAGTCCAGGTCTGGGAGGACATCCCTCAGGAGACCATCCACCACCTCATCAGGAGCATGCCCAGGCATTGTAGGGAGGTCATACGGGCACTTGGAGGCCACACACACTACTGAGCCTCATTTTGACTTGTTTTAAGGACATTACATAAAGTTGGATCAGCCTGTAGTGTGGTTTTCCACTTTGATTTTTAATGTGACTCCATATCCAGACCTCCATGGGTTGATAAATTTGATTTTCATTGATAATTTTTGTGTGATTTTGTTGTCAGCACATTCAACTATGTAAAGACGAAAGTATTTCATATGATTAGTTCATTCATTCAGATCTAGGATGTGTTATCTTAGTGTTCTCTTAATTTTTATGAGCAGTATAATAAGATACTACCACAGTGATCCCTCAAGTAACAATATTAATCGGTTCCAGGACGACCATTGTATGTTGAAACCATTGTAGGGATAGACCATAACTCTATGGAAACCTGGTAATTGGTTCTGAAGCCCCAAAATGTCATCCAAAAATAGGAAAAGGTGAGGATTAAAGAAAAAATAAGTGGATAAATAATACAGATAAAGCAAGTCCTTACATATAAAAGTAATAAAGATCTGCTGGGAGCTGTAATCACTGTCTATGTAGAGGACAGGAGCTTCTTCAGGGTCCTGTACAGAACACACAGTGTCCTAAAAAGTAATATGGAGCCGCCCTCACCTGGTGTCCAAAGGAGCAGCTAACCCTGGTACAGGTAAAGAGTACAGAACATGTAATACCTCCCTATACTGTAGGGGGCGCTACCAGACACCAGTTAGTGCATAATCTTCAGTAATACAGGTGTTTTACCAGTGAATGTCCATTCTGATGTTTTACAGAACTGGACTGTCTGTAGCTTTGTATGTTGAGTCTGGTTTCAAGTTACAATGGTCCAGAAAACACGATTGTATGTTGAAGTCATTGTAATTTGAGGGATCACTGTATAGCTTCTATGAAGGGTGCCACGTAGTGTGAATAAGCCCCTAGGCCCCATTCACATGTACCGTATCTTCTGCGGATTTGATGCTGTGTTCAACTAATATATATATATATATATATATATATATATATATATATATATATAAAAGGGGCCAGAGGTGTGGAGAAATCGGCACTGTATGAAACCAAGAGCTTATAGCTCAGCAGCGGGTGCTCTGCCTCTCAGGTCTTGACCCCAAACCAGGATAAATCCAGTAAACAAGTGAAGAAGCGGCACTCCAAAAATCCATTAGGTTGTATTTATTCACCCATCAGGTGCAAAGGTGCGACGTTTCAGCCTCACAATGAGGCTTGAGAAAAGCCTCATTGTGAGGCTGAAACGTCGCACCTTTGCACCTGATGGGTGAATAAATACAACCTAAAGGATTTTTGGAGTGCCGCTTCTTCACTTGTTTAAAATATATATATATATATATATATATATATATATATATATATATATATATATACATATTAATAAAACAACTTCAGCTAATCTGCAATGAATACGGTATGTGTGAATGTAACCTTACACAGTTTTTATGTTTTTATCTCCCCAATAAATATGTCATATAGGGCTGCTGTGGTTGGAGACCTATGCGATGGGACATGATTGTAGCTTTCTCTATAGAAATCCTATATTGTGGGCTTATACTGTACATCTGTACATCTATACTGTACATCTTAAAAATGGTCATACCGTATCTCCCTACCAAACAGGATAAGCCACAATGTAAAAGCTTTTACAAAGTGACCATAATGAGCACCCCCCTATAAAGAGCCCCCTATATTGACACTTAATACATAACCAAGTATTAGGTTAATTCATCCATACTTCCTTTATATCCCTCTTTCTTCTTTATATTAAAAGGAACTTGTAAAAATGTATTAGAATTTTTGCTATATTAAGACAACGTCAAACTGAACCCGCGTCCTCACACCTTGTTCCTTACTTCACAAATCTCTATAGCTAAAATATACAGTAACTGTAGACGCCTAAAAACCCAGCAGTTACCTTCCCCTCACAAGACACGTATCATCCTTCTTCTGCTATGAGACATATCCGTCTCTCTTATTTTTGCCCACGGTTACACCTCAAAACACATTCAGCTTTTCCCAGTACTAACACAGCGAGTGTAATGACTTTGTATACTACAAGCCATTGGGGAAGGAGCCTTTGATCATGAGAAGCAAGTCAGGAAATGTTGAAAAATACATTTGTGAGATTGGTAAATTTTAGTCGCTGTTTAGGAACATTACAAGATAATTACAGGTACAATTATAATTTCATGCTGCCAGTCAGGCGGCCACCAGACGCGGCCACGCTTCTATGAGGCGCAAGGAGATTTAACTACATTTTTTAGTTTTTTGCATATGTTAGTAAAGCTTAATCCCTGTAATAATAATAAAAAATCATAAGTGAGAAAGATTTGCATGAAAAAAAAATCTGCAGTGTATACCAGTATCAGCACAGTATACCGTATACCTCTATATAATAATCATAATGGTTACCAAATAATTACCGCAATCCCAGTTCTGACTGCCTTGCATTTTACATCTGTGTCCAGACATCATTTATAGGTCATGGGGTCAATATAGTTAACAATATAAAACGAGAAAAAGACGAAGGGAGAAGATGCTAGACAGCTATTCGGGGACTCTGCAATCTGAACATGAGGCGAGATACTAATCTCGCTTCATGACAGATACTGCCCTGCCCTGTAAATAACTAGTCCTGCTCCCAGCTAAGATGCAATAGTTTTAGGTTTAGACAATGCTCTGTGAGTTACATATATCAGGAGTGGCAGCACAAAGCTCGCTGATGGTTTGCTACAATTACACCAACCTATATAACAAGAAAGCTGTGGCAGACAACAACGTGAATGCAAATAATGTTTATTGTTTAAAAATTACAATAAAAAACAGGAATGGCATCGGACAAATATGGAACATCTCTCATGTAGAAGCTACTGATATGAGATAATATAAAATGCCAACATAGCATAACAAAGTGGTACTAGAGTTCTTACATAGCAGCATAACAACAGTAAAGTGCTGTATCCAGATTCAGTGCATAAGATATAAGCATAAGGTGCTAAGGCAAAGTACAAGCGCAGGATCACAGCAGCAAAATACCTACATGTGCAAACAAAACGTACGATAGAGAGACGTCAACCCCTATGTCAGCTTCGGACTTGCGTCCTTCTTCCAAGAGACTCTAGGTACTGAAAGGCTTAAGATTTTTTAATAGAAGTAATTTACAAATCTGTTTAACTTTCTGGAGCCAGTTGATATATAAAAAAAAGTTTTTTTCTGGAATATCCCTTTAACTTAAAGGGGTTTTTTGACTTTTTTTTTATGGATGCCTAACCTCAGGATAGGTCATTAGCATCTGCTAAGTGTGTTACTGATAGCTGGCACCTGAAGCCTATAATACAGGGTAAACAGCTGAAACAGACAGCTCCACACACAGTGTAGTGGCCATGCTGGGTTACTGCTGCTCTGCTGCCATTCACTTTAATAAAAACTGAGCTGCAGTAACCCAGCATGGCCACTATACAATGTATGGCGCTGTTTGCTTCAAGCTCTGGTTACAGTGTATTGCTGCTTTGCCAAAACAGCTCATTGGCAGGATGCTGGGTGTCCACTGATCAAATATTGATCAACTACCATGAGGTTAGGCCATCGAAAAAAAAATATTTCTGGGAAAACCCTTTAATTTGAATGCCACAGTTATTTTTCGATGCCACTTGATCTTTATTAAATCTTCATAGGGGGTCAGAAAGGTGTCGTTCTTTGGGATACAGAGGTCCAATTTCCCTACTTCCCTTGATGCCACATATAGTCATATGGTTAATGGGGGATCTGGGTGTAAATACCCCATCAAAAGGAATAAGCAATGTGCCTTGGGCTCAATCAGACCCAGATAAAATGTGTACTGTAAGGTCTGGCCCATGCCTTGTACTGTCTTTTTATTATTTCACAAGGTCTTTTTATTGTTATACAGTATGGATCATTTTCTTCTGATGATAAAATTGAAATATAGATTGCAGGGAACAACCCTGCAACACCATAAAGAAACACTTGCAAAATCCCAGTAAACACAAAAAGACAATTTTTCCTAAGAATAGTCATTTTCTTGTTCCTATCCAACACTGTATTTGGTGGCACCCAAGTGGTTCCAATGATATGTAGGCGTCTGATCCTGGCAGTAACTTATCATTAGAGGAAAGTACTGTACCCAAGTAGTAAACATTATAGTCTTGTAGAAGGATAAAGCAGATTATATATTAAGGGGGTACTCTTATGTTATGGGATTACTAGAATAGGTGACCCTACTGAAATAGGTTACAAAAAGTATTTCTCTCTTTGGAGGACCTGTTTATACAGACAACCCCTTAATTTGCAAGGACACTGTGTAATGCTTTATTTTTGTCTGTGGTGGTGCTGCAGGAATTGATATATGATCACTGGGGTAGCCACCACAGAGATACCAGGTATACCCCATAACGAGAATGGGGTCCCATGTCTCTCGCTTGAATAGAGGAGTGGGCAAGCAGCAGTGGCGTTCCTAGGGTTGGTGTTACTCAGTGCGGTAGAAAATGGTGTCACCCCATACCTAACCCCCCCCAAAGTGAGTTTTTAGCCTGTTGTCACAGACGCCACTGGTGTAGCGCATTGTGAACAATTCCACAGAATGGGAAAGCACTTAAGAAGTTTTCACCACTTAAAACTACAGCTCCCAGAATGACTTAACTATGTGGTAAGGTTATGCTGGGAGTTGTTGTTTCACCCATCATTACTGCAGAACTTACAATTGACTCCAGCTCTGATGGGACAGTCAGGCAGCATACACAATGATATCAGTGACTACAGGTGATGTCTTCTCTATAATGAGGAGAATACACAATGATATCAGTGACTACAGGTGACGTCTTCTCTATAGTGAGGAGAATACACAATGATATCAGTGACTACAGGTGACGTCTTCTCTATAGTAAGGAGAATACACCATGATATCAGTGACTACAGGTGACGTCTTCTCTATAGTGAGGAGATTACCCAATGATATCAGTGACTACAGGTGACGTCTTCTCTATAGTGAGGAGAATACACAATGGTATCAGTGACTACAGGTGACGTCTTCTCTATAGTGAGGAGAATACACAATGATATCAGTGACTACAGGTGACGTCTTCTCTATAGTGAGGAGAATACACAATTATATCAGTGACTACAGGTGACGTCTTCTCTATAGTGAGGAGAATACACAATGATATCAGTGACTATAGGTGACTTCTTCGCTATAGTGAGGAGAATACACAATGATAACAGTGACTACAGGTGACGTCTTCTCTATAGTGAGGAGAATACACAATGATATCAGTGACTACAGGTGACATCTTCTCTATAGTGAGGAGAATACACAATGATATCAGTGACTACAGGTGACGTCTTCTCTATAGTGAGGAGAATACACAATGATATCAGTGACTATAGGTGACATCTTCTCTATAGTGAGGAGAATACACAATGATATCAGTGATTACAGGTGACATTTCTATAGTGAGGAGAATACACAATGATATCAGTGACTGCAGGTGACGTCTTCTCTATAGTGAGGAGAATACACAATGATATCAGTTACTACAGGTGATGTCTTCTCTATAGTGAGGAGAATACACAATGATATCAGTGACTACAGGTGACGTCTTCTCTATAGTGAGGAGAATACACAATGATATCAGTGATTACAGGTGACGTCTTCTCTATAGTGAGGAGAATACACAATGATATCAGTGACTAGAGGTGACGTCTTCTCTATAGTCTTCCCTTATCTAATTCAGTTGATACATACCGCCGGGATGTGTTCCAGCTTAATTTTAACCATGTAGAACTTGAGAAGAACCCAGATGGCTCCTCACTATGTCAGCGCATTCTGAGCCTCTATATTAAAACAGTAATTAATAAAACCCAACCAGACACTGTATTCTCTAAATATACCACCACACACACTGCGCTCCCTCAGAATATAACACTGTCCCACACAGTGAAATACTGCCATACACTGTACCTCTGAATATGATACCACAACATACTGTAGTGCACAAAAAAGTTCCCTCCCCCCCCCCATATATATACCTTACACTATTGCTTCTGAAATGCAAAACAAACTATGCCCCATAAGTAAATTATACACTTGTGCCCGCATATATTGTGTCTCTTGCCCTCCATGGTTACCCACTCCCATTTTATATACTGTGCCTGATGTCAGTATCCCAAGCATCTTTAACCCCCCAAACGCCCTCTCATGCTGGGCCTAGGCGGTAACAGGCTGGCCCACCTCGCCCACCCTGGTCTCGTCAGGCTGTTGCTGACTGGTTGGTATCTGACTGAGAATGAAAAGATGGGGAACCACACACGTTTTTTCTTTATTTAGGAAAAAAATATACATGTGTGGTTCCTTGTCTTTTCATTCTCAGCCAAATACAAAACCAACCAGCAACAGCCTGGCATTACCAGGGTGGTGGAGGACCATTGTTACTGGCCCTCCCCAGCCTAAATAATGCCAGCCTTTTTACTGCCTAGGCCCAGAGGCGAACCAGATCAGTGCGGACGGCGCGTCACGTCGGCGCAGGCCATCTAGCGAAATCCAACCCTGCTGAGGTCCCGTCACGCTAACCCTTGCTGTGCTGGATCGCTGCTGGAAAATGAGTCCGGGGGCTGGATAGAAGGACCTGGGGGGGGATTGTGCTGATAGAATCGCACCGATATGCGTACCAGGAGTTGGTAGGGGAAGGGGGGGGGGTTATTTGTGCTGATAGAATCTCACGGATCTGATGAGGACCGGGGAAGGACTGGTCGCTACGCCACTGGCAAGCAGGCTCACTGCTGCTCCATCCAACTCTATAAATCTTTAAAGGGGTACTCTGCTGGAAAACATTTTTTTTTAAATCAACTGATACCAGAAAGTTAAACAGATTTGAAATTACTACTATTAAAAAATCTTAATCCTTCTAGTATTTTTAAGCTTCTGTATGCTCCACAGGAAGTTCTTTTCTTTTTGAATGTCCTTTCTGACCGCAGTGCTCTCTACTGACACCTCTGTCTGTCTCAGCAACTGTCCAGAGCAGGAGCAAATCCCTATAGTAAACCCCTCCTGCTCTGGACAGTTCCTGACATGGACGGAGGTGTCAGCAGAAAGCTGACACCTAAAAAGGAAATAATAAAAGAAGAAACTTCCTGTGGAGCATACAGAAGGTGATAAGTACTAGAAGGATTAAAAGATTTTTTAAAGATTTTTTAACAGAAGTAATTTACAAATCTGTTTAACTGTCTGTCATCAGTTGACTTAAAATTTTTTTTTTCCAGTAGAGTACCCCTTTAATGGAGAAATGAATGGTTGGACATGCTAACTACTTCTCCATCCAATTCTTTGAGCCTGCCAGAGACTATACTCAGCTTCCCCACACAATCCATTTTCTTAATCTATGGGATTCCTAGCGGTTCAATATTTTTTTTTTTTTTACCTCTATGAGGGTTAGTGCCCGCACAAATACGGTGGAGACAGGGCAGTATACCCTTCCAGACCATTGGCGGGTGATGACGGTTTCATGGGGCTCCATAGTGGAGAACAGATAGACACAATTTGTGATTTTCTTGGGTCTATACTGCAGAATTTCACAACAACAATGACAAGCAGGCTTAAGATCTTCCCAAACTTGAATATTGCTGAAACAGTACATTGTCCTTGCTTACCCCCTTGGGGCCCCATCCGAATCTGCTGACAGTTACAGTCTCTCAATCACAGCAGGGAAGAAGCTGCGTTCACTTGGCCTCCAAGCTCATAGGGCTCCCAGGCTTTTCTCTTGTTGTACATTGTCCCAGCTAACTATACTTAGCCATAGACTGTCATCCATGCATCTTGACAGGAAAAGGTCTGGCGGCTTATCATACATCTGAGTCTCTTACACCTAATGAGACTCCTGGTACTTTTCGAGGCTGCCTGTCCCACATCAGCTGCAACTACTCATTCGACCTCTTTTATAAACTCTATTGCCCTGAATACATACTTCCCGGCAACAAGACAGTGTTGTACAAAAACATCATATTAAAGAAGTACTCTGCCCTTAGAAATCTTATCCCCTATCCAAAGGATAGGGGATAAGGTATCTGATTGCGGAGGACCCCCATGATCTCCCTGCTGCATCCAGCGTTTGTTTAGAGCGTCGGGTGCAGTGCCGGAGGCTCGTGACATCACGGCCATGCCCCCTAAGGACCCCCGCGATCAGACATCTTATCCCCTATCCTTTGGATAGGGGATAAGATGTCTAGGGGCAGAGTACCCCTTTAACCTTTTCACACAGCTTCATGTAAACTACAGATGCACAGTACAGTATAACACATATACAAGTCACAGGTAAGAAAAGCAAACGCTTACACAGTATATAAACAGTGCAAGAAGAGAGGAACATCATGGGACATTATAATATGGAAACCCCGATATTGCTCATACTAACCCCTGCACATTGACTCTACAACCCAGAGGAGGTCCCCTACCCCACCTAAAGCGTCCCAGGCCAATGCAGTTTGTAGTTTAGACAATGGAATGTATAAGTGATGTTCAACATTAAAATTATCTATAAAAATCTGGAATACCCCAAGGCCTGAGGTTTTACTTGTATAATTCAATATTTGATCACTTTATAATGTAATGCACAAGACAAGCGTTTTATTATTGAGTCATCATAAATCCACCGAGTCCTCGCCAAGTTCACCGCCTAATCACTGAAGCGTATTCCACAATGTACAATGAAGAACTGTCAGCCGGCAGATTTTAATTTGACGACTCCCTTTTGGGATTATATTGCAGGGTGGCCTTCATTCACTTCATTTAAAATAGGAAGAAGTCAGACTTGCTTTTTTTCTTGCAATACAGGCAAATTTTTCCCTCCTCATGTTCATTGTAACCTTGGCCATAGAACAGATATGTGCTTATGGAGGTTATATTCATTCCCTATGGCTCCGTACTGTGGAGCCTAAGGCACTCCGTGTACTACTGTATAGTGCCTTCGTTTAGTATATTGTTTAGTAAATTGTTTTGTTTTATATATAGCAATTGTATGATAATTTCCCTTAAAAGTATATAGTATCAGAAACATTACATTTTAATAGATCAAACAATTATGCACTTGGCGATACCATATATGTCGTGTTTTTTTTATTAATTTTTTTTAATGGGCAAAGGAGATGATCTATATTTCTGTTGGGGCGGAGTGCTTTTACATATTTTTAAAAACATTTTTTTAAATATTTATTTTATACTTTTTAGTCCCCATAGGTGACTATTAATAGCAATAATTGCTGTTGAGTACTATGTTAGGCTGCATAAAAAGCTCGGCCATCCTGCACCCCCTAGGGAGGTAAAAGCCATTTGCGCTTATTGGACCCCCACGATTGCACAGTAGGGGGTTCGATAAAAGCACCAGAACCTCTGGTTTCACTATACATGCCATGATCAGCATTGATCACGGCATCTATAGGGTTAATGGTGGTGATCTTCGCTATTATCGGTGAGTCCTTGGCTACTGATAGCAGCTGGGGCTCACCCACTGCACGTGCTTCATAGCTGCGCCATAAATGTACGGTAATGTAAGTAATGCACAGCTTTTGGTCCACTACCATATAATAGAAGTGTTAACAAATGTTACCACAGTGCCCATTTTAAAAAAATTAATAAAAAATAAAAAACACACTTTTTTAGCCCTTCTAGCAATCATTCGGTTTCTGATATAGATCAATGTAACACATATGCATTACATTGATCTATTATTTGGTCAGCACTGCCAGTTTCTGATTTGACAACTTGACACCAGAGATGCGCGCCGGTTTTTGTTGCCCTCTCTCTCACAGCAGGTGGCACTGCCTGAGAAAGCTAATTCAAGTCGCCTCATTAAATAAGCCCCCCTGACTGTGTATGACCCTTTAAGCCTCTGGATATATGTAGAATATTGCAATGTATAGAGAGATGCTGTTACGCCGAGCGCTCCGGGTCCCCGTTCCTCCCCGGAGCGCTCGCCTCATCTTCGTTGTTGCAGCGCCCCGGTCAGATCCACTGACCGGGTGCGCTGCGGTCCCGCCTTCAGCCGGGATGCGATTCGCGATGCGGATAGCGCCCGCTCGCGATGCGCACCCCGGCCCCCGTACCTGACTCGCTCTCCCTCGGTCCTGTCCCGGCGCGCGCGGCCCCGCTCCCTAGGGCGCGCGCGCGCCGGGTCTCTGCGATTTAAAGGGCCAGTGCACCAATGATGGTGCCTGGCCCAATCTTCCCAATTAGCTTAATTGGCTCCCACCTGTGCACTTCCCTATATCACCTCACTTCCCCTGCACTCCCTTGCCGGATCTTGTTGCACTTGTGCCTAGTGAAAGCGTTCCCTTGTCTGTTCCTAGTCCGTGTTCCTGACCTCCTGCCGTTGCCCCTGACTACGATCCTTGCCGCCTGCCCCCGACCTTCTGCTACGTCCGACCTTGCTTCTGCCTACTCCCTTGTACCTCGCCTATCTTCAGCAGCCAGAGAGGTAAGCCGTTGCTAG
This sequence comes from Hyla sarda, assembly GCF_029499605.1. Taxonomy (NCBI): domain Eukaryota; kingdom Metazoa; phylum Chordata; class Amphibia; order Anura; family Hylidae; genus Hyla; species Hyla sarda. Next base: position 40,928,281 of record NC_079190.1, on the reverse strand, counting down.
TGGATACGACCTGGTCACTACCGCCGCAGCAAGACCATCCCGCTTTGCGGCGGGCTCTGGTGAAAACCAGTAGTGGCTTAGAACCGGTCCACTAGCGCGGTCCTCGCCATCCCTCTCTGGCACAGAGGATCCACTACCTGCCAGCCGGCATCGTGACAGTAGATCCGGCCATGGATCCCGCTGAAGTTCCTCTGCCAGTTGTCGCTGACCTCACCACGGTGGCCGCCCAGCAAGCCCGACAGATCGCCCTTCTAACCCGTCAGCTGTCGGAAATGTCCACCATTTCGCACCAACTTCAGTCGCAACTTCTCCAGCAATCTTCTCCTCCGCCAGCTCCTGCACCTCCTCCGCAGCGAGTGGCCACTCCTAGCCTCCGCCTGTCCTTGCCGGACAAATTTAATGGGGACTCTAAGTATTGCCGTGGCTTTCTTTCGCAATGTTCCCAGCACTTGGAGATGATGTCGGACCAGTTTCCTACTGAAAGGTCTAAGGTGGCTTTCGTGTTCTGCCTTCTGTCTGGAAAAGCCCTGTCATGGGCCGCACCGCTCTGGGACCGCAATGACCCCGTCACTGCCTCTGTACACTCCTTCTTCTCGGAAATTCGAAGTGTCTTTGAGGAACCTGCCCGAGCTTCTTCAGCCGAGATTGCCCTGCTGAACCTGGCCCAGGGTGTTTCTTCCGTTGGCGAGTACGCCATTCAGTTCCGTGCTCTTGCTTACGAGTTGTCCTGGAATAGTGAGGTTCTCTGCGCGACCTTTAAAAAAGGCCTATCCAGCAACATTAAAGATGTTCTGGCCGCACGAGAGACTCCTGCTGACCTACATGAACTCATTCATCTAGCCACTCGCATTGACATGCGTTCTTCCGGATGGCGTCTGGAGCTCCGCCTGGATATGGACTTTGTTCGCACGAAGCGTTTTTTCTCTCCGGCTCCTCTCTCCTCTGGTCCTCTGCAATCTGTTCCTGTGCTTCCCGCCGCGGAGGCTATGCAAGTTGACCGGTCTTGCTTGACACCTCAAGAGAGGACACGACGCCGCATGGAGAATCTTTGCCTGTACTATGCCGGTACCGAACACTTCCTGAAGGATTGTCCTATCCGTCCTCCCCGCCTGGAAAGACGTACGCTGACTCCGCACAAAGGTGACACAGTTCTTGATGTCAACTCTGCTTCTCCACGCCTTACTGTGCCTGTGCGGATATCTGCCTCTACCTTCTCCTTCTCTACTATGCTCTTCTTGGATTCCGGATCTGCAGGAAAATTTTTTTTGGCCTCTCTCATCAACAGGTTCTACGTTCCTGTGACCAGTCTCGCCAGACCCCTCTACATCTATTGTTTTTACAATAAAAGATTGGACTGTCTCGTACGTTTCCACACAGAACCCCTCCTAATTTGCATCGGACCTCATCACGGAAAAATTGAGTTTTTTTTCCTCAGGTTCTTTGGCCCCAAGAAGAGGGGGAGACCCAAGGGGGGGGGTACTGTTACGCCGAGCGCTCCGGGTCCCCGTTCCTCCCCGGAGCGCTCGCCTCATCTTCGTTGTTGCAGCGCCCCGGTCAGATCCACTGACCGGGTGCGCTGCGGTCCCGCCTTCAGCCGGGATGCGATTCGCGATGCGGATAGCGCCCGCTCGCGATGCGCACCCCGGCCCCCGTACCTGACTCGCTCTCCCTCGGTCCTGTCCCGGCGCGCGCGGCCCCGCTCCCTAGGGCGCGCGCGCGCCGGGTCTCTGCGATTTAAAGGGCCAGTGCACCAATGATGGTGCCTGGCCCAATCTTCCCAATTAGCTTAATTGGCTCCCACCTGTGCACTTCCCTATATCACCTCACTTCCCCTGCACTCCCTTGCCGGATCTTGTTGCACTTGTGCCTAGTGAAAGCGTTCCCTTGTCTGTTCCTAGTCCGTGTTCCTGACCTCCTGCCGTTGCCCCTGACTACGATCCTTGCCGCCTGCCCCCGACCTTCTGCTACGTCCGACCTTGCTTCTGCCTACTCCCTTGTACCTCGCCTATCTTCAGCAGCCAGAGAGGTAAGCCGTTGCTAGTGGATACGACCTGGTCACTACCGCCGCAGCAAGACCATCCCGCTTTGCGGCGGGCTCTGGTGAAAACCTGTAGTGGCTTAGAACCGGTCCACTAGCGCGGTCCTCTCCTTCCCTCTCTGGCACAGAGGATCCACTACCTGCCAGCCGGCATCGTGACAGATGCGTGCGGCACTGCGGTTAGACTGGATCGGTGAGGCAAAACAATTGCTGCTGGAACTAGCTGTGGTGAAGTATGTGGTGGTGCTCTGATTGCAAAGTATTCCAAGTTAAACAGTTGATAGAGAGTTCAAAGAAAAATCGTCACTCACCGTTACGTCATATCTGTGTGTAGAATATTAACTAATATGACATCAATGGAGAAAAACAGACATGGGCGCATAACTACATCTTGCACAAAGATCATAATGTGCAAGCCAGCCAGCCACGTCATAGTCACCTGTGTGTAGCAGGTCCCTAACATTAAATAGTGTGGTGCAAAGCTGTGGCCGTTGCTGCCATTGTGCTGTGGGGTCGAGCAGCCCGGAACTAGGTCTATGCTAGGTCAGAAAGCTTTGGAGCTGCTCTGCCATTGGGCTGTTCCCCGTAAGGGCACTGGTGTTGAGGTGGTCGCCGTCCAGCGGCAAGCCATTTTAATTGAGGGACGTTAGGGACACAGGTGGCCGTGACGCGGCTAGCGGGCTTGCACTTGATCATAACATACACTAAGTACATGATATATGCTGAAAAGAACATAGGCCCAGATTTATCAAAGAATGTCTATGGTAGAGCTATTTTCCCACATTTATTTGGGTGGTGGATTTGACTAGCGTGCATCTTATTTATCTAGAAGGTGCAGCAGGATGATGAATTTTGCGCAGCTCTGCTGTGGGTGGGAAAAGCTCTACCACCTGAATTAGGCAGGTTAGGTGATTTTACTTTCACATAGCTGCCGGGACATTTTTACTTGCATTGTAGACGCTACAATCAAATTTGATTGCGGTGTCTAAGGGGTTAAAGCCGGGCATCACTGTGATCGGTGATGTCTGGCATTAGAGATGGGTTCTGGTAGATCGCCACCAGGACCACCCAGGTGATAGATGCCAGGACCAACCAGCTATGACCTGCGCTCAGCTCCTGAGCACGTGTCATAGAAGGGGAGTGGGCCGCTTTTGTCCACAAGGGGTTAAAGGTTGAATTGTGGAAAATAGAAATTATTCTCATGTCTACTCGTAGTTGGCATAGCTTTGCGCCTAAAAAAGTACCTTTGCTCACAAAATAGCGACTTTTGACAAAAGTCACAAATGATAAATACGTGACCACTGCATGGTCAAAAAGAAAAAGTTCTACGGGTAGGCAAAAAGAGCGAAACTGTCTATATCAAAAGGCGCAGAAAAGTCTCAAAATATGCTACTTGCTCCTGAAATGCGCCTGAACATAGACAAAAAAAAAATGCTCTAAAAGCAATGATAAATCTCCCCCATAATCTTTGTGCAAGAAGCAGATGTGGGACCATGTCTGTTTTCCTCCATCAATGTCATCATATTTTAATAATACAGGCGCTGTCAGGAGGTACCACGCGAAATGCTTCCCATGGAGAATATCTCTTTTAAGTGTCTTCCAATGTCAAATATTTTTTTCTGTTAAATTCTTTGGATGGATCAGAGAGAGAGAAAAAAGACATACGTGTGCGTTTTAATGCCCTATGGAGGGACAGTAGAGCCCCAATATAGTAGACGTCTATGGGTGTCATATTATGGCTCCATAATACTCACCACATCCTATGGTGCTATCATATGCTAGTGTGCCCAATATCTAAATCCAGATAAATCCCCATCTACATAAATAACCCCTCTTTGTCCTTTCTCGGTGATGCCTCATATTTTCTACAGCAGCAAAATTCAACAAAGAAAAACAAATTGCTCAGACCTTGCCAACGGCAATTATGCAGTGGAAGACAAGGAAAATAAAACAGGATTTTGTAGCCTTTGAAAATCCATTTGTAGCGCAGAACCGCCGAGCTTGTGTCAACACATTTAACTTCTCCCCTTCAATCATTACATTAATAAATGAGGGGAGCACGCCGCTTACCAAAATTATCATTATCCATGCTGAAGTTTTTATTAAAATGGAAAATATTCACCGATCCTGAGACCTATCAGGGTCTATCATTAACTATTGCTTGGATTTACATGATCAGGCCAAATGTAATCTTTTGGGGATTTTTTAAACTATTGTTTATAATTAAGGTTTTATTTTAAATATATTTTGATTATTTATTTTCATTTTTTTATTTTATTTTTCATTTCATTATAAAAATAAAAAGTCCTGTCATAACAAGGCTATGCTCACATAGCGGAACTATGTTGCATTTTCTTACAATGGAATTCTGCTGCTCTGCTCACACTGCAGAATATTAGCGTCAGAAATTTCCGATTCCAGCCTCCGCAGAAAGAATTGTCATGCCAGTTCTTTCTGCAGAACCTGCTCAGAAATGCATTGCCGTCTATGGAGACGGCTCATTTCCGTCGGTCCTGTTCGGCATGTTCTGCCAGCGCCTGCTGTCTGCGGAATGTCTGCTGGAAATTTTTTGGCCGGACATTCCGCAAAGTAACTGTGTGAACATAATCTAAGGGTATGTTTATACTGTGGAAATTGCACTGAATGTGCGTTGTTTAACCGCTTAAGGACCAGGTCCATTTTGGCCTTAAAGGGGTACTCCGGTGCTTAGACATCTTATCCCCTATCCAAAGGATAGGGGATAAGATGCCTGACCACGGGAGTCCCGCCGCTGGGGACCCCCGTGATCTTGCACGCGGCATCCCGTTTGTAATCAGTCCCCGGAGCGTGTTCGCTCCGGGTCTAATTACGGGCGATCACAGTGCGGGCAGCGTGTGACGTCACGCCTGCGCCCCCGTGTGACGTCACGCTCCGCCCCTCAATGCAAGCCTACGGTAGGGGGCGTGATAGCTGTCACGCCCCCTCCCATAGGCTTGCATTGAGGGGTGGAGCGTGATGTCACACGGGGGCGCAGGCGTGACGTCACACGCCGCCCGCCCTGTGATCGCCCGTAATCAGACCCGGAGCGAACGCGCTCCGGGGACTGATTACAAACGGGGTGCCGCTTGCAAGATCACGGGGGACCCCAGCGGCGGGACTCCCACGATCAGGCATCTTATCCCCTATCCTTTGGATAGGGGATAAGATGTCTAAGCACCGGAGTACCCCTTTAAGGACCAGACCAATTTTATTTTTGCATTTTCGTTTTTTCCTCCTCGCCTTTTAAAAATCATAACTCTCTTATATTTCCATCCACAGACCCATATGAGGGCTTGTTTTTTTGTATCACCAATTGTACTTTGTAATTATATCACTTATTTTACCATAAAATGTACGGCACAACCAAACAAATATTATTTATGTGGGAAAATTGAAAAGAAAACCCCAATTTAGCAAATTTTGGAAGGTTTTGTTTTTCCCGCTGTACACTTTCTGGTAAAAATGACATGTTTTCTTTATTCTGTGGGTCAATACGATTAAAATGATACCCATGTTATATGCTTTTCTATAATTGTACCGCTTAAAAAAAATCTCAAACCATTTTAACAAAATTAGTATGTTTGAAATTGCCCTGTTTTGACCACCTATAACTTTCTCATTTTTCCGTATATGGGGTGATATGAGTGCTCATTTTTTGCACCATGATCTGTAGTTTATTTCAGTACCACATTTGCTCAGGTTTAACTTTTTATAAATTTTTTATACATTTTTTGTGGAATAAAATGTGACAAAAAAGCAGCAATTTTTGACTTTTTTTTATTTTTTACGTTTACGCCGTTCACCGTATGGGATAATTAACAATATATTTTAATAGTTCAGACTTTTACGCATTCGGCGATACCAAATATGTGTATTAATTATTTTTTTTACGGTTTTTCACGGGTAAAATGGGAAAAACTGACGTTTTCCTTGTCACGATGCCGGCTGGCAGGAGGTGGATCCTCTGTGCCAGAGAGGATTGGCGTGGACCGAGCTAGTGGACCGGTTCTAAGTCACTACTGGTTTTCACCAGAGCCCGCCGCAAGGCGGGATGGTCTTGCTGCGGCGGTAGTGACCAGGTCGTATCCACTAGCAACGGCTCAACCTCTCTGACTGCTGAAGATAGTCGCGGTACAAGGGAGTAGACAGAAGCAAGGTCGGACGTAGCAGAAGGTCGGGGGCAGGCGGCAAGGTTCGTAGTCAGGGTGGATAGCAGAAGTTCTGGTACACAGGCTTTGGACACACAAAACGCTTTCACTAGGCACAAGGGCAACAAGATCCGGCAAGGGAGTGCAAGGGAGGAGATCAGATATAGCCAGGGAGCAGGTGGAAGCCAATTAAGCTAATTGGGCCAGGCACCAATCATTGGTGCACTGGCCCTTTAAGTCTCAGGGAGCTGGCGCGCGCGCGCCCTAGAGAGCGGAGCCGCGCGCGCCAGCACATGACAGCAGGGGACGGGAACGGGTAAGTGACCTGGGATGCGATTCGCGAGCGGGCGCGTCCCGCTGTGCGAATCGCATCCCCGACGGCCATGACAGTGCAGCGCTCCCGGTCAGCGGGACCGACCGGGGCGCTGCGGAGAGAGAGGCGCCGTACGCGCTCCGGGGAGGAGCGGGGACCCGGAGCGCTAGGCGTAACAGTACCCCCCCCTTAGGTCTCCCCTTCTCTTTGTCCGGTAACTGCCTCCCCTGGGATGAGGACACCGGGAAAGGAAGGAGGGATTCCTCAACGGCAGGTAGAACAGCAGGAGTGGGAATGGGGAGGGAGGGCAGAGGGCGAGGCCTGGCACGGGGCAGTGTGACACCAGGACGAGGGCCATGAGGAGGCACCGAGGCTTGCCTGACTGGACTGGGAGGGGGGGAGAGGCACTTCTTATGGCAGGCAGAGTCCATAAAGACCTTAGGGAGACCGGATACAGGGGGAACCACAGGGTCACGGCAGGGAGTACTGGGAACCGGTTTAAGGCAGTCCTTGAAGCAAGAGGTACCCCAGCTCTTGATCTCCCCTGTGGACCAATCCAGGGTTGGGGAATGGTGTTGAAGCCAGGGTAGTCCAAGGAGAATTTCGGAAGTGCAATTGGAGAGGACCAAAAACTCAATTTTTTCGTGATGATTTCCGATGCACATTAGGAGGGGCTCCGTGCGGTAACGCACGGTGCAATCCAACCTGGCTCCGTTGACCGTGGAAATGTGGAGTGGCTTGACAAGACGGGTCACCGGGATGCGGAATTTATTCAACAAGGACTCCCGAATAAAATTCCCAGAGGCACCAGAGTCCAGGCAGGCCACGGCTGAGAGGGAAGAGCTGGCTGAAGTAGAAATCCGTACAGGCACCGTGAGACGTGGAGAAGCCGACTTAGCATCAAGAAACGCCACACCCACGAGAGCCGGGTGCGAGCGTGCGTTTCCCAGACGTGGAGGACGGATAGGGCAATCCACCAAAAAATGTTCGGTACTGGCACAGTACAGACAAAGATTCTCTTCCTTACGGCGATTCCTCTCTTCCAGGGTCAGGCGAGACCGATCCACTTGCATGGCCTCCTCGGCGGGAGGCCTAGGCGCAGATTGCAATGGAGACTGTGGGAGAGGTGTCCAGAGATCTAAGTCTTTTTCCTGGCGGAGCTCTTGATGCCTCTCAGTAAAACGCATGTCAATGCGAGTGGCTAGATGAATGAGTTCATGCAGGTTAGCAGGAGTTTCTCGTGCGGCCAGAACATCTTTAATGTTGCTGGATAGGCCTTTTTTAAAGGTCGCGCAGAGGGCCTCATTATTCCAGGATAGTTCAGAAGCAAGAGTACGGAATTGTATGGCGTACTCGCCAACGGAAGAATTACCCTGGACCAGGTTCAGCAGGGCAGTCTCAGCAGAAGAGGCTCGGGCAGGTTCCTCAAAGACACTACGAATTTCCGAGAAGAAGGAGTGTACAGAGGCAGTGACGGGGTCATTGCGGTCCCAGAGCGGTGTGGCCCATGACAGGGCTTTTCCAGACAGAAGGCTGACTACGAAAGCCACCTTAGACCTTTCAGTAGGAAACTGGTCCGACATCATCTCCAAGTGCAGGGAACATTGCGAAAGAAAGCCATGGCAAAACTTAGAGTCCCCATTAAATTTGTCCGGCAAGGACAGGCGGAGGCTAGGAGTGGCCACTCGCTGCGGAAGGGGTGCAGGAGCTGGCGGAGGAGATGATTGCTGCTGTAGCTGTGACTGAACTTGCTGTAGCTGTGACTGTTGCTGCTGTAGCTGCGACTGGAGTTGCTGTGTCATGGTGGTCAAGTACGACAGCTGGTGATCTTGTTGGGCGATCTGTCGGGCTTGCTGGGCGACCAGCGTAGAGAGGTCAGAGACAACTGGCAGGGGAACCTCAGCGGGATCCATGGCCGGATCTACTGTCACGATGCCGGCTGGCAGGAGGTGGATCCTCTGTGCCAGAGAGGATTGGCGTGGACCGAGCTAGTGGACCGGTTCTAAGTCACTACTGGTTTTCACCAGAGCCCGCCGCAAGGCGGGATGGTCTTGCTGCGGCGGTAGTGACCAGGTCGTATCCACTAGCAACGGCTCAACCTCTCTGACTGCTGAAGATAGTCGCGGTACAAGGGAGTAGACAGAAGCAAGGTCGGACGTAGCAGAAGGTCGGGGGCAGGCGGCAAGGTTCGTAGTCAGGGTGTATAGCAGAAGTTCTGGTACACAGGCTTTGGACACACAAAACGCTTTCACTAGGCACAAGGGCAACAAGATCCGGCAAGGGAGTGCAAGGGAGGAGATCAGATATAGCCAGGGAGCAGGTGGAAGCCAATTAAGCTAATTGGGCCAGGCACCAATCATTGGTGCACTGGCCCTTTAAGTCTCAGGGAGCTGGCGCGCGCGCGCCCTAGAGAGCGGAGCCGCGCGCGCCAGCACATGACAGCAGGGGACGGGAACGGGTAAGTGACCTGGGATGCGATTCGCGAGCGGGCGCGTCCCGCTGTGCGAATCGCATCCCCGACGGCCATGACAGTGCAGCGCTCCCGGTCAGCGGGACCGACCGGGGCGCTGCGGAGAGAGAGGCGCCGTACGCGCTCCGGGGAGGAGCGGGGACCCGGAGCGCTAGGCGTAACATTCCTTTTTTATGGGGGGGGGGGGGGGGGGATTTTTCTAATTTTTTTTTTTCTCATTTTTTTACTTTTTTTTTTTTATTTTACACTTTTTATGTCCCCATAGGGGACTATTCACAGCAATCATTTGATTGCTAATACTGTTCAGTGCTATGTAAATGACATAGAACTACTCAGTATTATAGGTGATCTTCTGCTCTGGTCTGCTCAATCTCAGACCAGAGCAGAAGACCCCGGGAGATGGCTTGAGCCAGGTGAGGGGACCTCCGGCCGCCATGCTGGATGATCGGATCCCCACGGCAAGGCTGCGGACGATCCGATCATCCATTCAAAGTACCGCACTGCCGCAGATGCCGTGATCTGTATTGATCACAGCCTCTGAGGGGTTAATGGCGGAAATCCGCATGATCACAGATGTCTGCCATTACCGGCGGGTCCCTGGCTGCTGATAGCAGCCGGGACCTGCCGGGTATGACGCGAGCACCCTTAACGACAATAGATGTAAATATATGTCATGGTGACGTGGTACTTAACGCACCATGACGTACATTTGATCGCATATTATGTTGCAGTTTTGGATGAGGGTTACCCCCCTATTCAATGAGGCTAATAATGTGTAATGCATTTCTGGCATACTTAAAGTAATATGTCACCTAAAGAGGTTACCCAGGATTGGGAAAATAGAGCTGATTTATTCCAAGAACAGCACCACACCAGTCTTTAGGTTGTGTGTGGTATTGCAGCTCAGTTCCATTAAAGTGAATAGAGACAAAAAAATAAATAAATAAGCACCGCAGTTCAAAGTGTGAACTACGCCCCGTGTGACCCTGCCCTAAACATCTGTAATACATTGTGATTCGAATAGGATGATGCAAAAGTTAAAGGGGTTTTCCAGGATTTTTTTTATATGACTATCCTACAGGGGCTGTAAAGTCAGTGTAGTTCATAATATAGTGTCTGTACCTGTGTGTGACAGTTTTCTCACAATTCTTATGTGATTTTCACCCCAATATTTATTTCTAACAGCATACAAAATGACTGTTGTCTCAGATTTTTCCCAGGTTGCAATGCGGCCGAAACCTGACTCACTAGTCAGCTGATGACAGGGAGCCTGTCTGCTTCAATGGGTGGAGGGATCGCTTGGTGGAAGAGAGATCAATCTGTAACTAATGCAACAGCTGTCGGCTCCCTGATTGAAAACCACAGGTCTTTTGAATGGATGCAGTTCATTTATGTTTCAATGGGTGGGGTGGCTGATGTGTGGAAGGGAGGAAAATGGAATTATGGGATTTGTAATAAAAAAAAAAGGAAAACTCAAGCAGGAAATACTAGTTCACAAAAAGCTAGCCACAGTGTTATGGTAATCTCACAAGATAGCCATTTAGCCCCAAGACACGGGCAGATCCTTCCTAAGCATGTCCATTACTGCCTGCCAGGTACGTACTAAAATCACCTTATGGTGGAGAACCCCTTTAAGGTCTGTAGTTAAAGTAACATCAGTGGTAAATGGCCAGTGACTGAAAATGAAAGCAAAACTGGTTTAGTTGCCCACAGCAACCAATCACAGCACCGTAATCTACAGTATGGCATATCTTATGGAAACATCTGTGTTGTAAGCCATACAGATAATATCTTCTTCACGAGGGAAAACAGGACGACAAACCAGAATGCTGTTACTTTTGCACTGACTTGCAGGAACATTAGGAAGATTTCGCTGACAAGCTGGAGCTCGACCTGTCAACTCAATGGGAATGTCAATCATCACAATGTTAGAAATTGGTACTCCAGAAAAACCATGCGCCCTTATCGAGCCCATAGGGCTAGGTTCATACTATGGAATTTCCAAATGGAATTTCAACACAGAAATTCCGGTGCAGAAGAATCAGATTGCTTCTGAAATTCTGCTGCCAGAGGAATGATCACACAAATTCTTTAGACAAAATACGTGCCGCAGACATTGCCATCGATCAGGACGGCAATGTCCACGCAGTCCTGAATCAGCTGCCGCTGGCCAGACTCGTAAGCTCCTGGCGAAATTTTTTGATCTGGAGCTTTCTAATTGTGAACCTAGCCTATGGCACTTTTTCTGTGCAATGAGTAGGCTCAAGGTATATAGTCACTTTTTGAGGAAGGATACTGGGGGAGATTCATCAAGACATGTGCTCAGGAAAAGTTGTCCAGTTGCCCATAGCAACCAATCAGATCGCTTCTTTCATTTTGTAGAGGCCTTTTCAAAAATGAAAGTAGTAATCTGATTGGTTGCTATGGGCAACTGTTCAACTTTTACTCAGCACAAGTCTTGATGAATCTCCCCCTACCTGGACCTATTACAGGCATGGCATGTGCCATAGATTGGGAAACATTGGCCTAAATAACAGGGTCTGCTGGCCATCAAACCATGTAAATGAAATAACGTCTGCTGCTGTCTTCTCTAGCTCCTCTCCCAGCTCCTTTCCTTCATTCTCTTCCAATATAGTTTAGGCCCCTGTGGCCTCAAAGACATGATGATGACGAAGGAGAGCGCCAGCGATGCAGGGAATCCCGAGGAGTACGCCCCAAGGACAGGTGAGTGATTGTCAGCTGACCACACGTGGCACCGTAAACGGCTATCCGGCGGCAGCTAAAGCAGTCTGCACTGCCAGATAGACGTTTATGCGATGGCCCCGACATAAAAAAGCATCGTATGTTGATGCTGCCTTCAACATGCGATGGCCTGAGAGGCCATCGTATGTTGAAATGATCGTATGTTGGGGCCATCGTAGGTCGGGGGGTCACTGTGTATATATATATATATATATATATATATATATATATATATATATGTCTTACTATATGATTCACTACTTTTAGTCTTTGAGGCCACAGGGTCCTAAACTATATTTGAAGAGAATGAATATATATATATATATATATATATATATATATATATATATATACCGTATATAAATATATATATATATATATATATATATATATATATATACCATATATATATTGTAAAATATTAAATAAAATATGTATAAAGAAATGATTTATGCAGTACAATATGTACTTTACGAGAGGGAAGGTTACACAGTAGCTATAGTGAGTTGGCTTTGAGCGGTTCTTAATCCTAAAAGAGAAAAAACATACCAGGCCGGCCGTGATGGTATTTAGGATGTTTTGGAAGCGTACATTTTGGAGGAGAGGTTACACGCCGGGTGTCCTCATAGATTGTGTCTGCTCTGGGACTTTTTCAATTGACATAATGTGCGTTGCTCGGGGCTGTTTCAGCACAGTTAAGAGAAATGCATTAATACATTATCACAGTGACTTCATCGGAAATAAATGTATTGACTAAAGTCAGAGCAAGTGACAATGAGGGGAACAGAAAGCCAAAGGAGTGGACAGAACAAAGCTGTGATTGTGCCGTATTCCTTCTATCTCTGGTTCTAAAATATAACAAAACTATGGTGAAAATTCACATAAAAGGCACAGTAACGACAGTGCTGCATAATAGATAGAAGACAATGCTAGACTTGTAGACCATAAACTAAAAAAAATATTTTACTATATTCCCTATTGTCTGCCAGGAAAGGCCTCCAGACACTCTGAGCACATGCATCACGCTGACCACTCATATTACACTTTATGCCAACGTTCAGCTTGAACCTATACACTGGGAGGCATTGTAAGCAGTCATCTTATTATCATCACAGGAAGAATTACAATAGTGACAAGTGACACCCCTAATAAAGAGATGGAGGCAGATAACACAGGATCCACCACTCACAATAGGTAATGGGGAAATCTCAACTTCTTCTCCCAACACAGTGACATCTGCACACAACAGAGAGCATGTTTACTGAGCAATTCAGGTACCTGGGGATCAATGTTTACCTATCACCTTACGGTCAAAAATATTCAAAAATTCATTCATTCATTGTTAAAAAAAAAAAACTAAAACACAAAGAGTTATAATACAAGAAACTGAGTTTCCCTGACACTACACAATGCCAAGGAAAATTTCATGAAGCACAGCCTCTTTCTCATGTGGGTTAGCATGGACTGATCAAGGACTGATCTTGAATGTTGAACAGCATTATTACTTCCTAATGCTTCAGCCAATAATATCACACTTGCAACAATGGCCCACATTTACTACAACTAATTCTTAAAGGTGGACAATCTAAAAATATGCCAGGTTCATCAAGATGTAACAGACTGATTAATAAGTCTGGTGCATTTGTAGACTGTTGGCTTACCTCGAACCAGAATTGTGCACCACAATTTTTGCATATTTAGGCCGTATCCCTTTTACACATACCACACCCCCTTTTACAGAGGCCATTCCCCTTTTGTCAGCTACTAGAGATGAGTGAATTTAAAAAAAATTCCAAAAAAATTTGGTGCGGTACGAGAGCCTCAATAGGGGTGTAGAACACTTTGCCTTGCTGTAAGGTGGAGGTGACGTCAGTATGAGGAGACCATAAAGTGGCTAAATGACACAGCGTGGAGGTGGCGGCACTATGAGGAGAACATATTGTGGCAGAATGAGACAGCCTGGAGGTGGCAGCAGCAGCATCAGGAGTCCTGAAAGTGACCCAGTGACAGAGCGGTGCGGTGGGTGGCAATATCTGAACCCGGTGACGAAGGTGGGTGAGAAATGGAGAACTTGGAACCAGATGTGTGGCATCAGGCGGGTGGCAGGATCAGAATACTAGCTGAGGCAGGTAGGCAGAAGAAAACGGTCTCTTTTGTAAAAGTGTTAGTGTGCACAAGTAAGTATTGAGGATATGCATTACATAAAACCTAACTTTTAATAATATGCGTAGGATAAAATATATGGCCCCAATTTTTTTTTTTTTTTAATCAAACCAAAGGAAAGGTGTGCAAAAAACACCATGTGCTACCTACACCACCAAGTATTAATGTGATGCAAAGACCTCTAAAAGGTGGAAGGGAACAACATATGGTCCATTGTAACCGGTGGGGGTAAACACTTCCCCTGTAAGGCCCTACTCTCACATTATTAATTCCCTTCTTGGCAAGTGTTACTCGGCCTTAAAAGGGCGGGCCCCACACAGGAATCTCTCCCTATTTCCACCTAAAAACCCTGGAAAATGGCAGTGTTTGTAGGGGGAAATAAAAAGAAGTTTCTGTGTGGGGCTGCCCTTTTTACAGCGAGTAACACTTGCAAAGAAGGGAATTAATAATGCGAGAGCAGGGCCTTACAGGGGAAGCTTTTACCCCCATTGGTTACAATGGAGCAAACATTGTTCCCTTCCACCTTTTAGAGGTCTTTGCATCACATCAATACTTGGTGGTGTAGGTGGCACATAGGCCCAGATTTATCAAAGAATGTCTACGGTAGAGCTATTTTCCCACGGTTATTTGGGTGGTGGGTTTGACTAGTGTGCATCTTATTTATCAAGAAGGTGCAGCAGGATGATGAATTTTGCGCAGCTCTGCTGTGGTGGGAAAAGCTCTACAACATACACTTTTTCTAAACACTTGTGAGGGAGGGAAGTACCGTAGACACTTTCCCGGGTCTTGAAATTGGCAGGTTAGATGTTTTTACTTACTTTCACAGAGCTGCCGAGACATTTTTACTTGCATTTTAGACGCTACAATCAAATTTGACTGCGGTGTCTAAGGGGTTAAAGCCGGGGATCACCATGATCGGGGATGTCTGGCATTAGAGATGGGCCCTGGTGATAGCTGCCAGGACCAACCAGCTATGACCCGCGCTCAGCTCCTGAGCATGTGTCATAGAAGTGGAGTGGGACGCTGGCGTCCACAAGAGGTTAAAGGTTGAATTGTGGAAGGTAGAAGGGATTCTCACGCCTACTGGTAGGTGGTGTAGCTTTGCGCCTAAAAAAGTACCTTTGCGCACAAAATAGCCACTTTTGACAAAAGTCACAAATGATAAATACGTAAACCCTGCATAGTCAAAAAGAAGGTAAGTAGGCAAAAAGAGTGAAACTGTCTATATCAAAAGGTGCATAAAAGTCTCAAAATATGCTACTTGCGCCTGAACTGCGCCTAAACATAGACAAAAAAAATGTTCTAAAAGTAATGATAAATCTCCCCCATGGTGTTTTTTTTGCACACCTTTACTTTTGTTTGATTTCGAACTAATTTTTTGTACATATATTTTATCCTAAGAAAAGTTACGTTTTAGCTAATGCATATCCTCAATACTTACTTGTGGCCTAATGCGAAGGAATGTCTGTAACTGGGGAGCAGCACCTTAAATATGTTTTGCACTATCCATATTGCACCATGGTCAATCTACTCTGATGGCAATTTTTGTGGACAGACAAGTTCTCCTTGGGGTTACTATGGCCCCTGCCGCACTAAACAACCGCTCTGATGGCACACTATTGGCCGGGCAGGACAGCTTTTCCAGGGCAAACTCTGCTAGTTGCAGCCACAAATCAAGTTTGGCTGCCCAGAAGTCCAGCGGATATTCAAGGTGTGTTGGCAAGGTCATGCCAAGATATGCCACCACCTGCTGGTTCAGGTCCTGCTCCATGTCTACCTGCTGCTGATTAGTTGCTTCACTATGCGGGTGAAGAAAGCTACTCATCAGCGACTGTAGTCTCAGGCTGCTGCTGATGGAGCCGTTACTGATCCTGCCACCCCACCCCTCACCAGCAGCCATGGCAGTGGAAAGTGAGCGCAGAGGGCCCCCACAAGTCAGATCTGCGAGAGGATGGACGATGGTTCAGATAGATATCTGCCAACTGACTACGTAGGATGTCTCAGTAGAAGGTTAGTTTGTCCTCCCTCAGTGGGTGTGAAAAAGGCCCCCATTTTGTGCAGGTGGCAAGGGTCCAATAAGGTAGAGAGCCAGAAGTCATCCCGCTGCCAAGTGGCGACAATTCGGCGGTCACTACGCAAGCAAGTGAGCATGCATCGTGCCAATTGTGCAAGTGACTCGAAGGGACTCCCTGCCTCCATCTCCACTGCATATTGCCACAATGTGTCTGGGTTCTCTGTCTCACCTTCCTCATAACCCTCTAGCTCCTCTGGCTGCTCCTGATCCTCCTCTCCTGTCAGATGACTAAAAAACCGCCCATCTTGCGAAACCTAAACAGTGCTCCACCCTGCCCCTCCCCTCCAGTTCAGCCCCCACATGTGGCCGTGAGATGTAGGCGCCACTTCTCCAGTGCCCTGACCAGTCATTGTTTCCAACACTTGTTGTAGTAGATAAAGCAGTGGAATTATGTCGTTCATTCCGTAATCCTCACAAATGACTAATAATGTGGCTTCCTCAAAGGGCCTGAGCAAAAGGCAGGTGTCACGTATGAGCTGCCACTGGTTCCCATTTCCAGTTCTCGTAAAGTAAGCCATGATTCGGTTTCTTGATGAATGACTTTTAGCAGTTCCTGCCCTGTGTGACTCCGTTCGCCAAGGCAAACCATGTGAAGAACAGTGTGACACCGCCGTGCCCTGCACGCATGGTATGCTGGAGAGGCACTGAGACTTGTCGGTGCAGTGGGGGCTGAGGACATGGTGGAGGATGAGGAGGAGGAGTCGCACACTGCCACAAGAGTGTGGAGGCAGAAGAGGTGTGAGCTGTCCAAGTTGCTGTTGTTGTGGCTGTGCAGGAACCACATTCACCCAGTGGGCTGTAAAGGACATGTATTGTCCCTGACCATAGTTACAGCTCCACAAGTCAGTGCTGCCATGCACTTTGGTACACACCGACAGGCTCAAGGACTGGCCCACCTTCTGATCAACAAAATTGTGCAGCGCTGGTATTGCCTTCTTCACATAGAAATGACGGCTTGGCACTCTCCACCTCGGCTCGACACAAGCCATCAATTCTCTGAAAGGTGCAGAGTCCACCACTTGAAAAAGGAGGGACTGCAGCACCAGCAACTTGGACAGGAGCACATTCAGCTTCTGCACCGTTGGATGAGTGGGCGCATACTGTTGTCTCTTGAACATGGCTTTGCCGTTGGATTGCTGGCAGAAAGACTGACTTGAAATAGGAGGAGCAGGAGCATTAGAGTACCATAAGATGGGTATGACACACAGCTCACTTTGACTGAGGTGGTGGAGCCGTGGCTGGCTGAAACAGAGAGCGGCGTGCCACTGGGTGATGCAGCACCACCCACATCGGAGCCATGGTTCTCCCAGGCCACTTTATGGTGACGCTGCATATATTGACACAGGGCCGTGGTGCCAACATTGGGACCCTGCCCACGCTTCACCTTCTGCCGACACATCTTGCATGTGGCCAGGTTAACCTCCTCCAGATGCTTGATGAAAAACTGCTAGACCGCCGAGTAGCTGATTTTGCCACCAACAGTCCACACTGATTGACTGCTACTTCCGCTGTCTCCAGGAACCCCTGTTTCACCACCTCTCAGGAAGGTAGGCTTCCGCGAAGCAGGTGGTCTACCCTGGGCACGTTTGGCTCCAGACTTTCCACTTCTGCTAACCATGCTACCACCTTGCTGGCTCAGCTGCTGCCTCACGGGCAACCTGCAACCCTGTTCTCCTGATGATGATGAAGCCCCTTCTGCACCCAGCTCCCAAGTGCGACCGGCTTCATCATCATCATCATCATTGAGTTGTGTCTGCACGTAACTGATGTCCTCCTCAGGTTCCTCAACAGTGTCTGCTTCAGGAGCCTGAATGCTCTCCTCCACTTCTTGGCTGGGCAGTAGCTGCTGACTGTCCTCTAGATCGTCCTCACTAATTAGTGGAGCTGAACCCACAGCATTTGAGGGAACACCATAGGAAAGAGGCAATGGGAGGACAGGGACTGCTCGCTGGCCATGCCAACTGGGGGTTGTGTCTGAAGAACCCACCAACTGTTGACTGGGGGTGTCAGATGTCTATTGTGATGAAGTGGATGACCGTGTTAACCAATCGATGACGGCATATGGGTTGCTGGTCGAGACACGACCGCTAGCTGATACCGGGAGATCAGGCCTCTCGCTGCGACTCCTGCTGCCACTCGCCCCTAGAATGTTGTGACCTCTGCTTTATGAATTTAGGCCTCTGCCACTCCTCTGTGCATGTCCTGGCACTTCTCTGCCTGACATACTTCGTGCGTATATGAGAGTACACTACGCTTAAAAAAGTATTTGTATACAACACCAGTTGGTGAGTACTTTTGCCTGGTTATTCACAGTATCTAGGCCCTAGAGAGTTTAACAGACAAAATAGTACACCACTTAGATGTACGTATGTGGTATGCACTTATGAAGGGAGAACAATGTTCTACAGTACGCTTAAAAAAGTATTTGTGTACAACACCAGCCGGTGAGTACTTTTGCCTGTCCTTTCACAGCATCTAGGCCCTTGAGAGTTTAACAGGTACAAAATAGTACACTACCTAGATGTACGTATGTGGTATGCACTTATGAGGTGAGAAAAATGCGCTACAGTACGCTTAAAAAAGTATTTGCGCACAACACCAGTAGTACACACTACTGCTGCAGCAGACAGTCGTTGTACCCCAAATTTTACTTTCTCTCTTAATCTCACTCCCTACCCTATCAGTGCTTCTAGGCAGGATTTGTGCTTGAGCTGAATTGCTGCTATTCTGTGAAAGACTGTGCAACACACTGCTCTCTGTCCCTCTCTCTGTGCAACAGAATACTGCCTTAACTAGGAAATGAATCGCTGCTGGAAAAAAGCTTTTCTGTGCAAGACACAGCGCTGTCTGTCCCTATATATCTCTTTTTAGTGAAAGGCTGAAGTGACTGGCCATAATATGGCTGCCGATTATATAGGGCTGTGACATCACAGGGGTTACTGGCTGGTGTTAGGCTGTATTCTGCATGCGATTCAGGGTCCTCCTGCCTACCCTTGTTCCCACCTTCCCAGGATTCCTTGCCCCATGTCCTCACACGTGGATCCGCCATTTTAGATGCCCTTGAGCCTGGACCGCACTAAATGGAGTTTAATTAAGCAATCTGCGTGATAGAATCGCAGCGATATTCGCATTCGTTGCAGATCAAATTTTTCCTGAAATTCGTAACGAATTTGTCAGATTCTATTCGCTCATCCCTATCAGCTACAGTAAAAATTTGTCAAAAAAGCATCTAAGACGAACAATGAATGTGGCAAGTCACGTAAGTTTTGTTTGGTGCAAATTGCACCAGCAATAGTAAAGCTGGACCACAATATTTACTAGTCACAAAGTAAAAGCAGGTAACCAAAAGGAATTATACTGTAGATATTAACATTAAAAAGCAAGATCAAGTATAAGTGTCTTCAACTTAGCTATCCAAAACACAATGGGGGGATTTGCGGAAAAGTTTGGTTCCAAAAGTTTTGTAGCTATACAAAGTTATAGGAATGTTAATCTTTGGTTGACTATCTGAACTTTTCCCTAAATAGTCAGGTGGGCATAAAGGGCTGTGAATGCTAGGCTTAGGAGGGTTTGAGACTGATTTCGACCACCTGAGCTTCATATTCAGACCCCCTGAATCACTTGAGTATGATTCACACCCATCTGCCTCATATTCACACCCCGTTTTTTAAATAAAGTTCACACCTATCTGACTATTCAGGGAAAAGTAAAGATATACAGCCAAATAGTAAAATCCCTTTATCTCAGGAATGGGGAAACATAGCAATAAAAACAACATTGAAATTACTGCAGCTTGAGGCTACAAATCCATACAAAAAGTGTAGTATTGACAGTTTATGGAGCATATGTACCTCTCCTTCTAGTGGCCAAAAATATCTGCCATATCAATGTGAGAAATATTTAGGGATAGGATTTCCCTGATTTTTCACCAAAGGAAGCATGTTTGTCATTGGCTAAAGTGTAAACCACATACAATTCTGACTTTTTTCAGTTTTCTTATTTCCAAGCTTGTTTTCTCCACCCTCTTTCTAGGCCAAACATAATTATTGCCTACTGCATATTCAACATCCTTTAAATCCATATAGATTAACTCTCAGGAATACTATTAGATACAAAACATGAGAAGTCTGAAAGCTCTCACAATGCAAAAGGCAGTTACAATCAGTAGGTTTAGAAAATAACTTTATCTTTGTTTCTTCTATATTCGGTATTCTTAAAATGCATCACATTCCACTCTCAACTTTATAATCTCATGACATCCATCTACAAAGCTCACTGAGCAATATGCTTATACACAGCGTTATAAATAAAAACAAATCCTTTTTTATTGAAATCAAGGCTTATAAAAAAAAAAACATTTGGAGTCCCCATTCCATCCAGAACATAATCCTGTCTGGCTGCAGCATAAGCTTTGTCTCAGGCTGGGACAGGAAGTCCAGGAAGTGAGGGTGGGACTAGCACTCCTCTGTGCTCACTCCTGTCCTGTCTATCAGACTGTAGCATGAAAACAGAGAGGATGGGGTTACAGAGCAGCCTGCACTGATTGAATGAAGAGGCCCAGTACAGAAGTGAATGCATGGTGAGTGAGGGCAGGCTTAGTGCTTGCCTCGGAAATGCCGCTTCCATTCATGATATATCCACAGTATATGCCATAAATATGTAATAGATAGAAAGTGTACCTGTCATAAGCAAAGCTTTTGTAATATACATTGGTTAAAAAAATGTGTATATTTCTGTCCCTGCAGCTATTGCCTGTGTGTCTCTGTGAGTAGTCCAAATACAGGAAGTGTGGGTGGACAAGCAGGGCTCTGTGCACTGAAGACATGTATGGCTCTGTACACTGAGGACAAGCAGGGCTCTGTACACTGAGGACAATCAGGGCTCTGTACACTGAGGACAAGCAGAGCTCTGTAAACGGAGGACAAGCAGGGCTCTGTACACTGAAGACAAGCAGGGCTCTGTACACTGAGGACAAGCAGGGCTCTGTACAATGAGGACAAGCAGGGATCTGTACACTGAGGACAAGCAGGGCTCTGTACACTGAGGACAAGCAGAGCTCTATACACTGAGGACAAGTAGGGCTCTGTGCACTGAGGACAAGCAGGGCTCTGTACAACGAGGACAAGCAGGGCTCTGTAAACTGAGGACAAGCAGGGCTCTGTACACTGAGGACATGCAGGGCTCTGTGCACTGAGGACAAGCAGGGTTCTGTACACTGAGGACAAACATGGCTCTGTACACTGAGGACAAGCAGGGCTCTATACACTCAGGAAAAGCAGGGCTCTGTACACTGAGGACAAACAGGGCTCTGTACACTGAGGACAAGCAGGGCTCAGTACACTGAGGACAAGCGTGGCTGTGTGCATTGAAGGCAAGCAGGGCTCTGTACTCTGAGGACAAACATGGCTCTGTGCACAGAGGACAAGCAGGGCTCAGTACACTGAGGACAAGCAGGGCTCTGTACACAGAGGACAAGCAGGGCTCTGTAAACGGAGGACAAGCAGGGCTCTGTACACTGAGGACAAGCAGGGCTCTGTACACTGAGGACAAGTAGGGCTCTGTACAATGAGGACAAGCAGGGATCTGTACACTGAGGACAAGCAGGGCTCTGTACACTGAGGACAAGCAGAGCTCTGTACACTGAGGACAAGTAGGGCTCTGTGCACTGAGAACAAGCAGGGCTCTGTACAACGAGGACAAGCAGGGCTCTGTAAACTGAGGACAAGCAGGGCTCTGTACACTGAGGACATGCAGGGCTCTGTGCACTGAGGACAAGCAGGGTTCTGTACACTGAGGACAAGCAGGGCTCTGTACACTGAGGACAAGCAGGGCTCTATACACTGAAGAAAAGCAGGGCTCTGTACACTGAGGACAAACAGGGCTCTGTACACAGAGGACAAGCAGGGCTCTGTACTCTGAGGACAAACATGGCTCTGTGCACAGAGGACAAGTAGGGCTCTGTACAATGAGGACAAGCAGGGATCTGTACACTGAGGGCAAGCGTGGCTGTGTGCATTGAAGGCAAGCAGGGCTCTGTGCAGTGAGGGTCCGTGACATGGCCCCTGGGATGTCCTATACTAAGTATGTGATTGAAATCCCCCTTTAAATCACAGTGTTCATCAGAAAAACAAGGTGCAGAAACAAAAAGAAGACGCATGTGAAAAACAAGGCAATCGCTAGATCAGAAGGTGAAAACAGAGGTGAGACTAAACACAAGTTTGGTGAAACCACCGTAGCGAGACATTTTTATGAAATGAGACATCTAATTTATTATCTAAGGTGGCAGGTACCGGGTTATGTTGAGGTCAAGGATAATAAATGTGATATAGATAAGCCGATACTGCAATGTGAAGTGTTTTGGAGAACCGGGTCGGAGATGTTAATCCTGGTAGATTGAATGAGGCGTGTAATTTGAATATACTCTTATGATCTTTTTATGTTACCATATATATTACATCTTTTGATGCTTTTGGTAGTGATAAATGCACCTGTTGTTGTAACCTTGTGAATTGCATGTATATTGTTGTAAATGTCAGATTATGAAGTAGCGATATTATTCAGCATTCTTGGTGATAACCAGCCAGTGCTTGTCAGGATTGGTAGTGTAGTGTGGTTCAGTGTTGAGAGACCTCAGCCTTCTCTTGTTTTATCTCTATATACCTATGCACATGTAAAATCACCATGAAAATGCTATCTAATCTTTCAGCCTTATGTTATAGAGCAAGAGGAGCTCAGCAGATGGATGTATATTTTTTGGGGAAAAGATTCAGTATAGCTTGTAACTTTTTGATTAAAATCCCTGCTCTCTCTACTCTTAGGAGTCCAGTGGGTGTTGTCACTCAATAACAGGACAACCCACTGGACTCCTAAGCATGGAAAGATCAGAGATTTTAACCAAGAAGTTACAAATTATGCTGATTATTTTTCCCACAAAGAAATATATCGATCTGCTCAGCTCCTTTTACGCTACAATATGATGCCAATAGATCAGATAGCATATTCAAAGTGACAGGTTCTCTTTAAATGGGCAAACTTTTTATATGTTGTACATCTTGGAAAAACATTAACCTTTCTAATATACTTCATAAAAAAAAAATCATGCCTTAGAAAGAAGAAGACCACTAGGGGTCCCCATACCATCCAGAACATAATCATGTCCTGTGGTATCATCTTTGTCACAGCTGAAGCACAGGCTGGGGCAAAATTCTGGAAGTGAGGGCGGGACTAGAACTCTTCTGTGCTCACTCCTGTCCTATCAGACTACAGCATGAAAACAGAGAGGAGGGGATTATAGAGCAGCCTGCAGTGATTGGATGAAGAGACCCCTGCACAGCACAGCATACTCAGTGAGGAAATGCATGGTGAGTGAGGGCGGGCTCAGTGCTTTCCTCGGATATGCCCCTTCCTGAGCCGTGGATGTCAGAATAATTGAGCTGTAGAATGGAGGGAATTGTGAGTCAAATACAGAAGTTAGACACATAAAAAAATACATGTTTAGGATCTGTAAGACCTAATGAGTAACATGCATAAGTATAATTTTTTTTCTGTAATATGACAGGTACGCTATAAAAAATTCTAATTTTTGCGTCTTTTTGCTTGATGGTCTTAAAGGGGTATTCCAGGGAAAACTTTTTTTTTTTTATATATATATCAACTGGCTCCAGAAAGTTAAACAGATTTGTAAATTACTTCTATTAAAAAATATTAATCCTTTCAGTACTTATGAGCTTCTGAAGTTAATGTTGTTCTTTTCCGGCTAAGTGCTCTCTGATGACACGTGTCTCAGGAACCGCCCAGTTTAGCAGAGGTTTGCTATGGGTATTTGCTTCTAAACTGGGCGGTTCCCGAGACACGTGTCATCAGAGAGCACTTAGACAGAAAAGAACAACCTTAACTTCAGAAGCTCATAAGTACTGAAAGGATTAAGATTTTTTAATAGAAGTCATTTACAAATCTGTTTAACTTTCTGGAGCCAGTTGACATATAAAAAAAAGTTTTTTCCTGGATAACCCCTTTAAGATATATGTGTACATGGTGGAGCTCACCAGCTATGGAGCATTGATCTACAACAGGTGTTTCCCAACCAGCGGGCCACCTGATGTTGCAAAACTACAATTCCCAGCATGCCCGGACAGCCAACGGCTGTCCGGGCATGCTGGGAGTTGTAGTTTTGCAACATCTGGAGGCCTGCAGTTTGGAAAAGACTAATCTACAGTATGCAAAGCACCAAGCAGTCAATGCTCCATTTCTAAAAGTAAACTTTACAAAGATACCGTATACAAATATGAGTTCCAATCTGAAGAGAAGACTGAAGGTTAATCAGTTTATGCTAAACCGTGTCACATGACCTGCGACCAATGACATATTTATAATGCCGTGTCACTTTTAGTTGGCGCTATGACTTCATCTGTCAAACCGATCCCACCGCTTTATGGAGACAAAAGGCCACGATTCATTCAACGGTGCTTATTTGTATCTAAAATAGGTTAATTATTCCATACTATTCATTAGCATGTCATTAGAGCTGTCATGCAATCTAATATATACAATGTGACTTAATACAGGAGGTAAGGATGATTACTCAAAGTGAGCATCCATCCATCAAATACTTAGCATTTTAATCAAAACACCGTTGATTCATTGCTTCATATACCTTCAGAGCCATCAGAGTTGCAGTTTACTGATACATTGTTCCAAATCTCCAGCATAGACATAAATTAAAAACAAAAAAAGCCAGCTGTCTGCAGGTGCTATATTATGCTATATTACAATGAACTCAATGATAAGGTCATACGCAGTAAGTTATCTGGATATCCAGTAAGTTTTCTCTTAAATAGGCACTCTCTTTTAAACAGACTTTGCATAAATCAATAATACAAGGAAAGATAAGAAACTTTGTAATATATCTTATTAGACAAAAATGCTTCTTTCTCCTGTTATTCAGCTTCTTCCCGCTCCCCCTTTCTCTAGTGAGTCTGTATTCCACTAGGAAAATCAATTCATCTTTGTCCTGTGTCTGCAAGACAAGCAATACAAGTCTATAAAGAAGGGAGGAGGGAGCTGCACACACCAGCTCTAGTAGAACTGCAAATGATAGTTGACGCCTGCAGAGCAGAAATCTGCTAAAAAAAAATACTGAATACAAGTTATATTATGGCCAGAAATAATGCTGCTCCTCTTGTGCGCACACGCAGGGCAGCTTATCCTGACAGGCCACCTGAAATGACATGTATGCTTTAAATCTATACAGGTGCAAGAAAAAGTAAGTGAACCCTTTGTAATTGCATTGATTGTGGTCATCCTCATAAAAAATACAATCTAAGTAAACTAGTAACACACAAACAGTTGTGCTGTATATGTCTTTTATTAAGCGCAGTGCAGGGAGAAAACTAAAGTGAGCCTCTGTGTTAATACCTTTCCAAGGGTCAAGGCTATGTTCACAGACAGTTTTTTTTAGCAGTCTTTTGTACTAAATAAACAGATATTTGGCTGCGCTACAGATATTTGGCTGTCTTTGTCAGTTATTGAGCAAAATAAAACTCAATGGGTAAACCTCCGGTAATGCACACATTGTATTATTTAACAGAGTTTTAACAAAAAAACTGTTCTTCCTCTTGTTTACTGCTCATTGTCTAGGCTGCAGACCACTTCTCCTTACCCTCAAAACAGTGGAGATCTGACATCACAGATCACAGACATCACGCTATCTGTCAGGAACCTTATCTTTCCGTAAACATAATCACTGATACTTTAGATACACAGGCTCTGCTGCTTGTGTGCAAGCTATATTTTGTCAGTGAGTTATGGAAGTGTAGAAGTCAGTGTGAATTAACTGCAAACAAGAAGAACAAGAAGCTATCAGAAGACATGTCATGGAGATGCCTTATTCTGGAAAAAGGCTACAAAAGCATTGCAAAAAAGAATAGACCTGGAGATACATTTTCTAGAAAATAAGCAAATTCAGGAATGCTGCTACTCTCCCTAGGGGTAAGCATTCTATTAAGATTACTGCAAGAAAACAGTGGGCAATCCTGAAAGAGGTGAGAAAGGACCCAAAGGTAACAGCATAGTATTGTTCAGTATAAGCAATATAATCATTGCTTATAGAAGTCCACCAGAAGGACCTAAAAAGTGTAAAAAAACAAACAAAAAAAAAACTCAAATTCTACCCATTTGGTATTGCAATGTGCGGAATTGTCTGACCTATTAAAATATAACATTAGTGACTTGTGAATGGTGTGAAAGAAAAGAAAAAAAAAAGAATTGTCGTTTTTTGGTCACATAATATATCAGAAAAAGTTATATATAAAAAAAAAAGATCAATAAGTCACATCTAAACCAAAATGGTGCCAATAAAAACTCATAATCAAAGCACAAAAAAAGAAACCCTTAAATAGCCTAAGAGTTATAGGGGTCAGAATAGGGGGATTTAAAACATTTTTTTAACTAGTAAAATACCAGTATAATGAAACCCCACCAAAGTACAATTGGTTGCGCAAAAAACAAGCCTCATATGGGTCTGTAGATGGGAAAATAAAAGGGTTGTGGAATTTAGAAAAAATTTTGTCCTGTCCTCAAGGCCAAAATGGGCCTGGCCATGAAGGGGTTAGGTAAATTCTTAATACTATCACAATATAAAACGTACATTGCTGTACTGCTGAAGACTACACAAGAGCATACAGTCCTGACATCCCCATTTTTAGGACAGACACTGTACCAGGGATTTACTTTCATGGAATTGATTTTTTTTTCTCTTTCCACGGTGGGGATTCTTTAAACCTTCAGGATAATAGAGCTATGAGACAGAAATGTAAGATAACCTCGGCTCGCTGTAATTAAATGGCTGATTCACAATGACTGGGCTCAGAAATGTCATTTACCGAGATGCCGCAACGCAGCAGGTGCATGCTGGATGGCCGGAGAGCCCAGACACATTCAGCATAATGCTGCAAAGGAGAAGTATCACTTAACCTCAACCTCACGGGACGCTCCGCTCGCCCTCTCGCCTTCTTTCCATACTTTTCACAGAAAGGGATCATTGATATAATGAAGGTCAGGAAAGGTCCTGGTAGAAAGACTCTGGATTAAAGAGGCTGCCGGCCAGCTAGTATGTTCTTTATTATCCTTATTTAAAGGAACAGTACATCTTTAGTCAGTTCTATGTTTTCCTGTCAAGGAGTTGTGTGTAGGGGGCGGGGGCATATAACGCCCATGCACCTACTGGTGTGGCGTACGTGACATTTTGCGGAAGTGAGGACATTCCACAAGTTGAATTTCCCACCATATCCTTCTACTGGTGGCTGTGTTCGCGCATTTCACTGGGGCATCTGTGGGGATTTCTTTCTGCGGCGAAACTAGTAGCCTATCAGTGGTATGCTACACGTCTGAGAGCCTTACCGGCCCTCGCTCCCCGCTATGGAATTGTTTTTCCTGTTATTTGCAGTTTCTTTGTTGGAATCACATGTCATTCATATATTACCGTACAGTACTCACGTTTTTTATATTACATATGTCAGGCATGCATAATTCCGCCATCAGTACACTTACATTTACGAATACAGGCGGGTGCTCTGCGGTACATGGCTTCATGGTCACTTCCAGTTGGCATACTAACGTGGCGCATAGTAGTGTATCTGCCATGTATCAGTACTGGTATAACGGGCATACCATTATCGCAGGTATACATTATTAGGTATAGGAAGTATAACCTACACAAGAAGGTGTATGTAATTGTAGCATACGAAGAGCAAAATATAAATGGCACATAAGCAGCTCCCCGAGATGGATCACAGACAGGCACTGCAGGTAACCAGATATATCCAGCCACGGCGGTGCTAGGACAATACAATAGTAGGTATCAATTGTAGGACAACTAAGAACAAAACAGACGTCCTGCACTCACCGCATAGATCCTGGTTATTTGTCTCCCATCTCGGGCTGCTCCTCAGGCTCGGCTGACAAGGTAGCGTGCGGCGCTTAGAGGCGGTAATTGTTAGGGATCAACCGATTATCGATATTCACGATTTTGTAAGTTATCGGCATCTAACCTGCCGATAATGCCGATAATGCGGGCGCTTTAAATCAATGAACTGCAGTGGCTTTTGCTGCGCCAGAGACCGCCTCCACCACCCGCTTCTCTCCCCCTGCCTGTCCTGGGGTCCTGAGTCCAACCGCTGACGCTGCTTGATTGCCTCCCCCTACTTATCCTCTGGCCAGAGTCAACTGCCGCCGCTACTGCGCCATTGCCTCCCCCATCCCCGGTTCTACAATTACCTTTTCCCAGGGTCTGCGCTACTTCTGGCTCCTGCGGCATCCTGCGCTGTTGCTGTGCGCTGTGCAATGACGGCCTCAACGCGACGTCACCGTCAGTGGCCCAGTGCACAGTGACAGCTCAGGACGCCGCCGGAGGCAGAAGTAGCGCGGACCCCGGGAACAGGTAATTATAAAACCTGGGATGGGGGAGGCAATGGGGCAGCGGCATCGGCAGCGGTGGTCTCTGGCCAGAGGATAGGCAGGAGGAGGCAATCGGGTAGCATCGGTAGTTGGACTCAGGACAGGCAGGGGGAGAGAAGCAGGTGGTGGCGGTTGTCTCTGGCCCAGCAAAAGCCACTGCAGTTCATTGATATAAAGCGCCCGCTTTAAATCATTGATCTGCAGGGGCTTCTGTGGGGCCAGAAACAGTTTATCAGGGTATAGTTTGTACTGAACATTTCAGGGTATAGTTTCTACTGTACATATGCTCATAGCATTCATTAATATTGTACATACATAGCATTCTTACCCTTTGTACTGCATATGTGTTCATAGCACTTTTACTGGATATGCCCTAGTTCTTAGCATTGATATGATGCATACGGTCGTAGTTTACTTAATTCAATTGTCATAGCTTTTACGTTGTGCATATGTGTGTAGCTTCACAGCAGGTTATGTTCACTGCATTTATACGTACTTAGCATACGTTCATAGTGCTTCATGCGCACACGGCATTTGTGTTCATGTGCTCGTAGGTTTTGTGCTGCACGTGGGCATTTTGTGTTTCATGCACACATGGTGTTTGTGCTGCCTCGGACACTCGTGATGTTTGTGCTTTGCGTGCACTTGTGGTGTGTGTGCTGTGTATACGGTCATAATATTTACTATACACAGGGATCAGCATCTATCCTGTGTATACACCCATATCATTTGTCATACATACGCTCAAAGCACATGCGATTATTTATTTTGTACATGTCTATAGTTTACGTGGTACTTTCGCTTATATCGTTTATACGGTATATTCGCTCATCATTTATGGTACTTTCACCCTTTTTTGTCGGTATATACGCTCATAGTTTCATAAGGTACATATGCTCATAACATTTACATGGTTTGTAGGCCCATAGTTTTTATTGTACATGTCTGCGTAGTGTTTATTTCGGGCATACAGTCATAATATTTATACAACATATTGTGAGTATTAATAGCATTTTATGTTCGTTTACACTGTGCAGTTATACACAGCACTTATACGGTACATAGGTTCTTAGCGTTCATATCAGTCATATGTCCATGACCATTCACTGTGTATAGATAGGTTTACATACAGACGTTGATGCTAGAATTAAATGCATACTCTTGCTAGGTCCATAACATTTATACGTTAGCTAGCACACTCACACTACTATAACCGACACGCCACACAGGTGTTAGACGTTTGAAATCACGCATATGTTCCAGTCATGTTACTATGTCTGTTAGTTTCAGCAGAAGTTCTGTCTAATTATTAGTACAGCCGAGATGTAACACTTAGCAGTGATAGCATTCGCATCACATACGTCACAGAGTCAGTCTCACTCAATTGGTAGCATTTGAATCAGCTTGGCATGATACACTCAGCATCTACCTTACAACCTTTCCAAGGGTATGCACTACCCTAGTAGTTGTTGACATCATGGTTTTCAGGGGCACTTTCTGCGTGCTTTCTGTTATTGACACGTTTTCAGAACAATAACATCATGACACATAAGCAGTTGTATACCCGTCATACTTGCCACGTCTGTAGGGGGATGCATTACGTAGTTGTTGTTACTGACACGTCTTAAGAGCAACAACATCATGACTCATAGATGGTTGTATACCCTTCATACCTGCCACATCTACGGGCTCGATGGTTAAGCAAAGACCTGTCACGTCTACAGGTACAGTGGTCACGTAAAGACCTGTCACATCTACAGACACAGTAGTTATGCAAAGACCTGTCACGTCTACAGGCACGATGGTTTCGCAAAGACCTGTCACATCTACAGGCACAATGGTTATGAAAAGACCTGTCAAGCCTACAGACACGATGGTTATGAAAAGACCTGTCACATCTACAGGCACGATGGTTACGCAAAGACCTGTCACGTTTACAGGCACGGTGATTATGAAAAGACCTGTCATGTCTACAGGCATGATTGTGATGAAGGGATCATTCACTCGCAGCAGGAGACCAGTTTTGAGTCAGAAGCTTGGCAGTTTAAGGTATGGTTTAGTCCTCAGATAATGTGCTCATTCGAGTGTAGTTTGAGTTACAGGCAATATGGTGCCATAAAGTTATTATCACAAAAGGTCTATCAGGCAGTTTTGTTATTGTGTCATTTTGCTAACAGTTTATGTTTGCCTCTTAATAGCAGGGACTTGGATAGCTTCATGTTATGCCTGACAGGTATCTATCAGTTTCACTCTTGCCATGATGTAATAGGTATGTATTTTAAAGATGCACATATCAGCTAGTATGTCAGCCTGGTCCGGTTTTAGTAGCGGCTCGTTTCTTTCAGAGTGGGCGTGACTAACATAGCTCCTCGGTACTAGGCAGCATTCAATTGGACAGCTAGTTCGCAGATTCTACTTTTCTGTCTCAAGTTAGAGTCTAAATATGATTTTGTGTTAGTTGTTGTGGTATTGGTTTATGATTATGAATTATGTCATTTATCCTATCAGGTTAACTTTTTGCCCTCTAAAGGCGTGCCCTCCGTTCACAGTTATGGGCACAAATCTGCCCACTTTGTTAAGTTTGATGTTTTTCGTACAGGTATGTATGCATCTTTATAATCACAAGCATGAGTGTGATGCCCCGAGCACTACTGTTAAGCCTATCAGGCTGTATTAGTGGGAGGGGCGTGAGTATCTTCTTCCCCCTGCCCTTCTAGGTGGGGTGTCAAGGAGTTGTAGGGGGCGGGGGCATATAACACCCCTGCATCTACTGGCATGGCGTACGTGACATTTTGAAGACCCCCTCCCAACCCTCCCTTTTTCAATTTATCCATTACAGGGTATGCCCTATAAAGGCGTGCCCTCCGTTCGTGGTAATGGGCACAAATCTGACCACTTTTTCATACTGGTATGTATGCATCATTGTACTCACGAGCATGAGTGTGGAGCCCTAAGCATATATATATATATATATATATATATATATATATATATATATATATATATATATATTAGTATGATACAGATGGAAGAGAGAAGGCTTGCAGTATGGGCTTTATTTGTCTATAACCACGGTGACACATAACTCTGCAGGAGCTGTATACACAAAACGATTTTTAATTGAGACTATTTGCAATGTTGCTTTACCTTTTATTTTAGATGTAACAAAATCATACACAAATGGCTGCAAAGGTGAACGTAGCCTCCAAGCCTTATTTACATGAAACCAGAAAACTCCTTTGTTAAGAAAAATCCACCTTTCAAGCAGCCGAACGATGAATCACACGCTGCCCAAATGTTATTTCACTTAATGCGCCATGAAAGGTGCTCTTTAGCTGCACGCTGTAGCTTTAATCTTCTGGGAGTCTATAAAGAGCATCTCTCTGTGTATGTATTAGGAAAAAAATAAATAAATACAAAATTGATGCAAATTTCTATTCCATTAAATGGGGGAGCGCTGTAAACATGCTGGATTTGATTACAGCCGGTGAACGCTGAGGAAGCAGGAAATAAAAATAATTCAGAGTATATATGGCATCATGTCTTCCTTCCATATTGATTATTCCAGTCAACTGTGGATGCAGCAAAACATAGCTGCTGAGTTATATCCCATTTAAATTGTAAATGCCGGCATAAAATCATTCTATATGTTACTAATTCATCCCACCGAGGCTTGTATCGTATGGGGAATGATGCACACGGCGTCTCCAAAAAAGACTGAACGCACAATATAGTCAAAATATTCATAGTTGCGGAGTCTGTGTCGGCCTTTGGAATCATTACATATTGGTATGTAGTTAGCAGGTGATGTATAGTCTATATAGAAAGAGAGAAAAAAAGGACACGGTTCGTCTAGTAATGTGGAATCTCATGGATTTACGTGGATACTATGAGAAATGTGATACTTATATGCCAAAATATGGAGCACCTACAATTCTGTTATACTTATGATTGTTGAATTTATTCAGCAGAAATTGAATTTGATACGAATTTAAAAAAACAAACCAGAGATTCTGCAAATCCCAAGCTTTTTAGAGTTGTAGCAGATGGATCTATCAAAATGGTGGTCGCTACTACAAACCCTTCAGAGGAGCACATTTCCTGCCTTATCCATCATGTTCCATACTCTACTACTACTACTACTACAACTACTACTACTACAACTACTACTACCCCTATACAGCCACACATCTCCTGCTTTATCCATCATGTTCCATTCTCTACTACTACTACTACTACTACTACAACTACTACTACCACTATACAGCCACACATCTCCTGCATTATCCATCATGTTCCATACTCTACTACTACTACTACTACTACTACTACAACTACTACTACTACAACTACTACTACCCCTATACAGCCACACATCTCCTGCTTTATCCATCATGTTCCATTCTCTACTACTACTACTACTACAACTACTACTACTACAACTACTACTACCCCTATACAGCCACACATCTCCTGCTTTATCCATCATGTTCCATTCTCTACTACTACTACTACTACTACTACTACTACAACTACTACTACCACTATACAGCCACACATCTCCTGCATTATCCATCATGTTCCATACTCTACTACTACTACTACTACCCCTATACAGCCACACATCTCCTGCATTATCCATTATGTTCCATACTCTACTACTACTACTACTACAACTACTACTACCCCTATACAGCCACACATCTCCTGCATTATCCATCATGTTCCATTCTCTACTACTACTAAAACTACTACAACTACTACTACCACTATACAGCCACACATCTCCTGCATTATCCATCATGTTCCATACTCTACTACTACTACTACTCCTATACAGCCACACATCTCCTGCATTATCCATCATGTTCCATACTCTACTACTACTACTACTCCTATACAGCCACACATCTCCTGCTTTATCCATTATGTTCCATACTCTACTACTACTACTACAACTACTACTACCCCTATACAGCCACACATCTCCTGCTTTATCCATCATGTTTTATACTGTACTGCTGCTACTACTACTACGACTACTACACACCTGCACATCTCCTGCCTTGTTCATCATGTCCTATTCTGTACTGTGGCTACTATTACTACCCCTACACAGCAGCACATCTCCTGCCTTTTTCCATCATGTTTCATACAGTACTGCTACTGCTACCACTACACACCAGCACATCTCCTGTCTTGTTCATCATCTCCCATACTGTACTGCTGCTACTAATAAAACTTCTAATTGCCCTGCACAGTTGCACATCTCCTGCCTTCTCCATCATGTTCCATAATTCCCAGCTGCAACTACTAATCTACTACTACTAGCCTTACACAGGCGCACATCTTCTGCTTTGTCCATCATGTTCCATACTGTACTCCTAATACTACTACTACTACTACTACTACTACTACTACTACTACTACACAGCTACACATTTCCTGTTGTGCTTATCATGTCCCATACTGTACTCCTACTACTACTACTACACAACTGCACATCTCATGTTCCATACTGTACTCCTACTACTACCCAACTGCACATCTCATGTTCCATACTGTACTCCTACTACTACACATCTGCACATCTCATGTCCCATACTGTACTCCTACTACTAGTACTAATACACAGCTGCACATCTCCTGCCTTGTTTATCATATCCCATACTGTACTGGTACTACTACTACTACCCCTACACGGCCACACATCTCCTACCTGGATGTGAAGAACAGCGAGAACCTGGTGTCAGAACATCAGGCCAGCTGTACCTAAGGCACATTGCTCAAGCTGAATCAGTGTCTTGGGAATTGGCCATGGTAAAAGGATAACACAAAGACCCTACCCCCCCCCCCCCCCCCCACCCAATGAACTGGAGCTTGACATTGGCTGAAGCACTCAGACTTTTATGGCTGTAGACATGAACCATTTAGACATTACCATATCATGCTGGTTTCAGGTGTCACAGCCATAATACCTGTTTTAAAATGTGGCCATAAGACAGCCATGAGAAACCGGACTAAGAGGTAAATGAGCTAAAATGCAAAGTGATTTTTTTTAAGAGCTGGGGCAAGTGCTCTCTATCACCCAAAGTGCAAGAAAAAGAAAAAGCAAATGTGTCACACTAAAAAAAACGTGCACAAAGGATGCGGTCTATCGTTAAGTCCTTCTACAACAAGAGAGAGGCCCCCAAACAAACCTACCCTTCACCTCCGGGCCAAAACGCACCTGCAAGGATCCAGGTTTGATGCCCCTTTTCTCCAAAGCTACTAAGGGGCCGAAAATGCACCTGGCTTCAACCTAGGCGTTAACCAAGGTATCAGCCGAGGAGCCATATACTGATGGCATCTTGACTAAAGCCAAGATGCCCAGGGGTTGCAGGGAGGTGAGGAACCTGATGGCCACACACACCTCCCCTAGACCGCCAGGAGGGACACCCAGATGGGCTACCGCATCCTGACAAATCCTGTGTACAAACAAAAACACGCAAAGTGGAACAGTGACAAACAAAAATAATAAATAAGTGAATGAGTAGTGATTTAGTCCTTTACAGGGGTTGTCCAGCAACTTTGATTCCACCTGAATAAGACACATGCACAACACTTGGCAGGTGTCGGACTGTCTTGCCTGGCATGCAGTGACCAGATTGGGCATAAGAGAACAGTGCTAGACCTCCCCAACTCAAGTTACTCATGTGTAAGGCTCCAGATTTACTTTTGGTTAAAGTACATGTTAGAAGTACAACTCATGAGACAAAGCGAAACTTTACTCGCAGCTTCTCCCAAACTTTTATACAAAATAAACCATCGGAAACCATTGCTGTACACGGTAAACAACATAGATGAAAGATGTCAGAGGTTCCAATTTTATTAGAAACATTATCAAAGTGGAAAAATAGCGCATCTGCCGTACAATCAGCATGTGACTCTGACATTATGTGCCGAACATTTTCAAACAGATAGCTTCTGAAAAGCCACATGTGGGCACTCGCCGCATTCAGCTTCTGATGGTACCATTATATATGAATGACTTTATTCAGGTGCACAGAACTGCATTAAGGCCATAGATAACCACGACTTACTCTGCATGTATGAAAGAATTAGGTTTTACCTGCAAATCAAAGCATTGACATCAATGGGCACGTACTGGGTCGGATATAGGTTACATAGCGTTGTGCTTTGTTGTGGTTTTGCCACCATGCCTGATACTTTCCCCGAACAGTTAACTTAGTTTTAGTGTTTTACAAACGGAAGTGACAATGCGGATGTGAACAGGTCCTTACCCTATGGATCAGCCGTTCGCATTTTTACCAACTTGTGAGAAGGAAGGCTGAGCAATAACAGAAAACACTGGCCGAGGACCATGACAATCTTACAAAAAGGTATGTAGATATGTGGTAGCTTGGGGGTGTAGATAAGGTGTAGCTGTGCAGTGATGAAAGGGTGTTGGATTAAAGGAGTAGTCCGGCGCGCACTTTTCTCATTTTATCCCGTCCGGGCTGCAAAATAAAAGAAAACAAACTTTCTCTTACCAGCCAACGAGCCCCCGGAGCTCCAGTACACTCCGTCACACGGAGCTTCAGCCTATCACCGGCCGAGGCGGGACATCGCTTCGGCCGGTGATAGGCTGAAGCTCCGTGTGACGTGCCGGGCTAACAGGAAGTAAGAAGAATACAGCCCGGGGACCGAACACCCGTACCGGAGTGTAGCGGAGCTCCGGGGGCTCGTTGGCAGGTAAGAGAAAGTTTGTTTTCTTTTATTTTGCAGCCCAGACGGGATAAAATGAGAAAAGTGCGCGCCAGACTACTCCTTTAACCCTTAACTGTCGTGACGCCAGGGTGTGGGTTCCTCTCTGTATATATGTCCTACCGCCACCCGTCCCAGGAACGATAGGGAGGAATAAAGGATTGTCCACAACCGGAATTTTAGTAAACTGAAGATAACTTTTCTGCAGATTTTATGCAGGTTAAACGTAGTAGCAGTCTTTACAGAGGACCCGACTTTAGGTTCCTCACAGGTTTGGTTGGGACCTTATAGGGAATAAGCTTGAAGTCATTGCTTTATGCTGTTCCACTGGATTTAGGGGAATTGTTTAGGTCTAGCAGTCACGTAGGATTGGGATTGCGTTAGATTGAACTCACGGTTTTGTATTCGGCTGAAGTTAGCAGGGGCGGGCTTCAAGCTTATTGGTTCCCCAGACCTGTCAGTCCTATTACATTGTGGTACATCACGTGACATGAGGAACCTGACCTGGAAGGTCCTTAACCTTAGCAGAACAATATAATTATTAATCTTGTGACCTAAGGTCCTGGAAGCAATATTTACACTATACATTATATATATTACAAACACAATAAATTTAAGAAGAAAGGGGTGACTAGGGGTTATCCCACTAAGAGCATCCTATCAGTACGGAGGAACTCTGACTTTGGGGACTTATAACACAAGGTACAGTACGAGTACAGTACCGGGACACCACAGATACAACTAGAGATTGATATATACACTAAGATTTATGCATAGACCAATGCTCATATATAATACTATAATGTGGGGGTAGGGTTGCCACCTCTCTTGCAAAAAAAATATCTGCCATGCAAATTTGCATAATTAATTATATATGCGTGACATCACAGGATACACGTGTGCGGGGGGAAATTTGTCCTATTCTGATCCCTATAACTATTTTTTTCATGTCTCCTCATACCGGCATGTATAAGGGCTCATATTTTGCGCCCCGATCTGTAGTTTTTAACAGTATCATTTTTGTTTAGATGTGACTTTTTGATCTTTTTTTTTAATCAAATTCGGGAGTTGCAGTTAGTTCCTAACTACAACTCCCAGCATGCTCTGATACAGCCTGTGGCTCAGCAGCTGCCCCAAATAAAAAACTACAACTCCCAGCATGGTGGACTATATAGTAGCATATAGTTTAGGTCAGTGTTTCCCAACCAGGGGTGACTCCAGCTGTTGCAAAACTACAACTCCCAGCATGGTGGACTATATAGTAGCATATAGTATAGGTCAGTGTTTCCAAACCAGGGGTGCCTCCAGCTGTTGCAAAACTACAACTCCCAGCATGTTGGACTATATAGTAGTATGTAGTATAGGTCAGTGTTTCCCAACCAGGGTGCCTCCAGCTGTTGCAAAACTACAACTCCCAGCATGTTGGACTATATAGTATTATATAGTATAGGTCAGTGTTTCCCAACCAGGGTGCCTCCAGCTGTTGCAAAACTACAACTCCCAGCATGCCTGGACGGCTGTCAGTGTGGACTGAATCAGTCGTCACTAGGACCACGCAGACATTGCTGTCTCCATAGATGGCAATGCCTGCGGAGCAGACTCCGCCAGAACCTTGAGCAGGTTTAAAGTTCTGGCCGAAATTTTTGTATTGGAATTTACTGTCAGCAGTCTGAATGGGTTCACAGACAACTCAATCGCCTGCATGTTAAGCTCCACGCAACGGAATTTCCGACCGAAATTCTTATGCAGAATTCTGGTTGAAATTTAAACCTGGCCTAATAGGAAAAACACCAAAATTTCTTAAAAAGACAACATGCCATACCCACTGCATTTTGCAATTTTAACAAACTGCCCCTTAGCCTGAAAACGCTACAAAGGGTAAAAAAAACAAAAAAAAAACTCCCAAAATATTCATATTTATATTGCCCTATTAATTTCCAGCTAACATCTGGCCACAGCGTTTTTGGTCCATAAAAAGGGCATTCTGTGAGCATACTGTTTAGGGGGGGGGGGGGGGCATCTTTTGACAAATAGTAATTCCACAAGATGCCAGGGAAGGGATCATTAATATCCTATTTTAATCTCTTCACTACTTTAACCTTTATCTTTATTTAGTCTGTAAAGATGCAGAACTTAAAAAATGAAACCCACATAGCCCCCTGACAAGTTTCGCTCAACAGAGCTTCATCAGACCTCTGATGAAGCTTTGTTGAACAAAACATGTCAGGTCAACTTTTATGGTAGGAATTAAAAGAGGGTATTAATGATCCCTTCGCAGGAATCTTGTGCAATTACTAATTGTTAACTAAGATCATACTGGGGTATTTGTCTTTGTCTTTTGACAAAAAAAGTGTTATCCCAGCCGGACAGAAATCCAACAGACTCTATCAAGGGGATATGTTAGGGTTTTTTTGGGATTCATTTGAAAGTGGATGCATCCTTGTGGTCTTGGCTCCATTATGGTGTGAACAGCGTCTTACATGTATATGATGATGTGCTTACATTGTATATAGAGATGTTCTTTTAAAACCAGCTTGTTGATGGTAATGAATATTTATTGGCGTTTCGGCAACATGCCATTATTTCAGACCGTTCCAAAAAGAGCTGATCCCTCTCATTCTAAGAGAAGCAATTAATCAAAAAGCCAGCTCTGTGTAAACTGCTGCAAGAATTACATTTGCTAAAATACAAAATAAATGGGATTTCCAATGAATAACCCTCCTTCCCCTGTTCTCAATAAATTTCTTAAACAAAACAAATGAGTCTGCTAGTACAGCTGTCATGCGGATATTGGGCTTTATAGGTTTGCTCTAGATTTTTGCTTATGTGCCACTTATGATATACAATGTGCAGAGTTGCTGCTTAGCATGATGGAGGCCACACGCTGATACAAGAAATGTATGGTTTTAATTTTCTATGTATGTCCAATAGCAAATATACACCTATATACCTTACAGTGGGGATCAAACGTTTGGGCACTCCAGGTAAACATTTGTATTAATGTGCATAAAGAAGCCAAGGAAAGATGGAAAAATCTCCAGAAGACATCAAATTACAGATCAGACATTCTTATAATATGTCAACAAAAGTTAGATTTTATTTCCATCATTTACACTTTCAAAATAACAGAAAACAAAAAATGGTGTCTGCAAAAGTTTGGGCACCCTGCAGAGTTAATATCTTGTACTGCCCCCTTTGGCAAGTATCACAGCTTGCATTAAAGGGGGTGGGACGTGATGTCACAAGGGGGCTGGGGATGCCGGGGGTTGTAGTTTTGCAACAGCTGGAGTTTTTTTTTGTAAACGCTTTTTGTAGCCAGCCAAGAGTCTTTCAATTCTTGTTTGAGGTATCTTTGCCCATTCTTCCTTACAAAAGTCTTCCAGTTCTTTGAGATTTCTGGGCTGTCTGTCACGCACTGCTTTTTTAAGGTCCATCCATAGATTTTCAATTATGTTGAGGTCAGGAGACTGTGAAGGCCATGGCAAAACCTTCAGTTTACGCCTCTTGATGTAATCCCCCGTGGATTTCGAGGTGTGTTTAGGATCATTATCCATTTGTAGAAGCCATCCCCTCTTTAACAGCTTTTTCACAGATGGCATCAAGTTAGCATCCAAAATTTGCTGAAATGTTATTGAATCCATTTTTCCTTCTACTCGTGAGATGTTCCCTGTGCCACTGGCTGCAATACAACCCTAAAGCATGATTGATCCACCCCCATGCTTAACAGTTGGACAGAAGTTCTTTTTATTAAACTTTGTTCTCCTTCTTTGCCAAACATACCTTTGCTCATACCGGTCAAAAAGTTCAATTTTAACGGTCCACAGAACTTGTTTCCAAAATGCATCAGGCTTGTCTATATGTTCATTTGCAAAGTTCAAATGCAGATTTTTGTGGTGAGGACGTATAAGAGGTTTTCTTCTGATGACTCTTCCATGAAGACCATATTTGTACAAGTATCTCTTTATAGTGGAATAGTGTACCACAACTCCAGTGTCTGCCAGATCTTTCTGGAGGGATTGTGCAGTCAAATGTGGGTTTTGAATTGTTTTTCTCACAATCCTGCAATCTGTTCTGTCTGATATTTTTCTTGGTCTTCCAGATCTTGCTTTAACTTCCACTGTTCCTGATGACTGCTATTTCTTAATTACATTCCGAACAGAGGATATTGACATCTGAAAACGTTTTGCTATCTTCTTATAGCCTTCTCCAGCTTTGTGAGCATCAACTATTTTCAGTTTCAGATTTCTAGACAACTGCTTAGAAGAACCCATGGTGCTGATTGTTGGGGCAAGGTCAGATGAGTCTATGGCATTTAAAACCTTTGAGATTGAAATCACCTGGTCTTCCCAAATGATGATTGAGAACAATCTATGACACTGGCAGGTCTCAGCTTTGCAAAGGGGGCAGTGCATGCTATAAATTCTGCAGGGTGCCTAAATTTTTGCAGATGCCATTTTTTTGTTTTCTGTTATTTTGAAAGTGCAAGTGATGGAAATAAAATCTAACTTTTGCTGACATATTATAAGAATGTTTAATCTTAAATTTAATGCCTTTTGGAAATTTTTCCATCTTCCCTTGCCTTCTTTATGCACATTAATACAAATTTTTACCTGGGGTGCCCAAACTTTTGATCCCCACTGTATAACAACCTAGGTTTATCAATGGTCCATACATAGTTAAAGGCATATGTTAGGTTTAGCAAATACGATTTATTCTCTGTACAATAAAAAAAAAAAAAATATATATATATATATATATATATATATATATATATATATATATATACATATATATATATATATATATATATATATATATATATATATATATATAAAATGTTTTCATTGTTTACTCCTAGTCAATGAAAATCTGCAATGGACACATCAACGATGGTCGTGCAGGTCACAACGTGCTGCCCATAGTCACTTTCATAAGCAATAAAGCAGGTGTTACAGGTGGCATGGCCAAAGTCGCCATATAGCCCTAGCCTAATCGACCGCGAACAAACCATTAGGGTTCCTAAATTAGGAGAGATTAAAAAATTTGGGAAGAACTGACAAAGAATGTGTATTGGAAAAATGTCTGTTTTTCCATTATACCCATAATATGATGTATATGTTGAAGCTACTGTAAGTAGTTGCTGAGGCAATCATACCACGCTCAGCAAAGATCCATGCACAAGCACTTTTTTGATAAACGGTAAACCTCGATGAGTGTCAGACAACCAGCATCCGAACCACACGCACAGCCGGCATAAGGTGTATCAATTTTGGCCAAGGGCGGAGTCAAGAGGGCGGCAAAATTAGCTTTTGCCTAGGGTGGCAAAAATCCTTACACCAGCCCTGAGTGTGGTACAGATGCCTAAGCAATTGAACCGCCCAACGTGACCTGTATCTCCCCATACTGGAGCTGAAGACTCTTCCGGGCCTGAAACTTGGACTTGCACTTTAAAGGGGTACTCCGGCCACACAGGGGTACACAGCTCCGCCCCCTTGTGATGTCACGCCCCACCCCCTCAATGCAAGTCGCCTCCCATAGGCTTGCATTGAGGGGGTGGGGTGTAACATCACAAGGGGGCGGGGCTGTGTACCAGGGGGCCAGGCATGCTGGGGGTTGTAGTTTTGCAACAGCTGGAGGCACAGTGGTTTGGAAAACATGGACCCTAGATATTTGCCAGATTCTGACTATCATAGTGGAAACGTAAAAGTGCTCGGTTGCATCCTGCGATAATACGATATCTGCAGTCTATAACTGTAATGTATATTTTCCGCCTGCAGCTACAGTAGAATAAATCTCCTACATATTATGCGACACAGTTATCAGCCCTTATAGTTTATAGATAACAAAAACCCCAAAGTCGCGTCCCTGCTGATTCTGGATTTTGCAGCTTTAGATAATCAATATCTCTTTTTTTTTTTTTTTAAGTCCCCCTCCTGGGATATCGCGGTCTGGCGTGGCATTAATTATTCATGAAAGGCTCCTATGGTAGTAAGGATTTTTTTTCCCCTTATCACTAAATTTCCATCAATGTCACACACAAAAACCTGCCGACACAGCAAGTATCTGGCGACGCGAGAAGACGGCGGTAACGCAATTATTTAAGTAGCTGCTACGATAGAACGCTGCGGGTTAATGGCCCGGATCTAGACACACATATGGATATAGAGGCACTGTATGCTCTGCAGTACATGGGACACATAGGAATCAAGAGAGAATATTGAAATAAGAAAATATTTTGGAATGTATTTTTAGGGGTTGTGCTAGAAGAACCACCAAGAATTCAGCAGCAAGTGCTCAACTTCCCTGCAGCGCCACCGCAGGCGAAATAAGGCATTACACTAATTCCTCACTGAGTCTTATTGGGGGAGATTTCTCAAAACCTGTCCAGAGGAAAAGTTGCCCAGTTGCCCATAGCAACCAATCAGCTCGCTTCTTTCATTTTTAACAAGGCCTCTGCAAACTGAACAAAGCGATCTGATTGGTTGCTATGGGCAACTGGGCAACTTTTCCTTCTCACAGGTTTTGGCAAATCTCGCTGTGTCAGGTTTCACATGACCTAAACCAATGGTCTCCTGAAGGTGTCCATCTAGCTGTTGCAAAACTACAATTCCCAGAATGCCTAGACAGTCAGGTGTCACGTGTCAGGTTCTCCAAAGTTTGTATTGCTGCCACAAGTATCAGCCTGTCCACGTTTCTGATGACCTTAATCGTCGGTCTCTAAACTGTGTACCTCCACCTGTTGCAAAACTACAACTCCCAGCATGCCCGGACAGCCAACGGCTGTCCGAGCATGCTGGGAGTTTTAGTTTTGCAACATCTTGAGGGCCACAGTTTAAAGACCACTGGCTTAACTACCAGCTGCCAGTTCAGGTCATAAGAAATGTGGTTGTTGCAGCCATTCTACATTTTGGCAATATTTGACCCCTCCCCCCTTTCCTTCTCCATTGACTCGAAATTTTCATACAGGATAAAATTTGAAGAAGTAATCCAATCAAATCTCCTTAGCCATATGTACTAAGCCAGTACTGAAGTTTTACAGTAAGCTGGAAGCCGAGCTCTGTTTCCAAACCTTGTTCCTATGTTGCTTATACAGGGCTTGGCTTCCTGATGACTGTCAGTGGTTTGGGTGGGGCTCTGCGGAGAAAAGTTTAAAGATGTTGAGGGAACATGGCGTTCTTATGGAGGGAATTTATCAATGTTAGCGTGGGTGAAGAGATTTTCTACTCCATCTGAAGTTGTGTTTTATTTTTCTCTTTTGTGGTATGTGCGCCAAATTGATCAAAAAAGGTGCACGCTGTATGGTAATTAAGGAGCAAATCTCCACTCCTTACCTAACACCTCAAATGTTGTTGAAAGCACTTTTTCAAAGCCAGCAAATTACGTTAAAATGGCATGCATTGTGGAAAATTTAGCTCTGAAACTTAAATAAAGAGGCATGTTGCATACCCATGTTTCTATATGTTACTCACTTAGGTCATGCAGATGCTTTACATGTCTTTTTAATGTGTCTAGCTTCTGTATTTGGCTCACAAATCCCTCCTCTTACTCATTCTGACATCCACTGCTTAGGAAGGGGCGTGTCCGAGGTGAGCACTGAGCCTGTTCTCATCTTCCGTGCATTTATTTTCTCCCTGAGTCTGCTGTGCTGTCCTGGTCTCTTCATCCAATCACTGCAGGCTGCTCTGTAACCCCCTGCTTTTTGTTTTCATGCTGCAGTCTGATAGGACAATCTGATAGCACAGAGGAGTGCTAGTCCCGCCCTCACTTCCTGGACTTTGTCCCAGCCTGTGCTTCAGCTGGGACAAAGATGATGCTGCAGCTGGACAGGATTATGTTCTGGTTGGTATGGGGACCCCTAGTGGTCATGATTTTTATAAAAAGGAGATAACATTCTTTATGAAGAATTTTAGAAAGGTTAAAGTTTTGCCAAGATGTACAACACATAAAAGTTTTTGATTCTAACAGCGCCCATTTACAATCGTTACCACTGCAAATCACAGCTAGAAATCTTTTCTACAAAAGCACTTACAGCATGTGAAAAGGTGCAAAACTGACACACCTAAAATAAACACCAAAACTGCTCTACCGCTGATGATAAATTTCCCTATTTATGCACCAAAAAAGAGAGGTTTGTGCTTAAATGGGCACTGTCAAATATTTTATAAAGCGATATAAACCATCAGATGTTGTAAAGCATGCAAAAACAATGGGAGGACATTTACCATTGTTG
The DNA here is from genome assembly GCF_029499605.1 of Hyla sarda. Classification (NCBI taxonomy): domain Eukaryota; kingdom Metazoa; phylum Chordata; class Amphibia; order Anura; family Hylidae; genus Hyla; species Hyla sarda. The sequence goes on along the minus strand of NC_079190.1, from coordinate 40,883,886 downwards.
CTTTGGTAAGTAAGTTCTGAAGGCATTTTTTGTTTTAGCAAAACAAAAAAGTTTTTGTGAGACTTTTTTGCAACATTTGAAATTTGATCACGTATGGGAGTTTTGTACTCCAGGTCCAGGGTTTTGCAACTTTTTTTTTTGTCTACGTGCGACTTTCACACATCATAAATACCTGACCACTACAAAAAAAAAAGTGCTTAGGCGCATGGGAGACTTTTTGTGCGACTTTTGTAAGCATAAAAAGGCTCTTAATACTTTGATAAATGTCCCCCAATATGTTTTGCAATTGCTTTCATCAGAAAAGTTTCGGTATTTCATACTTGAAAAAGCCAGTCAAAAAAGTAGCCACAAAGGGTGCCCCTGCCTCTTGGGAAACATACCAGTCCTACAGTGTCCAGTGGTCATCGACATGTTATGGACACCATGAGTGATTGACAGGGCTGCAGGCAGTTCCAGAGCTGCTGTGCTTGCTCCCGGCCCTCTGTGAGTCAGAGCAGAATGAGGCAGTCATCACAGTGAGGAGAAGAGAAGGACAAGCCCCATGTCTCTGCATGGACAGAAACCTCACTGAGAAATGATGGAAAGAAAATAAAGGTAATTCATGATCAGGATGAGGTAGTGAGCAACATATAAAAAAAAATTTCGGGGAGGGGGGTGGTATCTGACAGGTATGCTTTAAGAGACTGTCTGGCACGTCATCAGCTCCTCTGCTATGCATTGACACCGAAGCAGCAGAGAATGTAGCGGGTAAGGCCGAGTTCACATCAAGTCCATCTGAATTACGGGACTTGAGCAAAGAAAAAAATATTTCAAGCTGTAATTTTTTCTCCACTAAACTCCTACAAAACAACTGACACCTGATGAAAAGCCAACAGACCCTATTCAAAGTCAATGGGACCCGTCAGGTCCCATTGGTCTCCATTGTTCAACAGACTGTCCAGGTTCGTTGTTTGTCACTAAAACGGACTCTGGGACAGAGCTCCCCAAATGGAGCTCAACACTAATGTGAACTTTGCCTAAGAATGACATGGGGCATGGTCATCTCAAAGAGGGTGGGGCATATATCCGTAAAAACTTTGGATCATCATTTTTGTTTCCACTGTTCAGGAAATAAATTGAAGATGAGGATGACAACCTTGCGTCAAGGATTAAAACTTGAGAATCCCTGATTCTTTCACGGAGGCTTATTGGAGGGTAAATGGTTTCTTTACCCCTTACTAGTCTTGACAATTTTAAGAGGCAGCACAACTAGACCTGTTTGGAAATTAAATGTATTTGCAATAATAAAATGTTGACTTTAGAAATGACTAAGACGCCTGTAAAATGTTCTAATATTCATTTAGCAAGTAAATATCACAAGATGACATTTGATGAAAACCTCAGTCAAACATCCATTTAGAAAGAAGCATTAAAGGAAGCCTTTGAAGTGCTATACGAGAATGGAATCCACATATCTGCAAACATATCAATCCATGTCACGATTCTCTGCCTAATGTTCACTATAAAAGCTTATTGTACAACAAGAAAATGCTAATGTGTTCTGCACTCAGAGGCCACTCTCGTAAGCACAATGTTGTTGTACTAGGTAGGACTTCAGAACAGACTGAACTCTTCACGGCCGGGATTGCAGTGAAGGACGTGACGGCATCACGGGGGTTGCAGAATATATTTTGGCTGCGTAGTCATCATGATGGTCAGGAGACATGTCCTGTTTACAAGGCTTGTGTGCCAAAAAATATATTTTTTTTTTTTGTTATTTTTTGTTATTGTTTTTCGGCCCTGCACACCCCATTGTTTGCTACAAATCTCAAAAGGACCTACATGGGCTGCCTCCCTTTCTCTAAGGGCCCCATAATTGCCAGAGTGCTTGCCTTATGGCAGTGTTTCCCAACTAGTATGCCTCCAGCTGTTGCAAAACTATAACACCAAGCGTGCCCTAGCAGCCAAAAGCCTGTTCTTAGTGGAACCTGTCCTGTAAAACCGATGAATTGTCTTTATTCTTTATTATATCAGTTTTAGGGTTTTGGCAATCTTCTTATTGCCTAGGCTATCTTTATGTAGAGCAACAATTCTTATTTTCAGATCCTTAGAGCCATGAGGTGCCATGTTGAACTATGACAGTAACTATGAACAGTAACACTGAACAGTGACCAGTATTAGTGTGAGTGCGATAACACTAAATGTAACCCCTTTAGGATGAAGGGCGTACAGGTACACCCTTGTTTCCTGGTACTTAAGGACAGAGGGTGCACCTGTACGCCCGGTCCCGTTACTGGATTTGAGGCACGCTCACGAACTGAGTGCGCTCCATACCCAGTGGTTACCAACTGCTATCAGCAGCCAGGACCCATGGTTAATGCCGAGCATGCCGATGCCAGGAATTATCCCTTTGGAGGCCGCAATAAAAAATGCACCCGGTAAGCTCAGGGCAGCTGCTGCCCATGTCAGCAATTGGCCAGGGTACAAGCAAATCCCCACAGCAAACCTCTACTACTCTGGACAGTTCCTGACATGGACAGAGGTGTCAGCAGAGAGCACTGTGGTCAGACTGGAAAAACTACACAACTTCCTGTGGAGCATACAGCAACTGATAACTACTGGCTTGCTTTGGATTTCTAAATAGAAGTAATTTACAAATCTGTATAACTTTCTGGCACCAGTTGATCTGAAAAAAAAAAATAGTTTTACACTGGAGTACCTCTTTAAAGTTAAAATGGGCTTGGTACTTAAAGGGGTACTCCGGTGAAAACCTTTTTTCTTTTAAATCAACTGGTGGCAGAAAGTTAAACATATTTGTAAATTACTTCTATTAAAAAGTCTTAATCCTTCCTGTACTTATTAGCTGCTGAATACTACAGAGGAAATTCTTTTCTTTTTGGAATGCTCTCTGATGACATCACGACCACAGTTCTCTCTGCTGACGTTATTATAATAAGAATGCTTAATTTATTGTTGTCTTTAGTAGGATTTGAACCCAAGTCCCCAGCACTGGAAGGCAGCAGTGCTAACCACTGAGCCACCATGCTACCCTTAGCATACATCTGCTATGCATGGTTGCTAAAATGGACAGATATGTCAGCAGGGAGCACTGTGCTCATGATGTCATCAGTGTTCCAAAAAGAAAGGAATTTCCTCATTAGCATTGAGCAGCTAATAAGTACAGGAAGGATTAAGATTTTTTAATAGAAGTAATTTTATGTTTAACTTTCTGCCACCAGTTGATTTAAAAGAAAAAAGGTTTTCACCGGAGTACCCCTTTAAGGGGGTTAAGACACCTGCTTCCCATTTACACCTGAGACCTTGTAACACCGTGCCGCGTGAATGCACCGTCTGTCCCCGTTTTTTATCCCCGTTTCGGTTCCGTTCTTGCAGGCTGTAAAAGGATTAAAAACGGTTTAAAATTAATCATTGACGATAAGAAAGACAAGGATTGCACTCACCATCCAACGATTTTTATTCCATAGTGTAGAGCATGACAGGCTGATGGAGGGGTGGAGGCAGGGGGACGTGAGGGGGACAGACTGTTTCTCGCTACTAAGGTGCTTCTTCCAGCCGGTATACCCGGTCACGTTCCCCTGCCTCCATCAGCCTGCCATGCTCTACACTATGGAATAAAAATTGTTGGATGGTGAGTGCAATCCTTGTCTTTCTTATCATCAATGCTTATATACGCTGTCGGATTATGCATCACCGCACCTAACCGCACCTAACGCACCTAACACCAGGAACTCCAGAGCTACCCACACTATACCAGTTGCCGTACACCTTAGTCTAGCAGTGCCGGACTTCATCTTTTTTCCTCTCCAATTCATTGTTTAGACAATAATGACTGTTTGCTTTTATATATATATATATATTGAGGGATGGACTTATGTCAGATAATATATATATATATATATATATATATAAGGCAAAAAGCGGCTGCAGCACACAAAATAAGTGAAAAAATGGTGGTAGCTTTAATCCATTATAAATACAGATGCAACGTTTCAGCTGCCGGTGCAGCCTTTATCAAGCATGTCCATCTAAATTACGGGACTTGAGCAAAGGCTGCACCGGCAGCTGAAACGGCAGCTGAAACGTTGCATCTGTATTTATAATGGATTAAAGCTACCACCATTTTTTCACTTATTTTGTGTGCTGCAGCCGCTTTTTGCCTTCTACATTGGGGACCAGGGACCAGGGTCCATTTGGTTGCTTGCACCAGAGATATTTTCTATAAGGTGTGCTACTTTTTGCTATATCTTCTTCTAAATATATATATATATATATATATATATATATATATATATATATATACACGTATATGTATGTATATATACATATACCGTGTTTCTCCGAAAATAAGACCGGGCCTTATATTAATTTTAGTCACAAAAAACACACTAGGGCTTATTTTCAGGGTATGTACATTGAACAACATTTAACGATATTTACCCCCCCCCCCCCATCATCATCATGTGATGGGTGCAGCTCTGCCCCCCCCCCCCAACATCCCCCGGTTTATCAGCCCAGCGCTGCACCCCACATCGGGAGACTAATCGTATGTCACCCGTGAGCACAGCTTCTCTCACCCCCCCCCCCCCCTGCCAAATAATTATCACTACTTGTACTTTGTATTCCTGTGCCCGGGCTGCAAATATTAAAAAACTAATTTTAACTCTACCTTCATCCTCCGTTCCCCCGTTGCTAAGGAACCGGCCTCATGGTCCCTCTGCTGTTCTTGCTGCTTCCTGGGGATGGGAACGTCACAGAGCCTTCAGCCTATCATCGGCCACAGCGATGTCCCACCTCGGCCGGCTCCTCACATGACAATGCGCTCAGCCTATCATCGGCCGAGGTGGGACATCGCTGCGGCCGGTGATAGGCTAAAGGTTCTGAGACGTCCCAACGGAGGACGAAGGTAAGTTAAAGCCCAACGGCTGACCGGGCATGCTGGGAGTTGTAGTTTTGCAACATCTGGAGGTCCGCAGGTTGAAGACCACCGGCCTAGGTCTTATTTTCGGGGTAGGGCTTATATTGCAGCCCACCCTGATAATCCAGCTAGGGCTTATTTTCGGGGTAGGGTGTATTTTTGGGGGAAACACACACATATATACATATATATATATATATATATATATATATATATATATATATATATATATACTTACTAACACATCTAGCTGTGTCAGTGTCTGAATGTTCCAGTCACACAAGGCACATACGTATATTCACCCATAGACTGTGTAACTGGGTTATAGCTTCTGTGATTAATATAAGTATCCAACAAAAGCAGATTACATAACAGTTTTCTTGCTGTTCATTACATTAGTATTACCCTAATGCTCTGACTTCTGAATTGCAAAAAAAAAATATAGCAACACAATGAAAGCATTCAGCTCTATCTGTATACTGCTGCTGTCTCTATGGGATCAAAATACATAGGGGGAGATTTATCAAAACCTGTCCAGAGAAAAAGTTGCTGAGTTGCCCATAGCAACCAATCAGATCGCTTCTTTAATTTTTCAGAGGACTTTTCAAAAATGAAAGAAGTGATCTGATTGGTTGCTATGGGCAACTCAGCAACTTTTCCTCTGGACAGGATTTGATAAATCTCCGCCATTGTATTTGCAAACCTCTCCTGAGGCTGTTTTTTTTCTGTCTTTGTTGTGATTTTCCCAAACCTGCAACCAAAAAAGGTGCTATTTTATCGCAATTGTGCAAATCACGTTTAAAGTGTGTCATTTTTGCTACAATTTTGAAAAATCAGCCAGAAACAATTCAATGCGCGAACACAGCCTAAAGCTACAAAGCCAAAAAAACAACTTACCGTAGTTGTGATTACAGGTCAAATCACTTTTGCATTACGGAAATATTTCTCTAAAAAATCGCACGTTGAATAGGATAAAACAAAACCGCACATAATGTGAACTGACCTCAACCCACTTATGTCTAATGAGTTCACCTCATTTCAGCAGCCTGATTAGATGGCCAGGTGCAATGATCAAACGCCACACCCTTGGCCTAAAAATTTATGGGAAATGTTGACAGCATGACAGCATTATGGAGTCATTCCAGTGATAAAGCCTTTATCTGTCTGCTAAAACCAGTAAGCATAAGGAATACACAAGAACCTCTACATTGTTCACTAATAATAGCCTATGCTGCACTATATAAGCAAAAATAATAATAAATAAATAATAATAATAATGATCCAGGAAAACTTCTTTAGGCATGTTGCTCCAGTTTGATGCATTTTGCAGATTTTTTTTCCTGTTTTTGACTTTTTTGACAAATATGTCAAGCCCCTGCACCATTTATTTGTGACTTTTCACCATGTTCTTCCTATAGTATTTACACACCTCCCCTTCAGCTCTATCTGTATACTGCTGCTGCTATCTCAAAGGGATCAGGATATACAGTATTTATACACCTCCCCTAAAGCTCTATCTGTATACTGCTGCTGTTATCTCTATGGGATCAGGATATATAGTATTTGCACACCTCACCCTCCAGCTCTAGCTGTGTTCTGCTGCTGCTATCTCTTTGGGATCAGGGTATATAGTATTTATACACCTCCCCTCCAGCTCTATCTGTATACTGCTGCTGCTATCTCTATGGGATCAGGATATATAGTATTTACACACACACCCCAACCCCCCCCCCCCCCCCCCCAAATACAAGTGATAAATTCCCCCCATTGTTTTCTGTTTCCGGTGCTATTTTCAGCACTGGTCTACTGTTGTATTCCCATTAACACTGCTATCTTTATGGGATCAGGATATATAGTATTTACACACCTCCCCTTCAGCTCTATCGGTATACTGCTGCTGCTATCTTTATGGGATCAGGATATATAGTATTTACACACCTCCCCTTCAGCTCTATCGGTATACTGCTGCTGCTATCTCTTTGGGATCAGGGTATACAGTATTTATACACCTCTCCTCCAGCTCTATCTGTATACTGCTGCTGCTATCTTTATGGGATCAGGATATATAGTATTTACACACCTTCCCTCCAGTTCTATCTGTATACTGCTGCTGCTGTCTTTATGGGATCAGGATATATAGTATTTACACACCTCCCCTCCAGTTCTATCTGTATACTGCTGCTATCACTATGGGATCAGGATATATAGTATTTACACACCTCCCCTCCAGTTCTATCTGTATACTGCTGCTATCTCTATGGGGTCAGGATATATAGTATTTACACACCTCCCCTCCAGCTCTATCTGTACACGGCTGCTGCTATCTCTATGGGATCAGGATATATAGTATTTACACACACACACACACACACACACACCCCATTACAAGTGATAAATTCCCCCCCATTGTTTTCTGTTTCCGGTGCTATTTTCAGCACTGGTCTACTGTTGTATTCCCATTAACACTGCTATCTTTATGGGATCAGGATATATAGTATTTACACACCTCCCCTCCAGTTCTATCTGTATACTGCTGCTATCACTATGGGATCAGGATATATAGTATTTACACACCTCCCCTCCAGCTCTATCTGTACACGGCTGCTGCTGTCTTTATGGGATAAGGATATATAGTATTTACACACCTCCCCTCCAGTTCTATCTGTATACTGCTGCTATCACTATGGGATCAGGATATATAGTATTTACACACCTCCCCTCCAGTTCTATCTGTATACTGCTGCTATCACTATGGGATCAGGATATATAGTATTTACACACCTCCCCTCCAGCTCTATCTGTACACGGCTGCTGCTATCTCTATGGGGTCAGGATATATAGTATTTACACACCTCCCCTCCAGTTCTATCTGTATACTGCTGCTATCTCTATGGGGTCAGGATATATAGTATTTACACACCTCCCCTCCAGCTCTATCTGTACACGGCTGCTGCTATCTCTATGGGATCATGATATATAGTATTTACACACACACACACACACCCCATTACAAGTGATAAATTCCCCCCATTGTTTTCTGTTTCCGGTGCTATTTTCAGCACTGGTCTACTGTTGTATTCCCATTAACACTGCTATCTTTATGGGATCAGGATATATAGTATTTACACACCTCCCCTCCAGCTCTATCTGTACACGGCTGCTGCTATCTCTATGGGATCATGATATATAGTATTTACACACACACACACACACCCCCCATTACAAGTGATAAATTCCCCCCATTGTTTTCTGTTTCCGGTGCTATTTTCAGCACTGGTCTACTGTTGTATTCCCATTAACACTACAGCCGGTGAATTTGTCAAGCTGGAAGTTGATTTGAGGGTACAAGAAATAGTCCATGGTTTATACGTCTCCTAGAAAGTTTAAAATATTCACATGCACCGAGAAAGGAATCTTAAACCTCTCAATTATTCCAGATTTGCACTCTCGCTTATCGCAATCTCCCTCCGGCATCTCCAGAATTTCCAGGTATTTAGCTGTTTTGATAAGCAGTCGGTGGTATTTTGCTTTGGCGGAGAGAAATTTATATGGGAACAAAAAAGAGTTGTCAATTCTCTGTAAATATTTTAGGCAAGGTAAAACTACCGCAAAAAAACCTGTTCCCCAGTATTTCCAAACCATGGTGCCAGCCAAAGGCTGTCTGGGCATGCTGGGAGTTGTAGCTTTGCAACAGCTGGAGGCGCACAGGTTGGGACACCCTGGTGTACCCTATTAGACAGCAATGCTCAAAGATCATACATTATTGCTTTACTTGTTGTCTACTGAATGGTGGGACTGCCTAATTGACATTTAAAGGGAACCTGTCCCAATGCTCCCACGGTGCCCTGGTATCACCGCTTCAGTTCCTCTGGTGCCATCTTCTTCCTGGTCACACTACAGAAAGCCCCAGAATGAAAAGAATTGAAATGGAGGGGCACATGACAGGGGGAGACAGGGGGCAGAAGGGGTCAGTGTAAGGGCAAGGTGTTGGTGTAAGGGGGGGAGAGGAGTTGGCAAGGTATATAAAGCAAAGGGGAGGGGGGGATAGGAACAGTTGGCACATGGCCACAGAAGAAGAAGTCCCGTCCGTCCTGGGAGAAGGTGTTTTTTGTAACAACGGAGGTAGCAGGCTAGGGACTTGGGGGAAGGTGTGGTAATTGTGGCAGATGGAATGGTGGGCTGAGGTGGGCTGGGGGCGGTACCCAGCCCTGGTGGATAGTTTCCTTGTGGGCACGGGGCCCCACGGAGGGTTGTGAGTCTCCGAAGACTGGTGCCCCTTGATCTGGTGAGGAATGGCTGGGGGTAATTAGGAGACCCTTGAAATTGGTGGTGCCTTCAAGTCCCTATCTTGGCAGGTACAAGTTAGAATGTTGGTAATTTTTTGTATCCATTATTTCGGTTGTATGATGTTCATATGGGTAGGGTTGTTTATGTTGACAATGTTTTAAATTGTTATGTAAACAAAAATGGGTCTGCTGTTGCCCTTGTACCCAAGTAAAGCTCCTTTCACACTACCTTCTGCAAAGATAGCGGGAGAAAAATGTGTGCATGACACTTTTTTTTTCTCCCAGTATCTTCGTCCACAATAACAGGAGTTCTAACGAACATTAGAGGAATCCCATTCAAATGAATGGGAACCTCTTTGCCCGTTATAACTCCCGTTAGGCTCCGTTACAATAACAGATGTTAATGGGAGACAAAGTAGGGGAAAAAATGAAAAAAAAAGAGCCATTAATGTCTGTTTGTAACGGAGCCTTAAACACAGTGTGAAAGAAGCCTAACGTGTGCGTTTTATTGGGAGGTATGGCTTGGGTAAGGGCCAGCAACAAGGCTATCCCCTAGTCAAGATCAGCAAATCGCCAGCCACAGCAATGTCCCACCTTGGCCAGCCATAGCCCTGAGCTGGTGCCTAATACATCACACATCCGCCTATCACTGGCAAGACATCACTGAGGTCCGCGATTAACTGATCGCCAGTGTGACGTATTGAGCCCCAGTACTGGTTCTGGCACTTCTTTCTGGTGCCAGGGCACACACAGTCGCTCAAGCTTTCCCTGGCTAAGGCAGGACATTGATACGGACAGAGATTGGCTGATCAGCAGTGCAACATGTTGACTACCAGTAACCCGGAAGAAAACGGCACCGGACTGGAGCAGCGATATAGGGACACCGCGGGAGAGGCAGAAGCACTAGATAAGGAGAAAATATTGAAGAGGATACCGAGTGCCTTAAGAGGACCACATTCATCCCCTATCCTTAGGATAAGGGAGAGGTTATTTAATCATTGGGGCTCTAACCTCTGGGACCCCCCCCCCCCCCTACACACACACACAGTAACACCAAGTGTCTGCAGGTACATTCAACTCTACGGGCAAGAAAAAAAGGTCTGTTGATCATTAGGGTTCCCAGCAATCAGACATCTATTGATCAGACACTAGAATCAAAAAGGATGAAGCGGCACTACAACGGATTAGATCTGATCCGTTGGAGTGCCGCTTCATCCTTTTTGTTTCTACTGAACGTTTGGGATTGAGTCGGGTCTCTGGAGCTGTGCACCCACCTAGGACTATAAGCCCTTCACTGTGCCTTACCTCACCTCTTCTTCTCTGGAATATTGATCAGACACTGGTGCCTTATCCTCCAGATAGGGGATATGTATGGTATGTGGGCAAGGCCATGCCCTCTATCGAGGTTCAATAATGTTGTATGTAAACCTGCTAAAACTGTAGTCCTGACCTAAACATTAAGGGGTATTCCAGAGGGGGGAAAAACACAATTGTAAATTACTTCTATAAAAAAAAAAAAAAAAAAATGAAGCCTTCCAGTACTCAGCTGCTGTGTGCCCTGGAGGAAGTCAAGAGGTCAAGAGGTTCCTTTCAATCTGTCACAGTGCTCTCTGCTGCCACCTCTGTCTGTGTTAGGAACTGTCCTAACCATGAGCAGGAGTTCAGGTGTTTGTTCTGCTCTAGATACGGTGTCAGATTAAAGGGGTACTCCACTGGCCAGCATCTGGAGCATTTAGTTCCAAAAGCTGTGTGCACGCTGCCGAGGTCGACCATGCCCCCTCAATACAAGTCTATAGGAGGGGGCGTGGCCACACCCCCTCCTATAGACTTGCATTGAGGAGGCGTGGCCGACCCCCGCAGCGCACGCACACACAGTTCAGAACTAAATGTTCCAAACGCTGGCCAGTGGAGTACCCCTTTAAGGGTGCATTTACACCAAGTTTTAGCCATCCAGCTGCTGGATCAGACTGGAAAATATCAAAAACGCCTGCTGCCGTCTCCCCTGCCGGACTCATGCCGAATCTCATTCATTTAAATGCGCCGACTGTATCCGGTTTTGTGGCCAGACTGAAAACCGTGGTATGCTGCGGTTTTAAGTCCAGCAATAAAACTGATATGGCAGCCGGATGGCTGAAACGTGGTGTGAACCCAGCCTATAAGCAACTACACAACTTCCTCTAGAGCAGTGGTCTTCAACCTGCGGACCTCCAGATGTTGCAAAACTACAACTCCCAAGATGCCTGGACAGCCAAAGGCTGTCCGGGCATGCTGGGAGTTGTAGTTTTGCAACATCTGGAGGTCCGCAGGTTGAAGATCATTGCTCTAAAGCATACAGCAGCTAAGAACAAGATTAAGGATTAAAGGGGTACTCCGGTGCTTAAACATCTTATCCCCTATCCAAAGGATAGGGGATAAGATGCCTGATCGCGGGCGTCCCGCAGCTGGGGACCCCCCGGATCATGCACGCGGCACCCCGTTTGTAATCAGTGCCCGGTGTTCGCTCCGGGTCTGATTATGGTCAACCGCAGGGCGGGCGGCGTGTGACGTTACGCCTCCGCCCCCGTGTGACGTCACGCTCCGCCCCTCAATGCAAGCCTATGGGAGGGGGCATGATAGATATAACGCCCCCTCCCGTCGGCTTGCATTGAGGGGCGGAGCGTGACGTCACACGGGGGCGGAGGCGTAACCCGTCGGCTTGCATTAAGGGGCGGAGCGTGACGTCACACGGGGGCGGAGGCGTAACCCGTCGGCTTGCATTGAGGGGTGGAGCGTGACGTCACACGGGGGCAGAGGCGTAACCCGTCGGCTTGCATTGAGGGGCGGAGCATGACGTCACACGGGGGGCGGAGGCGTAACCCGTCGGCTTGCATTGAGGGGCGGAGCGTGACGTCACACGGGGGTGGAGGCGTAACCCGTCGGCTTGCATTGAGGGGCGGAGCGTGACGTCACACGGGGGGCGGAGGCGTAACCCGTCGGCTTGCATTGAGGGGCGGAGCGTGACGTCACACGGGGGCGGAGGCGTAACCCGTCGGCTTGCATTGAGGGGCGGAGCGTGACGTCACACGGGGGCGGAGGCGTGACGTCACACGCCGCCGGCCCTGCGGTCGCCGGTAATCAGCCCCGGAGCGAACACACTCCAGGCACTGATTACAAAGGGGGTGCCTTGTGCATGATCCCGGGGGTCCCCAGCTGCGGGACTCCCGCGATCAGGCATCTTATCCCTTTGGATAGGGGATAAGATGTTTAAGCACCGGAGAACCCCTTTAAGATTTATATATAGAAGCAATTTACAAATCTGTATAACTTTCTGGCACTACAGAATAGCTTTGTGCTACAAATCACGGTTCATACTCCTTTCACCCCAAAATGGCTACTGCTTACTACGCATACTACGGTTTACCTACACTTTCTGTAACACATAAGCTATATTTCATGTTTTTTTCTTTTTATGTATTATATGTTGCATACATTTAATTAGTGCTCTTATACCAGGGGGTATTATGCTGTGGAGCGCTGTAAGTACCAGGCGAGCTGACCAGTTTATAATAGAATAGCTGGCTCTGCAGAAGTCGGCACTATTGAAGGTCAGTAGTCAGTTCTTATTTCCCTTCTGCCGTATTCAGCCTGATCAGAATATACATG